>NC_086178.1:5747500-6047500 GCF_023053635.1 Elgaria multicarinata webbii
ACTTTTAATGTTTACTATTTTTAAATGTTGTAAACCGCCCAGAGAGCTTCGGCTGTGGGGCGGTATATAAATGTAATTAAATAAATAAATAAATAAATAAATAATTCTATGATTCTATGATGTGTGTTCCCACAGGCTTTCTTAGACTATGGCTAGATGAGGGTTTATCCTGGGGATTGCCCCGGGATAATCCCTGTGTGTCCAGATGACGCACAGGGGATCCTGGGGACAGGGAGGGATGAACCCTCCTTTTCCCGGGATTTTGCCCTGCCCTTCTAGCCTGGTTTTCCTGGTCTGATCCTGAGACCATGGAATGTGTGGCTGGGCATCATAGTTTGTCCCAGCTCCTCATGAGTAACCACGAGGAGCTGGGAGCCATTCATGCAGCACAGAACTCCTAAGGAGCTCTGTGCCCATCAGGAGTGTGTGTGTGGGGAGCAGGGAATTTTTTTAAAAAACACACACACACACTTACCTTCTGCGCACGAACACTCGTGCGCTCCGTCCCCTTTAAAAGAAAAAATGGCGGCCATGTGTAAACCAAGAAGACGATCTCACGATCATAAAATTGCGAGATCGCCTCCCTCTGACCCCCTCGTCTAGCTGCGGCCTTAGATCAGTGGGTCTCAACCTTTTTTGCTCCATTCCCCCCTTTCACCATTGTTCAGAATATAATCCCCCCCTTCCCAAGATAGTCTAACTCAAAAGGTGCATTCCAAATAATATGCATATAATATTGAAAATCTTTTATTTTTTCTATATTAGTCCCATTTAAAGGGGCCATTTATTTACAAACAAATAAATGTAAATAAATAAACCATTTACATTTATTTATTTATTTATTTAATTTCTGTACCGCCCAAGCTCTCTGGGCGGTTCACAAAAATTAAAACCATGAAGAGCATAATAAAACAACCAATGATTTAAAAACACAAATACAAATACAATATAAAAAGCACAACCAGGATAAAACCACACAGCAGAAATTGATATAGGTTAAAATACGAAATTAAAACTTTTAAAACTTGATGTTGTGCAGACTTTATACTGTTAGTTTTAGCCTACCCTGTGCCTGCTTACCCTACTCTGTGCCTGTTTGCCTTCTCTTCCCCTCCTTATTGTTTTACTATGATTTTATTAGATTGTAAGCCTATGCGGCAGAGTCTTGCTATTTACTGTTTTACTCTGTACAGCACCATGTACATTGATGGTGCTATATAAATAAATAAATAAATAAATAAATAATAATAATAATGAAATTAAAACAGCAGAGTTTAAATTTAAGTTAAATTAGGTGTTAAAATACTGAGAAAATAAAAAGGTCTTCAGCTGGCAACAAAAGGAAAACAATGTAGGCCCCAAGCGAACCTCTCTGGGGAGCTCGTTCCACAGCTGGGGTGCCACAGCGGAGAAAGCCCTCCTCCTAGTAGCCACATTCTCAGCTCCCATGCTTTGCGTTGCCCCTTTAAATGTGAAGCTTGAAACTTCTAGGATTGCGAGGGAGGGAGGGAAAAGAGAGCAAAGGCCTGGCTTTTGCAGACGACAGGACACTTTTCTGGGATGTTTTTAATAACATGTGTAGGGTGACCATATGAAAAGGAGGACAGGGCTCCTGTACCTTTAACAGTTGCATAGAAAAGGGGATTTCAGCAGGGGGGATTTGTATGCATGTTGCACCAGGTGAAATTTCCTCTTCATCACAACAGTAAAAGCTGCAGGAGCTATACTGCAGCTATACTGTGACCAAATTTAAAAGAGGGCAGGGCACCTGCAGCTTTAACTGTTGTGATGAAGAGGGAATTTCCCCAGGTTCCCCATATATACAAATGACACCTGCTGAAATTCCCTTTTCAATGCAACTGTTAAAGATACAGGAGCCCTGTCCTCTTTTTCATAGGGTCACTCTAAACATATGTAGGAAGACATAATCTATAGGACATCATACCTTGCTGAATAGTGGTCCCAATCCCCCCCCCCCCAAGCAGGGCCGGTGCTACCATAGAGGCCACTCAGGCGGCCGCTTAGAGCGCCAAGCTAAGACGGGCGCTGGGCACAGCGCAGCAGTCATGCGCGTTGGCTGTGAACTGGGCTGGCCCAAGGATTCAGATGGGCCTGGGCAGGAGAGATGGCGCCCCGCGCCCGCCCAGCCAAAGCAAAGCCAGGGACGCTGGGGTGGGGGTGGGCGGCTCCACGTTCAGACTTCCGTCTGGAAGCCACCCTTCCAGAGCTGCTCGAGCTGCCCGGAAGCCGCTCTCCCAGAGCTGGGAGGCCGCCACCGCCAGAAGAAGAAGAAAAAGCATGTGGTATGCTTGACCCTGGCTCAAGCCAGCCTCTGCCTTACTCCCGAGGAAAGGGCACCAGGTCACCTCGTCTCTCTCCTCAAACAGGCCGCGATGTCCGGGCAGGCGGGCAAGCGGGACTCCCTCTCCCTTCCCCCAGGAAAGCCAGGGACTTGTGGACTCCTCGCAAGGCAAACTCTCCTGCTTCCCGATCCTGCATGCCTGGATCAACAGGACTTGCATCCGAGAAAGCGTTGCACCGGGAGGTACCATGTGGCCCGATCCGCCTATGCCTCCTTACTCGGAAGCCTTATTCCCTCGAGTAAACATGCGGAGGGGATTGGGACGCCAGGCTGCATAGCGGGTTGCGTTCGCACGGAAGTAAGTCCCGGTGAATTCCAGACGGCTCGGTCCCAAATCGAAGTGAGCCAGTCCCAGCTCTCCACCCGACGCACACGTTTGGACTTTTGGGTGTGTGTGTGTGCAAGTAGCTCGCCTTGCCTAGGGCACAAAATAGTCTGGCACCGGCCCTGGGAAAGCACCAAACTGTCAGCAGTTCGGGGAAAAAGGTGTGTGGCCATCTGGGAAATGCCGTATGATGGGATTTGGCCCACAGGCCTGAGTTTCAACACCCCTGATCAAAATAAACCATTGGGCTGGCTGAGAATGACAGTTCTCATGTGAATAAGAGTATTTCTCGACAAACAGCTTATTAGACAACCAGTATGAAGGCTGAAGAAATTTGGAATAATTGGGGTTGAGTATGCTAGGAAAATATTTCTCTCTCTCTCTCCTCCCTCTGTCTCTGTCTCTGTCTCTCTCTCTCTCACACACACATACACATGTGTGTGTTTTAAGGACAATACCCCCCTCCCCTAAACCATTGGAGTTTCCCCTTATTGGTTGAGAATGCAATTTTAACTAAGAAATTCCATTCCACCAACTACAATAGAAAGGGAATAAGAAAACAACAATCTTTTAAGATATGGAACCTATAGTGTTTTTAACAAATGATCGGCACAAAAAGTTGCCAACACTTTTTCAGGAACACTTTTGCATGATTGAGTCCCCCACCACCAGCACCTATTTTTTTCTGCTAACTGCCCTTTCTCCCTCAATCTTTAACCAAACTTCCTGAAATTTTCAGGTTATGTACAATAGACATTTCTTTCTGGCACGTGCAATTTTAAGAAGGTTGGTGAAACCCTTTTGATTTATTAAGATTAGAACAACCCATCCCTTGATTTCTATTTTATTTTATTTATTTATTACATTTATATCCCGCTTTTTTTCCTCCAAGGAACCCAAGGCGGCGTACATAATCCTCCTCCTCTCCATGTTATCCTCACAACAACAACCCTGTGAGGTGGGTTGGGCTGAGAGTCTGTGACTGGCCCAAAGTCACCCAGTGGGTTTCCATGGCCGAGTGGGGACTAGAACCCGGATCTCCCAACTCTGAGTGCAACACCTTAGCCACTACACCACTGTGGCTCCAATCATAATGTGTTACGATTCATCTAAACAAAACCTGCCGTATGGGGGGGGGGGGGAACCACCCTGGAAAGTTCTGGAAGGAGTAGATACCTGTTCTGTTTTCTTGCTCATTCATCCCTGGGCCAAAAGACACGAGAGGACACAGCTGTACTTCACTCTCCAACCAAAAGGAAAAAATGAAATGTCGCTTTTCACAGATAGCAGCTTCAAAAAGAGCCTTAGAAGGCTGTCGAGGCCTTTTGAGATGGATGGTCTTTTAATCCCAAAGCTTAGATGATCAGCTAGATGGACCGTATATACAGTGTCAGCCGAGGCATCCAGAAATGCAGGCGGCTGGAGATTTGGCTGGCCATGTGAGGGAAGGCTATGTCAGCAACGAGGAGAGGGTCGAGGAGATACCCTGCCCATGGGGATGAGGTTGCCTTGTGGTAATCTCCCCCACTACACACACACACACACACACACACACACACACTTGGGGGTGGGGAAACATAATAAATTCTGATGTCTCTTCTAGCACAAACTGTTTGCAATTATTATTTTTCCACATTGCCCAAGCCAAGCCAAGCATCCGTCTCTGGTGTGAAGTTATTACAGCCCTCCTTGGAGGAATTGCTTCTCCTCCTCCTCCTCCTTCTCCCTGGCTGCATTCCTATGCATAGTTACACTGGAGTAAGCACCAATTGAATTAAATGGAGCCTACTGCTGAATACATCTCGAGTAAGGATTGAGCTTTCTTTGGATTCAAAGTGCAATCTTGTGCAGAGCCGGATCTATACTACTGCTTTAAAGCGCTATATAACAGTTTTGACAACTGTATATGGAGTGTGTCCTGGGCCCCAACAGTTGTCAAAACTCTTATAAAGCGCTTTAAAGTAGGGCTGCGCTCCGCTTCGCATCGGAGCGTAGAAGCAATAGCGAGGCGGCCTGATTCGCCTCTGACAAAGGCGGAGACGAAGTGGGTCAGGGGGGCTGCGGATTGAGGCGAAGGGGATCGAAACCAAGTGGATCCTTCGCCTCGATCTGGAGCTCCGAAAAAAAGGTAAGTGGGGGCTTACCTGGTGCTGCTGCAGTCCGTGTGGCGATGGCGGCAGAGACAGGTAAGGGGACAGAGGGAGGGAGGCTTACCTGCCTCTGTTGCGGTCTGGCGGCGGCTTCAACTGAGGCTGAGGCTCAAACCGGAAGACCAGGCTGCAACCGCGGCCTGCCCTTCCGCTTTGAGACTCGGCCTCAGGTGAAGCCGCTGCTGGAACGCGACGGATGCAGGTGAGGAGGGAGCAGGCCTTACCTGGCGCCGGTGCTGCCATTGCAGTCTGTGCGGCGACGGCGGCGGAGCCAGGTAAGGGGACAGGGTCTTACCTGAGTCCATCGCGTTCCGCAAGCGGTTTCACCTGAGGCTGAGGCTCAAACTGGAAGACCAGGCCTCAACCGCGGCCTGGGCTTCCTGTTTGAGTCTTCAGCCTCAGGGGGGAAGGGTCTTACCCGAGTCTGTCGCGTTCCAGCAGCGGCTTCAACTGAGCCCGAGGACTCAAACTGGAAGACCAGGCCGCCTGGTCTTCCAGTTTGAGTCCTTGGGCTCAGTTGAGGCAGCCGCCGGACTGTAACGGATGCAGGTAAGGGGGGAGGAGGGAGGGGGCCTTACGTGGCGCCGCCACCGCCGCTGTGGAGCTCCGATTTGGAGCCGGAGCTCAGCCGTGGAGCGGAGCGGAGCGGCCCATAGGCGGATTGACGCGGGGCGGAGCTGGCCCGATCTCGATTTTGCGGATTGGGTGGGTGGGTGTCCATGCACAGCCCTACTTTAAAGCAGTAGTGTAGATCCTGCCCTATTATTATTACTTATTTCATTTCGTTTCATTTCATTTCTAAAACTCCCCATGGCTGAAGTTCTCCGGCCGGTTTACAAAAAGTGATAAAATTACAAAATACAACAATAAAATCAGTCTCAAATAATTGTCTATTAAGTTCAATGAAGCCCACTCCCTGGTAGATGTGTGTATAAGATTGCAGCCCAAAGAAACCTTAGGGTGCATGTTTGCTCAGGAGTAAGTCTCATTGTGTTCAGTGGGAATTACTCCCAGGTAAGTGGACGTAGGAGGGCTGCATCTTTAGCAATTGATTGTATACGCTTTTGTAGACATCATCAGACTATCAATTACATTTATATATATTTTCATATGAATAAAAACAATAGTTCAGAGGCAAATCCTATCACCCCCCACTTTTTTAGATGACACCCCCCTCCCCCTGCAGTTTTGGGGCAGTATTTTACATTCACACTAGTGTCTGATTGGATACTGCCCACAAGAACGAATTGCATTTAAAACATTTTTTCCCCTTAAAATCTGCTGCTGGATTCAATGGGGACACATCGAATAGCTCCTGTACCGTTCTGACTGAACCCTGGAGCGGATTCACTGCCCCACTGACAATTATTATTATTATTATTATTATTATTATTATTTATTTATTTATTTATTTATATATATAGCACCATCAGTGTACATGGTGCTGTACAGAGTAAAACAATAAAATAGCAAAACCCTGCCGCAGAGGTTTACATTCTAATAAAATCATAATAAAACAATAAGAAGGGGAAGACAATGCATCAAACAGGCACAGGGTAGAGTAAAACTAGCAGTATAAAAGTGAGATCAAAATCAAGTTTTAAACGCTTTAGAAAAAGAAAAGTTTTTAGCTGAGCTTTAAAAACTGCGTTTGAACTTGTAGTTCGCAAATGTTCTGGAAGAGCGTTCCAGGCGTAAGGGGCAGTGGAAGAAAATGGACGAAGCCGAGCAAGGGAAGTAGAGACCCTTGGGCAGGTGAGAAATGTGGCATCAAAGGAGCGGAGAGCACGAGCGGGGCAATAGTGTGAGATGAGAGAGGAGAGATAGGAAGGAGCTAGACAGTGAAAAGCTTTGTAGGTTAACAGGAGAAGTTTATATTGGATTCTGAGGTGACTTGGAAGCCAATGAAGAGATTTCAGAAGTGGAGTAACATGGTCAGAGCGGCGAGCCAAGAAGATGATCTTAGCAGCAGAATGGTGAACAGAAACCAACGGACTGATGTGAGAAGAAGGAAGGCCAGTGAGAAGAAGGTTGCAGTAGTCCAACCGAGAAATAACCAGTGCATGAACAAGAGTCTTGGCAGAAGAGACAGACAAAAATGATCGAATCTTGGCAATATTATACAGGAAAAAACGACAGGATTTAGCTACTGCTTCAATATGAGGAATAAAGGAGAGCGAAGAGTCAAATATAAAGCCAAGACTACGAGCTTCCTTGACCGGAGTAAGCGTAACATCATTGACAGTAAGAGAGAATGAGAGATGAGGAGAAGGTTTAGGAGGAAAAACAAGCAATCAGTCTTTGTCATATTAAGTTTCAAACGACGCTGAAGCAACCAAGCTGAGATATCTGAAAGACATGCCGAGACATGGAGCCACCATCCTCCACTGCAGCCAAGACTTTAGACCCCAAGGAATTCAAATTTCAGATGGGATCGCCAGGCTGCAACTCAAAATATTTCTTTCTCTTCCTAGCCTCTAGCCTTGCTCTTTCTCTCCCATTCATCTTGCTGTTTCTCCCCGTTCTAGGCTCTAACCGGCCTCTTTCTCTCCCTCCCTCCTGTGGGCCCTGCTTTGTCTTCCTGCCCATTGAACAGCTGATCAACAGCAGGTTAGGGAACAGGAAGGAGAAGCTGGCATCCAAATGTTTTTCAATTATTTTTTCTAAAGGGGTAGGGAGTGAAGAGGAGGAGGACCACAGGGAGTTTTGTGGGCACTGTTGTAGGCCCCTGTGGGTGCCATGGCACCCATGGGTGCCACACTGGGTACCCCTGGTATTAGGGTGACCCTATGAAAAGAAGGACAGGGCTCCTGTATCTTTAACAGTGGCATAGAAAAGGGAATTTCAGCAGGTGTCATTTGTACATATGGGGAACCTGGTGAAATTCCCTCTTCATCACAACAGTTAAAGTGCAGGAGCTATACTAGAGCGTCCAGATACAAAAGAGGGCAGGGCTCCTGCAGCTTTAATTGTAGTGATGAAGAGGGAATTTCACCAGGTTCTCCATATATACAAATGACACCTGCTGAAATTCCCTTTTCTACGCCACTGTTAAAAACATAGGAGCCCTGTCCTCCTTTCCATATGGTCACCCTATCCAGGGTGCTTTATTCAGTTACTGTCTCTAAAATGAAGAATGTTGCAAAGCATTCAGTGACTTCAGTGAATTTCCAGAAGCAATCTTAGCATTCATTAAAAGTAGCAACATAAACTTTGGAATAGAGATCAAGCTACAGATCAAACCAGATTTCCTCTCCAGTGCTCCGCTGCAAGTTAATGAGAATAAGTAGGAAACACTTTATTAACAAGTCAGCTACCAAGTAGATTAGGATTAGTGATGGGCAAGTTGCATTCCGGTTTGGTGAACATGAGCTTTCTCAGTGCATCGCTTTTTCAAGAATTCTCTTCTGGCTTGTGTTCTAATTAGGCGCTACTATTAGGCAAACTAGGGAGCCGCCTAGGGCGCAGACCTCAGAGGGGCGCAGTGCTGACCTTTAAGGGTCACAGTTTTATACAAATTAGCTGTTTTAAGAAGAAACATAATAAGTTCAAGTTTTGTGCTTTTTATTTTTTCTACAAAACATCTGTACTTAAAAATCGAAGTTGGCAAATTTTGTGTGTGTGCGTGCAAGTAGCTCACCTCGCCTAGGGCGCAAAATAGTCTGGCACCAGCCCTGGTTCTAATGTTGGCACCTGGGCGCTGATGGTGTCACGTACAGGTGCATTATCACATCATTCTGGGCACTTATTGTCCAAGAGAATCATAGAATCATAGAATAGCAGAGTTGGAAGGGGCCTACAAGGCCATCGAGTCCAACCCCCTGCTCAATGCAGGAATCCACCCTAAAGCATCCCTGACAGATTGTTGTCCAGCTGCCTCTTGAAGGCCTCTAGTGTGGGAGAGCCCACAACCTCCCTAGGTAACTGGTTCCATTGTCGTACTGCTCTAACAGTCAGGAAATTATAGTCCAATTGAAAGAGGGCAATGTTGAAATACCCTCTTAAATTGAGGGTATTTTCAACATTGCCAGCAGAGCAAAAAACAATTTCATCTGTTGTTCTGCTACAGCCTTCTCCAACCTGGTGCCCACTAGGTTGGGTTGGACTGCAACCCCCTTCATCTCCAGATTGGGGAAGGTTCTGCAAGACTGGTTTGTTGTCATTTCCTCTTATGGGAGATTTTCAAATGTGCAATGGCAGCCCAAGGTGTAAGTTGATTTGTTTACATATCGTGACACTCTTGTCATGATATAACACTACAAGTCAGGTCGCTTGATAACATCAAAGCGCAGGTATTTATGAAATTCAGCGCCATCACAAATTAGAATTTGAACTTAGCAGGAAAAGGACAGCCCGCTGGAACCTACTGCAGGGTGAAATAGTGAGTGTCAATTTGGTTTCCCACCTACTGCTGCACCCCACCCCACCCATGGTAATTAATACAAATATGAGAATCCAACTCACAATTTGAGGCTAATATGCTAAGCTAGGGTGACCCTATGAAAAGGAGGACAGGGCTCCTGTATCTTTAACAGTTGCATTGAAAAGGGAATTTCAGAAGGTGTCATTTGTATATATGGAGAACCTGGTGAAATTCCCTCTTCATCACCACAGTTAAAGCTGCAGGAGCTATACTAGAGTGACCAGATTTAAAAGAGGGCAGGGCACCTGCAGGTTTAACTGTTGTGATGAAGAGGGAATTTCACCAGGTCCTTCATATATACAAATGACACCTGCTGAAATTCCCTTTTCAATACAACTGTTAAAGATACAGGAGCCCTGTCCTCCTTTTCATAGGGTCACCCTAATATTGTGGCGTAAGCTTTTGGACATGAGTGATATTGGTACTTTTGAATCGGTTTAGTATGGTTCCTGGCAGGATCAGGCCCCAAGTTTAAGACAGTCTCCCATCCCCCTATCAGATATTTAATTTCTGGAGACCAATGGAAGGAGGTTGTGTCCCAAACAATTGCGGTGGATGTGTTTGCATTAAAACATTTTATACAAATGGTTGTCTTCAAAAAAAAAACTGGCATATCCAACATCCTGCAAAGGGAGAAACAGTGTTTGTTTTATTGGGGGATGAAGGTATCGGAACCAGTGGTGGTGGCTCTCACTGGTGCAAAGCTGCTGTTGGCCCGCCTGCTGTCCTCTTTGTATTTAGACTTGCTTGTTAAGAAATTAGTTACCTAAATGCCGGAGCTGCCTCTCGGTACAGAAAATGTGTAGCCGTAAAGCTGTTCTGCACGGTGCAAACGCTGAGCACACACAGTCGACACATTAGTGCTAATGACGCCTTTCCTTGCAAAAACAGATTTGCAAAATAATATTCATCATAACAACCTGGCAGAAGGTCTCCTGCTGAGAAGGAGATTCGTTATATGAGCTCCATTGCAGTTTGTCTATGAAAGAACATTAACAATATGATGCATTTGGTCACAGGGGGATTAACTGTGTGCTGGACCCTTAAGAACAACGCAGCCAGCCTCCACAGATCCCTTCCTCTCTTCCCTTGGGCTAGAAGAAACTTTGTGGCAGGCCTGTGTTAAGGCTCCTGCCAGGAAGCTGTATGTAACTCTCTTTAATAAACCTGTTAAATTGCCAACACCTGCCTGGAGCCAAAATCAGTAGTCAAGGATCAGCAGACTGAGCAAACAAGACATCCCTTAAATATTTAGAATGCATTATTGCTTGTTTTCGTTCTTCCTTTCCTAGTTGCCTCATCAAGACTGAAGGAAGCTCTAAAATCACACACAAGGCATGGCTTTAGAACCAAGCTAGACAGTTATGGAAATCTGGAATCACATTTTATGTATCTATTGGTTGTTGTCAGCATTAAACAGCAGCCAAGGATTCCTAATCAGAAGAACCTAAGAAGAGCCCTGATGCTGGATCAGACCAAGGTCCATCTAGTCCAGCACTCTGATCACACAGGGGCCAAACAGCCATCGTCCAAGGATGAACAAGCAGGACATGGTGCAACAGCACCCTCCCGCCCATGTTCCCCAGCAACAGGTGCACACAGGCTTATTGCCTTGAATACTGGAGATAGCACACAGCCATCTGTACTAGTAGCCATTGATAGCCTTCGCCTCCAGGAATTAATCCAACCCCCTTTTAAAGCCATCCAGATTGATGGCCATCACTACATCTTGTGGTAGTGAGTTCCATAATTTAACTCTGCACTGTGTGAAGAAGCCCTGCATCTCCCATCAATCAGCTTCAAGGGATGACCTTAATGGGTTCTAGTATTATGGGAGAGGGAGAGAAATGTCTCCTTATCCGCATTCTCCATATGATGCACACTTTTGTGCACCTCTATCCGGTCTCCCCTTAGTCTGCTTTTTTCCAAGCTAAACAATCTCAGCTGTTGTCACCTTCCCTTGTAGGGGAGATGCTCCAGCCCCTTAATCATTTGAGTTGCCCTTTTCTGCACTTTTTCCAGCTCTACAATATCAGGAGCAGGACCGCCATGAATGGAGGTGGAGGGTGGCAAAGAGCAACTTCCGGAGGGCGGACTTTCATCTGTAACATGGCACGGGAGGAAAGTGCGATATGGCTGCAAGAAAGGCAAATGCTATTTTGGGCTGCATTAATAGAAGTAGAGCTTCCAAATCACGTGAGGTACTAGTTCCTCTCTATTTGGCCCTGATTAGGCCTCATCTAGAGTATTGCGTCCAGTTCTGGGCTCCACAATTCAAGAAGGAGGCAGACAAGCTGGAGCGGGTTCAGAGGAGGGCAAACAGGAGGATCAGGGGTCTGGAAACAAAGCCCTATGAAGAGAGACTGAAAGAACTGGGCAGGTTTAGCCTGGAGAAGAGAAGGCAGAGGGGAGACATGATAGCACTCTTCAAATACTTCAACGGTTGTCGCACAGAGGAGGGCCAGGATCTCTTCTCGATCCTCCCAGAGTGCAGGACACGGAATAGCGGGCTCAAGTTAAAGGAAGCCAGATTCCAGCTGGACATCAGGAAAAACGTCCTGACTGTTAGAGCAGTACAACAATGGAATCAGTTGCCTGGTGAGGTTGTGGGCTCTCCCACATTAGAGGCCTTCAAGAGGCAGCTGGACAGCCATCTGTCAGGTATGCTTTAGGGTGGATTCCTGCACTGAGCGGGAGGTTGGTCTCGATGGCCTTATAGGCCCCTTCCAACTCTACTATTCTATGATCCTAAGATTCTATGATTCTATTAACCCTCCGCCCCCATTCATTATAGCAGGGATATAGACCTCCTTTCGGCCAGAGGGGACATTCCTCGATGGGACGTACCTCTGAGTAGACATGGGTTGTAAACTTGTGTCTGGACTTTGCACGATGTTGAGATGCAGTTTTGGGTTCTGTAGTAGCAACCCAGCACAATGGACAACAGCTTGTTGTTGTATAGATAAAGGAGCAGGAATGGTGTAGAAGAAAATCCAAAATGGAGTCTGTATTTTGAGAGAAATTCAAAATGGAGGTTGTGTTGTACCTGAAATAACTTGAAACGGAGTTTGCTATGGTGAACAACGTTCGTGATATCATAATGGAGCTCTGTGCAAAAACAGTGTATTCTCAGACTGTGAAAGAGTGAGGACAACTTGACCTCAGAGGACCCCACCCAGTTGTTACCCCAATGAGTTCTTCTGTGAATCTCTGTTCTGTTTGGAAGGAGAAAAACCAAGACCAGGGACTGGGATAGAGGTCCCACGGGCGGTCTGCTCTGTTGATTCTCTGCATTGGTTGTAGTGCTGCGCTGATTTTGGGGTGCGCGTATGAACACTTTTGGTGTAAAAGAAGGGCCGGGGAGGGTTCTGATATGTTCAGCAAACCCTGTCCAAAATTGTTCTGCTGGCCCTCTCAGCAGCTGCTCGGACACCATTGAAAAAACAGTGACAGCAATGTTCTGATTCCTGCTGGTTCTTTGATCCCAGCCAATCAGGGAACATGTCACCATGGTTATGATGGTATGGTGCCACATAGTCAATTAGATTGGTCACAGTTTTCCCCAGGAGGGCGAGATGTATTTCTATTTAAATTATAGCAAATCCATGTTTTCCTTTGTCCTCTTTTTTGGGTGATGCATTTCCTTATTTCTGGAAATGCATAAGTTACCACCCTATTCCCAAAACTTTCTGTCCCAAGGATCTGGTGTCCCAAACACAAATTTCTCATAGACACATCAGAAGCTGCCTTGCACTGAGCAAGACCCTTGGTCCGTCTAGCCTAGTATTGTCAACTTCTTAGGTTGACTGGTAGACGTGGCTCTCCAGGGTTTCAGACAGGATTTTTTCCTGGCCGTACATGGAAATGCTGGGGATCGAACAGGTCCTCCATCCCACTGAGCTACGGCCCCTCTTGTCCCAGCGAATTCACATCAAGCAGCCACAGAAGGGTCTCAGCAGAGATTTCACCTTTGATTGCTCCTTATTCTGTTGCAATAACTTCAGCCGCTCCTGTCATTTGTACAACTGCCTGGCTGTTTGTTTAAGAGCCAGGACGCCAGCCTCCGGGGTTGGTGCTAATGGATCGCTCCTGTCTGCTGAGAATGTCATTCTGACAGCTGGTTCAAAATGCCCCCTTTTCTCTCGCAGCATAGAGGCAACCCCCTGAGACCATGAGTGGTGCTTTTCATTGATCACTGAACTCATTCACATTTATTTGGGGTTTCTATGCCATCTTTCTGGCCCCAATGTCATAATTGAAGCTTTACTCACATTAAAATCACATATTTATACCGTTCGCTTCAAAGGCTGTGGATCGTGTCCCCACTGATGCCTCCTACTTTGAAGTCGCTGGTTCCAACTACACCTTACTTACAATGTCATGAAGATGGAAAACAAAGCAGGCTGTGTTGGTCCATTAAAACAATCCACAGGTGGGCAATATCTTTATGAAAACCAAACAAAATGTCACAAAATAGTGAGAAAGCTTTTGCATTATGTAGCACTCAGTCATTTCAAGCAGATGGGGGAGGGGGAATCGCGTTTCCCTCCCGTCACGTTGCCTCGTCCTTCTGTCCCACAGTAGGGATGAGCAGCTTCCTCTTTCTTCACACGGGGAAGAAAGAGGAAGCAAGCAACCACCACATGCCCCATTCAGTGGGCGTTTTTATGGCGCTGCTTCTCCTGCAAAGGAGGGTCTTCGCAGTGGTGGCCCCCCAATTATGGAATAATCCCGATGAGGTCCATCTAGCACCAACATTGCTATCTTTTCAGAGCCAGGTCAAGACTTTTCTGTTTTCCCAGGCATTTAGCAGCATGTGGTGAGTTTTAATCATAGAAACATAGAATCATAGAATAGTAGAGTTGGAAGGGGCCTAAAAGGCCATGGAGTCCAACCCCCTGCTCAATGCAAGAATCCACCCTAAAGCATCCCTGACAGATGGTTGTCCAGCTGCCTCTTGAAGGCCTCTAGTGTGAGAGATAGAATCATAAAATCATAGAATCAAAGAATAGCAGAGTTGGAAGGGGCCTACAAGGCCATCGAGTCCAACCCACTGCTCAGTGCAGGAATCCACCTTAAAGCATCCCTGACAGATGGTTGTCTAGCTGCCTCTTGAAGGCCTCTAGTGTGGGAAAGCCCACCACCTCACCAGGCAACTGATTCCATTGTCGTACTGCTCTAACAGTCAGGAAGTTTTTCCTGATGTCCAGCTGGAATCTGGCTTCCTTTAACTTGAGCCCGTTATTCCGTGTCCTGCACTCTGGGAGGATCGAGAAGAGATCCTGGTCCTCCTCTGTGTGACAACCTTTTAAGATCAATCCCAGATCTCTTTTTTTTTTTTTAGGTTTGGCTGATTGCTTAAAGTTATTTTTAAAGGTATGTTGTATGCATTCCGTTGTATGCTTTTATGTTTTTAAATCTCGTATATTGTTTTTAATCTTTTAATCTTTTGTAAAGTGCCCAGAGAGCTTCGGCTATGGGGCAGTATAGAAAATAATAATAATAATAATAATAATAATAATAATAATAACAACAACAACAACAACTGCCCAGAGATCTTCAGCTATTGGGTTGTCTGGAAATGTAATAGATAAATAAGTTGAATAAATCTCCATAAACCAGCTTTACTACTTTTCTTTGCAAAATTAAGCACTGCAATCAGGAGAGAATACCAAGCTAATCTACCTCATGGGGGTGGCAGCAACACTCTCTCCAATAAACTATTTCCCACGTCCGCTTTTGCCGAACAAACTTTGCATTTCAGGTCTGGTAGATCCATTTTGATTTACGATGTGGAAACAGCCTAAAGTCGTGGTCTAACAGCACCAAATGGCTTTATTAGCGGGGCCTATCTAGAATTATCCTGGCCGTGAGTAAGTCATAACTCACAAGTAAAGCAGATAGTCAGTATCTTGCTGCCATGCGCAAGGCAGTAAATAAGGCTGTAAATCACACACGAGGCATTAAATAATGGTGGCAGGTGGCCGTTCTGAACTGAACTGAATTCTCTGGAGGGATAGCGAATGCAGATTGGAGAAAATCTGGAGATCAAAAGTGAATGATCTGGGAAATGGAGGCTGGTGCTCCCTATTTCATTGGGGTGATGAGTCCGCATTGGGTTTCAGAAAGAAGCAGTCAGAAATCTAAAGGTCCATCTAGCAGCTGGACAACCCTCTGTCAGGGATGCTTTAGGGTGGATTCCTGCATTGAGCAGGGGGTTGGACTCGATGGCCTTGTAGGCCCCTTCCAACTCTGCTATTCTATGATTCTATGATTCTAAAGCAGCTATCTAAGGTGCTGAACTGCTCCTTAGCCAAACCGTTAGGGTTCGGCACCTTGGATAGATCTGTCTGACTGCTTCTGTCTGAAACCCTGTGTGCATTCACAACCCCACCAAAATAAGAGCCACCAGCCTCCACTAAATTATTATGCAAACCGCCCAGAGTGCTTTGGCCATGGGGCAGTATATAAATGTAATTAATAAATAAATAAATATCATCATCATCTATATAACTGCCCCATAGCTGAAGATCCCGTGATTTACAAAGATTAAAACCAGTGAACATTAAAAACAAATATACAAAATTTAAAACCATAAAAAGTATAAAATACAAACAAAACCAGACAATATCTGTTTATTCTGGGTTCTCCATTATTCTATATGGAGAACCTGGTGAAATTTCCTCTTCATCACAACAGTTAAACCTGCAGGTGCCCTGCCCTCTTTTAAATCTGGTCACTCTAGTATAGCTCCTGCACCTTTAACTGTTGTGATAAAGAGGGAATTTCACCAGGTTCTCCATATATACAAATGACACCTGCTGAAATTCCCTTTTCTATGCAACTGTTAAAGATACAGGAGCCCTGTCCTCCTTTTCATATGGTCACCCTAACCAGCGACCTAGGGAGGTTGTGGGCTCTCCCACACTAGAGGCCTTCAAGCGGCAGCTGGACAACCATCTGTCAGGTATGCTTTAGGGTGGATTCCTGCATTGAGCAGGGGGTTGGACTCGATGGCCTTATAGGCCCCTTCCAACTCTACTATTCTATGATATGATTCTTTGATTAGGGCTAGTAGCCTTGTCATGTGAGGTTTAAGCTGTAGTCGTGGGGTGATTGGCATGCTAGACACTTTAGGTTCAACACAACAGTTTATTAATATATTAATATAAACAAATTACAATTGACGATACATAGACAATAGAGCTGAGTGATACAAAGGCATTAAAAGAAAACAACAATTGCAAAATGCAAGTTCTTTTACCCTAGCTACATGTAGGCTTTTCCAGCTGCTGCTTCCTCATGCGCTCATCTTTTCCTGCTGCTCTCTCTGGCTGGCTCTCTCCTCTCTTTTTATACCCTCTTCACCCAAAACAGAAATTTGAAGAAATTAAATTTAACTTGAGAAATGAACCAGGGGAAAGAATCTTTACCAGAGAAATGAAAATACTCCTCACAGGGATACCCCCTCCCAACAAAATAACTCCATGCTTCTAAGGCCTGGCCTATTTATTTTGCCTCTGTAGGCCTCAAGCCTTCACATCAGCATTGTTACTATAACAGGTTGGTATCTGCTTCTGCCCCACCTGGCCCCCAAAACAAGGAACCTGTCTGGTTCGTTCAGAATGGAGATAGTTTTCAGTTAGCAGCAAGATTTTATATTTCCCCCCCCAAAAAAAACCGGAGAAATTGACTGCTACTTTCTTGTTCAGCCTGAAACCATCACATCATCAGGCAGAGCCCAATTTGAATGTCTGCAAAACATTTATAAATAAGGGTCTGCAAACATTGAAATAAACAAAGGGTCCTCTTCCATATCACATTAAGACTCTGACTATGCAGACTTCCTGACTACAACATCCAGTCAGCCTTTTGCCTCCCATTCTTTTGTTTACAATAATTTTATTGATTTTCCAAAGCAAAATCAACCAAAAGAATGAAAAAGAAAAGAAGAAAATAAATTTAAAAAAGTACAACAAATTTAAATCAACTTATTGACAGAGGATGGTACATTTAAACTCTATTCATATTTTTCGCTTTGCTTTACAGACCAAACTATACATGGAGTCCATGGGTTACTTAGATTTCCCCCCTTACAATTCTTTTCTATATCAAATTTAAATTTAGTGTCTTTTCCGTAATCAGACGTAAGGCTTTGACATATACTGCTGTGCATGTTCCGGAGTTGTATATCGGATAAAACCCTGCCACATTTTATAAAGTTCAGATATTTTGCCTTTGTCTTTAGCTAATTTTAGATGGCATCTCAATTTTTCTGCTGTGGCTATTTGCCATAATTCTATATACCATGATTTCAATATTAGCAGTTCTTCTGTTTCCCAACTTTTGGCTGTGTGTCTCCTCCTTCCTATTCGCCCACAACCCTCTCACAGGACACCTTTTTTTAATATCTTGAAGAGGTCTGGAGATCTCAAAAGACTGCACATTTGTGGTACTCTTTGAGTTGCCCTAATGAAAGTATTACGCTACATGGATTTTGGATTTTTTTCTTATTTGTTTATCCGTTCAGTTGCTTCCGACTCTTCGTGACTTCACGGACCAGCCCACGCCAGAGCTTTCTGTCGGCCGTTGCCACCCCCAGCTCCCCCAAGGTCAAGTCTGTCACCTCCAGAATATCCTCCATCCATCTTGCCCTTGGTCGGCCCCTCTTCCTTAGGGTGACCATATTTGGGAAACCAAAAAAGAGGACACCTAGTGTGTGTGTGGGGAAGCAGCTTTCTGAGTCCTGCAGAAAGTACGTTATCCCCCCGCCACCTTAAAGAACCCGATTGGAGTGGAGGAGGGGAAAGGATTTCATTCTGCACCACCACCATCCACTCCAATTGGGGCCTTTTCTATAATGTCCACGAATGACCCACTTTCCCCTTTAAGACCTCAGTTGGAGCTCAGGGTGGGGGAATGATGTACCTCAAGAAAGCATGTCATTCCCTCCTGCCATGCTAATGGCAGCCTTAAAGAGGAAGGTGTGTCATTCCAGGACATTATTGAAAATTATAGAAAATCCCCCGACACCATGGAAAGAACAAAAACCAGGACAAATCCGGGGAAATCCTGACAGTTGGTCACCCTACTCTTCCTTTTGCCTTCCACTTTCCCTAGCATCAGCCTCTTCTTTAGGGTATCCTGTCTTCTCATTATGTGGCCAAAGTACTTCAGTTTTGCCTTTAGTATCATTCCCTCAAGTGAGCAGTCTGGCTTTATTTCCTGGAGTATGGACTGCTTTGATCTTCTTGCGGTCCAAGGCGCTCTCAGAATTTTGCTCCAACACCACAGTTCAAAAGCATCTATCTTCCTTCGCTCAGCCTTCCTTATGGTCCAGCTCTCGCAGCCATAGGTTACTACGGGGAATACCATTGCTTTAACTATGCGGACCTTTGTTGTCAGTGTGGTGTCTCTGCTCTGAACTATTTTATCGAGATTTGTCACTGCTCTCCTCCAAGAAGTAAACGTCTTCTGATTTCCTGGCTCTGTCACTGCCTCCACGATTTCTCCCTCTGTTTGCCAGTTATCATTTGTTGTACCCGGGGTCATCCCATGAAACTGATTGGTGGGAGATTCAGGAAAGATCAAAGGAAGGACTTCTTCACACAGCGCAGAGTTAAATTATGGAACTCACTACCACAAGGAGGGCAACCAGGATGATTAGGGGTCTGGAAACAAAGCCCTATGAAGAGAGACTGAAAGAACTGGGCATGTTTAGCCTGGAGAAGAGAAGATTGAGGGGAGACATGAGAGCACCCTTCAAATACTTAAAAGGTTGTCACACAGAGGAGGGCCAGGATCTCTTCTCCATCCTCCCATAATACAGGACACGGAATAACGGGCTCAAGTTAAAGGAAGCCAGATTCCAGCTGGACATCAGGAAAAACTTCCTGACTGTTAGAGCAGTACAACAATGGAATCAGTTACCTAGGGAGGTCGTGGGCTCTCCCACACTAGAGGCCTTCAAGAGGCAGCTGGACAACCATCTGTCAGGGATGCTTTAGGGTGGATTCCTGCATTGAGCAGGGGGTTGGACTCGATGGCCTTGTAGGCCCCTTCCAACTCTGCTATTCTATGATTCTTGTAAACGTGAGAAAGCAGTAAAAGCTAGAAGAAAACAGGCAGGCACAGCAGCAGAGTTTATCTGTGATGAGATACCCTGGGCAGCTTTCCCCAGTGATGCTGCACGCGCAGTGGTTTCTGTAGCGTTTGGACCCTTAAGCGAAGAGATCACATCGCTTGCTTGATTCCCCACTGCCCGTTGTTCCGTTTTTGCTTTTCATCATGTCAGTCACACAGGGAATCAAAATACAGAAGAGTTTGTGGGAAATGAGAGGCCAACTGAATCGTGATTAAAGGGGTGGGGGGACTAATAAGATCCATTAGTGAACAATGAAATCATGCCCTTAAAATAGAATGAGTAAAGTGGAGGTAGTGAAAGGGAGCAAAGCCAACCATGCTGAAATAGTAATTTGGGCTGGATGAAAGTGCAGTATAGCAACAGGAACCAGATCAATGTTCTAAATGCGCGTTAGGTGGTTATATTGTTCAAATGTTGTTCCTGTTAAGCATTGGTGCCTGGATAGAAGCCTGCAGGCTCTTAGCCAAGCTATTCCTTTTCGCTCCTGCTTCCAGCATCCATGGTACGCTGTCGGGGATGGTGGCAGTGGAGCAGCTGGAGGACCATTCCCACTGTGTCTGGATCCCCCTCTGGAACCCTACTTAACGGTCCCCTCAATTCAGCAGTTATTGCTTGAGACATTAGGGTGTGCCTGGGCACAACCAGCACACCCCTTGCGCTCGCCTATGAGTTAGACCTAGAGATGTAAAATTTCCAGAAATTTTGAAGCCATGGAAAAAACCCATTTTCCCAGTTTTTTTCGGGGGGAAACGAAATTTTTTGGAAAAATTGAAATAATGCAATATTAGCACTTATTTATTTTTACAGATTGAAAGTCACTTTGTTACTTTAGGGACATAAAATGTAATTATGTCCAAGTTGGTTTGGCATAAAATTACTACATTTGGTATATTAAAAGTAGCGTGTTCAAACAATTATTACAAATTTAATTTACTTTTTTTACTTTTTCTGGTAACAAATGGAGCCACAAGCTCCTGAACTGTTAGGAACACCTGAACTGTAAGGAACCTCTGTGGTTCTGCCAGTTTATGAAGAGCAGGAAATCAAAAAATTGGCCTGGGGGCTGGGGATGCCACTGCTGCCCCCCCGCCTCCCAATGTTTGACACCTGAGGCAGCTCCCTCCCTCTGCCTCATGTAAGAACCGGCCCTGAAACAACATCATTTGTCTAATATGTTTTCACAACAACACCTGAAAGACAGCAAAGCCATTACAAATGAGCAACCACTGCGAGATGGGTAGGACAAACCAATTTAAAGCATCAAGAGGAGCAGGATTTTCTTGGAGGCCTCAAGAGCCATCTGCTTTAGGAGTATGGTGAAAACCGGTCCTCTTCAAACAATTAACTTCTCCTTGCTAACGTGTGCCTGGATTAGCAGACAGCTGTTTGCACTTGGGTCTCTCTTTGGGTACGTATTTTCTTTGCCCTTCCTGTGCTTATAGGGAGGGGTTCTCAAGGGGCGAGCCATTCTCTGAAAACTGGCAGGCTGTCAAGGGTCCCGGCACTAATGCACCAGTTTATATCTAGTCTAAAGGCAAACCGTAATAGCCATGGTAAGCAAAAATGCCTTTCACAGTGGCTGCCAACACTGAGCTATTCTTTCTCACACCTCTTTGCAAATTGCTTCTTAAATCTGAGAGTCAAATAGGCTGGTAATTATTAAATGCAACTGGAGGGAAGCTTGCAGAATAACATAGAATAGGGTGACCCTATGAAAAGGAGGACAGGGCTCCTGTATCTTTAACAGTTGCATAGAAAAAGGAATTTCAGCAGGTGTTATTTTTATATATGGAGAACCTGGTGAAATTCCCTCTTCATCCCAACAGTTAAAGCTGCAGGAGCTATACTAGAGTGACCAGATTTAAAAGAGGGCAGGGCACCTGCAGTTTTAACTGTTGTGATGAAGAGGAAATTTCCCCAGGTTCCCCATATATACAAATGACACCTGCTGAAATTTCCTTTTCAATACAACTGTTAAAGCTACAGGAGCCCTGTCCTCCATTTCATAGGGTCATCCTAACATATAAGATCCTTTAGAGAATCAAGGTGACCCAAGAGAATTTGATAAATGCTTCCTTAAAATGCCGCCGTAGGGATTTATCTGTTCAAACTCCCCCTCTCTGGTCTCTGGGATGCTGGGAGAATTTTATACCAATGCTTCTGGAATTCTTCATTTTATCTTCCCAGATGGAATTTGTGGTGCTGATTTCGAATTATAAAATCTCACCATAATGAATTAGCTCAAAACAGATTTGCCAATCAGTCCACAGAAATGACTAGCCCAGAAAAAATGATTTTTTTTATCAGTGGTGCCCTCCAGCTTTTTTGCAGTTTAGCAAAGTTCTTTGCCCTGATCGCCTGGAGTTGATTTCCCCTTCGCCAGAGGTGAACAGGAGAGTGGCAGTTTACAAGCCTGAATTAAAACCTTTAGATCCTGCCTTCTTTCACCATCCCAATTGCTTAGAATTGCAAGCCTTTAACTTGGCAATATATGAGTAATTTAGCTATTCACTGCCTCGCTGGGACAACAATTCTGAAATTTCTCACATTTCTGATGTTGAGTCATCTTCTTAAAACTCATCTCTTCCCACAAGCTTTTCATGAAGTGTGATCCAAGCAGTTATGGTTTGTAGCACAGAGTGTGCAGGTTTATTGCCGATTAATCTTCATTGTGTTGGTTTTATTGTTGTTTTTATGTCATTTCATTTTATGCTCACTGCTTTGATACCTTTGTGGAAATCGGTACGTGAATCTGAAAAAAATAAATAAGTGGGGACTTTAAGTATTACAACGATTAAATATTCAGATGGAAAATCACTCACTAATGCATTCTAGCCCTTTGTTCAAATACATGGTTCAGAGTAGAGATGACAAATCAAATACCCATGCTGTGAATTTCTATAAAACATTGGACACAGCTATGAAGACAGAAGACACGGCAGCCTTTTGGAAGATTGTAAATAATAGCTTAAACAGTGATATATTCACTGCAAACTCACAGATATCAAAGACAGACTGGGAGAAACACTACAGCGTGCTATTCAATGCCGATACCCTACAATTACATCTGCCTTTGAGCTCCATTCTTGGCATCATAGAACCATGGCCCCCTGTCTCATACAAAGTGATAGAGCTATTAATTAATAAACTGCCAGCCAAAAAAGCCCAGGAAGAAGACTATGTCCCAGCAGAGGTATTCAAATGTAATGTCAAGTGATGGCTGCTTGTTTTGGCCAAATTGTTTGACCATATAAATCTATCCGGTGACTTCCCACAGGGCTGGAATACTTCTATAGTAATCCCGATCTTCAAAAAAGGGGATCATAACCTCCCCTCAAATTACAGGCCAATTAGCCTTATTGATATTGCAGCCAAACTATATGCCAGACATCTATTGAACAAACTGGAGGACTGGGCTACTACAAATAACGTTCTTGTAGAAGAACAAGCTAGTTTCCCAGCTGGATACTCAACAACGGATTGTTGTTTTAGAATCATGGACAATGGAACCCATGATCTAGGGAGGTGGTGGCCTCTCCCACACTAGAGGCCTTTAAGAGGCAGCTGGGCAACCATCTGTCAGAGATGCTTTAAGGTAGATTCCTGCAATGAGCAGAGGGTTGGGCTCAATGGCCTTAAGGGCCCCTTCCAGCTCTACTATTCTATGATTCTGTTGGAAGGGGCCTAAAAGCCATGAAGTCCACCCCCCTGCTCATTGCAGGGATCTACCTTAAAGCATGCCAATCACCCCACGACTACAGCTTAAACCCCACATGACAAGGCTACTAGCCCTAATCAAAGAATCATATCATAGAATAGTAGAGTTGGAAGGGGCCTACAAGGCCATCGAGTCCAAACCCCTGCTCAATGCAGGAATCCACCCTAAAGCATCCCTGACAGACAGCTGTCCAACTGCCTCTTGAAGGCCTCTAGTGTGGGAGAGCCCACCACCTCCCTAGGTAATTGGTTCCATTGTCGTAATGCTCTAACAGTCAGGAAGTTTCCCCTGATGTCCAGCCGGAATCTGGCTTCCTGTAACTCGAGCCCGTTATTCCGTGTCCTGCACTCTGGGAGGATCGAGAAGAGATCCTGGCCCTCCTCTATGTGACAACCATTTGGTTAATTAGTACAAAACCCAAGAAAAGTCAAAACTCTATGTGGAGTTTGTTGATCTCCATGCAGCCTTTGACTCAATTAATAGGAACAGGTTATGGGCAAAACTGGCAGAGTTTAACTTAAATCGATGCCTCTTGATTTTTTTACAACTGCTGCATGAAAACTCGAACATCCAGGTGAGTTTTTCTCCTGCTGGACACATGACAGGTAATATTGCAGTATCTCAAGGAGTTAAACAAGGGTGTCTCCTAGCCCCTATTCTCTTTAATCTATTTGTAAATGATATAGCTCTTGATTTGACTGGTGATTCTTTCCCCTCCAGTAAAATTAGAAGAAAGGAAACTGTCCTTTCTTCTCTATGCTGATGACCTGTTTCTCATTTCACATACCCAGATTGGTTTACGTAGATTACTATCAGCATTGGCTGAATATTACCCCCAAATTATAATCTATCAACTATGGGAAAACCAAAGACAGAGTCTTTGGACACAGAGCTCCATTACACAAAAGGAGAATAAATACCCATCCTATCTAGCAACTAGTATCATTGTATCACTATCTAGGTGCTCTTTTTTCAGTTTCGGGAGGCTGGGATGCCCATTTTAAATCCTTGAAATTAAAGACAAACCAGCAATTAAATGGACTATTGAAGTTCTGGTTCACAAGGGGAGGTTACCAAATCAACCTAATGCTAACCTTGTTGAAATCAAAACTTATCCTTCAGTTTGTGTATGGAGGAGAATTATGGGCTCTGAAATCCTCATACGACATGGAAATGTTTCAAAATAAATTGTTAAGGACAGTTCTAGGTGTAACAAGGTGCATTCAAGCTTCATTTTTACATTCAGAAACCGGCGTAATAGCAGTCAAATCTAGGGTGACCAACTGTCAGGATTTCCCCGGATTTGTCCTGGTTTTTGTTCTTTCCATGGTGTCAGGGGGGATTTTCTATAATTTTCAATAATGTCCTGGAATGACACACCTTCCCCTTTAAGGCTGCCATTAGCATGGCAGGAGGGAATGACATGCTTTCTTGAGGCACATCATTCCCCCACCCCGAGCTCCAACTGAGGTCTTAAAGGGGAAAGTGGGTCATTCGTGGACATTATAGAAAAGGCCCCAATTGGAGTGGATGGTGGTGGTGCAGAATGAAATCCTTTCCCCTCCTCCACTCCAATCGGGTTCTTTAAGGTGGCGGGGGAATAGCGTACTTTCTGCAGGACTCAGAAAGCTGCTTCCCCACACACACACTAGGTGTCCTCTTTTTTGGTTTCCCAAATATGGTCACCCTAGTACTATGACTGTTGTGGTTGTTTATTATGTTATAAAAAATAAAGAAATGGTTTTATATAAGTGTAAGTTCCTTTTTTAGTATTTAGTATATTATTATAGTAGTTGTGTGCTTTTGCTACTCATTGGTTGCTATCATTTACTTTTTGTGAACCGCCCAGAGAGCTTCAGCTGTTGGGCAGTATAAAAATGTAATAAATAAATAAATGTGACCGAGGCCACGCCCCCTTGGAGGCCGGACATGTTGAGTTGGCACCGCCTTGGGGGTGGGCATGTTGGGGTGGCCACGCCTCCTGAGGGCGGCCATTTTGTCCTCCTTTTTGGTTTCCAAAATATGGTCACCCTAGTCAAATCTATCATGAACCTCCCCGTACACTGCGCTCAACATCTAAGGTCCTCCTCCGAGTGCCTACTCTGAGGGAAGCTCGGAGGATGGCAACAAGGGAGAGGGCCTTTTCGGTGGTGGCCTCCAACTGTGGAATGATCTCCCTGATGAGGCTCGCCTGGCACCAACACTGTTATCTTTCAGGCGCCAGGTCAAGACTTTTCTCTTCTCCCAGGCATTTAACAGCATTTAACAACGCTAAGTTTGTTTTTTAACGGACCCCGGAACTGTTGTTTTTTTAAATGGATACTCTTGTTTTTATACTGTTGTTTTTATGTTTCTGATGATTTTTAAATTTTGTATACTTGTTAATGTTTATTGTTTTAACTTTTGTGAACCGCCCAGAGAGCTTCGGCTGTGGGGTGGTATATAAATGTAATAAATAAATAAATAAATATCGCTGCCATCAGGGCCTTTAACTGCTGCCTCAAGACTTATTCTCTTTCTCTGGAAGAGTCCAAATGAAGCCCAAGGGCACCAGAGGCACTCATTATGGCCCCCAGGCACCTCCATCACGGCTAGCCCCGAGTCAGAGAGCCTCAGGCTCTTATTGGACTGGGGCCCTCTAAGGTGGCCAGGAGAGCCCTTAAGTCTGGACAGCTGGCAGAAAGCAGTCCTCTTTTTGAAGGTCTCCTCTTTTTGATGGGCTATCCATCAGGCATCCGGTCGCAGTCTTCCCCCATTGCAGTGGGAGCTCTTCCATTTCTGTTTAAATGATAGTAATCGTTTCTAAATGGGCTTCTACACCTATCAATCAGCCCTTGCAAATGTTATGGACATCTGCCTCCTCTTTTATCCTCCGTTGTTGCTGTTTCAGGCAATTGCTAGACGAGGACTTAGCCCGGTGTGAGGCCCAGGCTCCCTGCTGTGCATCCAGATCCCGGGGTCAGGCCAGGCTAAGTCCTCCCTTGACCCGGGATAACTGGATCTGCTTATGGCCTGGCTTTTCTGCAGCCCTGGACTGAGCCCAGGGCTGCGGAAGGTCTAGCAACTTCCGTGGCTTTTCCCGGCTGCTCACTTACGCAAGGGTAGCTGGGAGAAGCTGCGCACTGGGCACAGCATTCCATAGGAGCACTGTGCCCATTGGGCTGGGGGGGGATCATGGGGGGGAGATGGGGGCCAGGGGAAAGAGCGGACCCGGCAGGAGAGATGGAGGGGGAAGAGCGGAGCCAGGGTGGGGAGATCATGGATGGGGGGGCGTGGAGGGGGCATCAGACATGGCAGACGGTGGGGGGGAAGAAGAACGGGGCCAGGGCATGGCGAGCGGGGACGGGCATGGCAAGCAGGGGGAGGACGGGCGAGTGAGCGGGCAGGGGGGGCATCAGACATTGTGGGGGGGAAATCAGGGGCAGAGTGGGGAACCCTTTTTTTTTTTTTAAAAAAGACTTACTTTTCTGTTGGTGCGCTCCTGCGCACATGGCCCTTTAAGTCCTAAAAAAAATGGCTGACGCGACGGGGCTTTCCCTTACCCTGTTGCTTGTTACGTCTAGCAAAGGGCGACGGCCCGCGCTAGCTGTAGCGCGGCGTCGCCCCTACTCCCCACCGGATTATCAGGTAGGTTTAGCAAGGCCCTCATTCTCCTCTCCTTTTTGGCCATGTGTCTGTAGCGACCTTAGAAGTTAGAATGGGCCTTCACGCTGCGTGCTGCCTGGCCGTGTTCCAGAAGAGGATACGCCGGGGCAGCGTCTACCATCATGTCATTTTTACAGCTCATCAAACCTCCCTGCTGGGCAGCCCAGAGGACGTTGTGCATGGGGTGGGGGCAGGCATGGGGCATCCCCTGGCTGTGCTCCTGGCCAATGTGTTTGCCCTCCACCCTGTCTCATGAAAAACCTTCTGTTTCCTCCGCAGGAGGAGTCCGCCTGGGTTGTTTGCCTCTAATGTACCACATGCTCCCATGGCCGGCGGAGAGGCCATAAACAACGGCCCTCAATTGTTTTCCCATCTATTTCAAAGCGAGTCCTCTGAGAGGTCCATAAATAATTTGGGTTTTCTGGCCGGGCGCCTGGAAGACGTTCTGCTATCAACGGGGAGGGTGTTGCTCCCCCTCCCAGCGCTGCTCTTTCATCATCTTTTCGACGGCAGTCTGCTAGCCCTTCCCTCACTTTGCGTCTAACTTGGAGGGATCAGCAGGATGGCTCCTTTTCAGCTTGGATGCTCCTTCAGCACCACTGAACTGATTTATTGATGCCCGGGCTGCTGAAGGCGAGCGGCAAACGAAGACAAACGAGTCGCCTCATTGGACGGTGGCAAGAGAACCTAGAAATATGAAGAGTGGGTTTATTTCCTGCTGGGAACGGATCTTTCAGCTTATAACCACGGTTGAATAAGTGACGGAGGAGGAAGTGAAATGAAAATAATAATAGAATGATAGTTTTAGGGTTAGGGTGTACATCAGCCTTCCTCAATCCAGGGGTGATGGCTTACAACTCCCATCGTCCCCAACCCTGTGGGTGATGGGAGTTGCAGTCCGACACATCTGGAGGGTCCTGGGTTGGGGAAGGCTGATGTGATCTTGATAGGCTGGAGTGCTGGGCTGAAAACAACAGAATGAAATTTAATAGGGATAAATGCCAAGTTCTACATTTAGGAAATAGAAACCAAATGCACAGTTACAAGATGGGGGATACTTGGCTCAGCAATACTACAAACGAGAAGGATCTTGGAATTGTTGTAGATCACAAGCTGAATACGAGCCAACAGTGCGATATGGCTGCAAGAAAGGCCAATGCTATTTTGGGATGCATTAATAGAAGTATAGCTTCCAAATCACGTGAGGTACTGGTTCCTCTCTGTTCGGCCCTAGTTAGGCCTCATCTAGAGTATTGCGTCCAGTTCTGGGCTCCACAATTCAAGAAGGCCGCAGACAAGCTGGAGCGTGTTCAGAGGAGGGAAACCAGGATGATCAGCAGTCTGGAAACTAAGCCCTATGAAGAGAGACTGAAAGAACTGGGCATGTTTAGCCTGGAGAAGAGAAGAGTAAGGGGAGAGATGATAGCACTCTTCAAATACTTGAAAGGTTGTCACACAGAGGAGGGCCAGGATCTCTTCTCGATCCTCCCAGAGTGCAGGACACGGAATAACGGGCTCAAGATAAAGGAAGCCAGATTCTGGCTGGACATCAGGAAAAACATCCTAACTGTTAGAGCAGTACGACAATGGAACCAGTGACCTAGGGAGGTTGTGGGTTCTCCCACACTAGAGGCATTCAAGAGGCAGCTGGACAACCATCTGTCAGGGATGCTTTAGGGTGGATTCCTGCATTGAGCAGGGGGTTGGACTCAATGGCCTTGTAGGCCCCTTCCAACTCTGCTATTCTATGATTCTATGATGTACAGAATCCATTTCAGCCAGCGCTTGACTGGAAAAGCCTGAGTTCTGGTCCCTGCTCAGTCCTGAAGCACATTGGGGAGCCTTGGGGGAGCCATTGCAGGGTTGTTGTGAGGAACCAGGACTGTCTGCTCTGTCTGATAGCTGGATTTCCGAGATATCCCTGTTGCAGGACTAATTATGTCCATGAGGGGTACATTCACCTGCTCACTTTCCAATGAGATCTGTGCCACCTGTCCGCCTTTGTCAGCTACAAGTGGAGATTTATGGCTGTTGCTATCAAGTGTGGAGGCTGAGCCAGAGAAACTGCAGCTGGGTTTCTCAGGTAGCCGGGATGCTGGCGGAGTGGAATGATATAGTTCTGGAGTCCAGGTACAGGGCTTCCGGAGGCAGCTGGAGTTGGGGGGGGGGTGTCCCAGTTCTTGGTTCAGCAGGGAGTCCAGATGCACAGACAGCTGGAGGGGCCAAACTCTGATAGTGTCCAGCGTCTTCCCTGGGCTGCTCTCAGCCTTTTCACTCCTGGCACCAGGTGCTGGCAATGAGGCCTGTAGCTTCCAAGCACTGTCCTGCTGACACCGATCAAGAAAGCTATCAAGACTGATCTCTTCCGGCAGGCTTGTCCAATGGAATTTTAGGATGTTTTTAGAATGTTTTTTTAGGATGTTTTAACAATGTATATTATGTTTTAATTCAGTTTTATGTATTTTATATTTACTGTTGCTCCCCGCCTCTATCAAAATGGAGAGGCGGGTAAGAAATAATAATAACTAGATGTACCCGGCGTAACATACACCGTTGTAGCATATCTTAGAGTTTATTAATTAAATATCATAGCGGGGGCGCGAGCTGTTTGGAGGCCGCTGATACAGCGCCGTCTGGCAGACCTAGGGGGCAGGGAGGTCGGGGGGGAGGGGGAGCAGTTGTCCCCCTCTCCCCAGGGTTCCTGTCAGCCTTGGGCCGCCCGACCAGCTTGCATGAGATTAGGCCGGGGCCTGGGTTCGCAGCAGGCAAGCAGCCTTCGACCCGGCCACCAAGGGCCCCGGCCGTGCCTCGCTTATGCTCCGGACCATGGTGCTGCCCCCTTTGTAGGGGGGGAGCGAAGAGGCAGAAAGGGGCGTAGGATTACCTTGGAAAGCCCGGAGGAGTCGGGCGAGGGGCTTAGCAACCTGTATCAGCTGACATTACATGTTACTGTTGCTTAGCAACCTGTATCAGCTGAAGCCTTTACGGAAACATACCTAAGCATTTTATATAGAGAGATGATGATGATGATGATGATGATCATCATCATCATCATCATCATCCCTCACTCTCATGAACCTGTGCTCAGCTGGGGTTGGAGGAGCCTGCTGATCCCTTTCATCATCGTCTGAGTCTGTTGAAGGGACGTCGGCCGGGTCTGTCCTGTCCTCTGAAAGTAAGGGGTCCTGTTCAGTTTGGCAGCTAGTCCCTTCCCCGTGATATGTTGGAGCTTGGTCTTCCCCTTCCTCCTCTGATGATGTAGATTCTGGTGGAGGCAGGACACCACCATCTGCCAGCAATGCCCAGTTGCATTCCACATGGGGGGTGGGGGGAGAGGGCAAACAAGACAGCCTCTACTACACAGAAGAATAAATGGATATACATCTGACATAAAAATGGCAATATTCAAAAACATTGGGAACATTCATAGAATCATAGAATAGTAGAGTTGGAAGGGGCCTCTAAGGCCATCGAGTCCAACCCCCTGCTCAATGTAGGAATCCACCCTAAAGCATCTCTGACAGAGGGCTGTCCAGCTGCCTCTTGAAGGCCTCTAGTGTGGGAGACCCCACTACCTGCATTGAGCAAGAGGTTGGACTCGATGTCCTTAAAGGCTCCTTCCAACTCTACTATTCTATGATTCTATGATTCTATGACCTCCCTAGGTCATTGGTTCCATTGTCGTACTGCTCTAACCGTCAGGACATTTTTCCTGATGTCCAGCCGGAATTGGGCTTCCTGTAACCCGGGCTTCCTGTAACTGCCCTGCACTCTGGGATGATCGAGAAGAGATCCTGGCCCTCCTCTGTGTGACAACCTCTCAAGTATTTCATAGAATCATAGAATAGTAGAGTTGGAAGGGGCTTATAAGGCCATCAACCCCCTGCTCAATGCAGGAGTCCACCTCAAGGCATCCCTGACAGGTGGCTATCCAGCTGCCTCTTGAAGGCCTCTAGTGTGGGAGAACCCACAACCTCCCTAGGGAATTGGTTCCATTGTCGTACTGCTCTAACTGTCAGGAAGTTTTCCCTGATGTCCAGCCGTATTCTGGCTTCCTGTCACTTGAGCCCATTATTCTGTTTCCTACACTCTGGGAGGATCGAGAAGAGATCCTGGCCCTCCTCTGTGTGACACTGTGTAGCACTGTGCCAGAAATTTCCTCCACGCTTTTCCTGGCCATTCTCATCCCATTTGATAGAAAAGAAATTGCTTTCGAAATGAAATTCAAAGGTGGAGAAACTTAAGAGGGTGCTGACTGGGGATGATGGAAATTGAATTCCTAGCCATCCGGAGGGCATCGGGTCAAGGGCGGCTGGTCTTGATACTGAGAATTCTGTTTCGTCTCTCAGCATCCATGAGTCACTGAGAGCTCGGAGCAACTTAGCAGCAGCTGTGTTTGGGGGTTGATAGCCCCATCGCTCCAGCGTTTTAACCAAGCAGCGGGTAAGTAATGAGAACAGCGCTCACCCGCCTTCCCAGCACCGATTTGCATTTGGCCTTGTTTCCTTCTGCAGGGCTCCCGAGAGGCCATTTCTGCCTTTTATCTTTCATCATCTGGCAAAGCTACTTGGGAGGGTCATCCCTCGTCTCTCTAAGCTCTTTTTCGAGATAAGAGATCAGTAATTCCAGTGATTGCTGTTCAGTAGGAGAGTCAAGATGGGCCTCCTAGGAAGTTTCCACCACACGGAACGCCTCAGAGTTGGTCCAGCTTCCTTTCTCGTTAATCATACCAATGGCAGGAAAGTCCTCTTGGCCTCCTTTGGCAATCCAAGCCTTCTTGGTATGTGGAGCTATCTGTGGCGTTATACCCCACAAGTCAGTTCCCTAATGTATGTCTAGGATTTGTAAGTCTATTGTGTTTAGAATGTGGACCTGAGTGGGTGAAGATTGAATATCTTAGGAGGGGTGGGGGGAGGATATATAAGGGAATGACTGGGGTGATAAGGGGGTGTTTTTAAAGTACTTTGGTTTGAGGGAGAATTAGAGGATCAGGGTAAAGAGGGTTGTCTTTTGAGTGTAGGGTGCAGATAGTCAGTTGGGGTATATTAAACAATCCTATAATAAAGAAAGTTCAAGAGTGAAGATGTGAGAGAAAGGAAAGCGTGTATGAGAAGAGAGAAAGGATTGGATGAGAGGTTTTGACAAGGGTCTGAAAAGTTTTATTATGAAACAACGTTTGTGAACATTGAAATAAATTTTTATTCAGTTTGTTTTACTACCACAAAAAACCCACGTGTCTCCTCGGCATTTATCATCTGCAGTTATAGACATATATCACCCGTTCTGACATTAATTCACCAATGGCACATATAATTCACAGCGCGTTATTTTATTCCTGAAATCATTCCTGTTTAACCCCTTTCTCCACATAGTTTGTAGAAAGGTGGTGTTTGTCCCTCACCTCAGGCTCATAAAGCGGTGGCGCTTAGCTTGAGCAGGGAGTGTCCGCGGACAGGCCTGCGGTAAAGAGCCTGTGTTGTGGCACCATGCTACGTCGAAACCTTCCTGAACGTCTCTGCCGGTTCGGGATGTCATGAGAATTCAAGCGGGCGTGCTGGAAAATGCAAGATCTGCCTCGTCAAATGCTGGTGTGAGGGACTGGGGTGTAGGATGGCCACTTGGAAGATCGCCAAAATAAATAAATAAATAAGGATGCAGATTTGCACAACGTTTGCATATGATGATGTACACATATCTGTGAAAGGGTTTTTTTTTTAACCCTAAATCCCAGCAGTGTCGGCAGGGACAAAAGGTTGCTCAGATTGAACACCAACCCAGCGAGGTAGGCTATCCCTTATGACCAACTCAGCCTCAGCCAGGGGATTTTCAGACCTTACAGGATGCCCCTGGAGCATTCAAGAGGCAGCTGGACAACCATCTGTCAGGGATGCTTTAGGGTGGATTCCTGCATTGAGCAGGGGGTTGGACTCGATGGCCTTGTAGGCCCCTTCCAACTCTGCTATCCTATGATTCTATGAAACACTGAACAGTACCAAACAAAATGAATGCTCTGGACTCAGGACCAAGGCCAGCTACCCTAAAGCACACACATTCCATTAAGTGAGGTGTAAGTTTTCTAATGAAAAAGGAAAAGGATAACTTACAAAAGAGACAGAGCAATGTTGGGAGGCCTTCCTCTTTGTGCCACCTCCAAGGGAGGCTTGAGAAAGTGGCAACAAGGGACAGGGGCTTTTCAGTTGTGCCATGGAATGATCTCCCCACTGTGTCCCACATGGCACCAACACTGTTGTCTTTTCAGTGCCAGGTTATAATCCTGTGTTCTACTCCCAAGCATTTCACAGAATCATAGAATCGTAGAATACAAGGCCATCGAGTGCAAACCCCCTGCTCAATGCAGGAATCCACCCTAAAGCATACCTGACAGATGGCTGTCCAGCTGCCTCTTGAAGGCCTCTTGTGTGGGAGAGCCCACCACCTCCCTAGGTCACTGGTTTCATTGTTGTACTGCTCTAATAATCAGGAAGTTTTTCCTGATGTCCAGCCGGAATCTGGCTTTCTGTAGATTGGGCCCATTCTTCCATGTCCTGCACTCTGGGATGATCGAGAAGAGATCCTGGCCCTCCTCCGTGTGACAATCTCTCAAGTATTTGAAGAGTGTTGTCATGTCTCCCCTCAATCCTGGCCGGCGAGATCACATTACACCAGTCCTTTTCCAACTTCATTGGCTGCCAGTCCAGGTCCGGCCCAATTCAAAGTGCTGGTATTGACATTCAAAGCCCTAAACGGTTTGGGGCCAGGTTATTTGAAGGAACGCCTCCTCCCATATGTACCTTAAGATCATCTACAGGGGCCCTTCTCCGTGAGCCCCTGCCAAAGAAAGTGAGGCAGGTGGCTACTAGGAGCAGGGCCTTCTCTGCTGTGGCACCCCGGTTGTGGAATGACCTCCCCAGAGAGGTCCGACTGGCGCCTACACTGTACTCTTTTCGTCGCCAGCTGAAGACCTTTTTATTCTCTCAGTATTTTAACACTTAATTTTAACTTAAATTTAAATTTTACTGTTCTAACTCTGTATTTTAATCTTATATCAAAAAGGAAAAGGATTACTTACAAAAGAGACAGAGCAATGTTGGGAGGCCCACAACCTCCCTAGGTAACTGGTTCCATTGTCGTACTGCTCTAACAGTCAGGAAGTTTTTCCTGATGTCCAGCCGGATTCTGGCTTCCTTTAACTTGAGCCCGTTATTCCGTGTCCTACACTCTGGGAGGATCGAGAAGAGATCCTGGCCCTCCTCTGTGTGACAACCTTTCAAGTATTTGAAGAGTGCTCTCATGTCTCCCCTCCATCTTCTCTTCTCCAGGCTAAACATGCCCAGTTCTTTCCGTCTCTCTTCATAGGGCTTTGTTTCCAGACCCCTGATCATCCTGCTTGCCCTCCTCTGAACACGCTCCAGCTTGTCTGCGTCCTTCTTGAATTGTGGAGCCCAGAACTGGATGCAATACTGTAGATGAGGCCTAACCAGGGCTGAATAGAGAGGAACCAGTACCTCACGTGATTTGGAAGCTATACTTCTATTAATGCAGCCCAAAATAGCATTTGCCTTTCTTGCAGCCATATCGCACTGTTGGCTCATATTCAGCTTGCGATCTACAACAATGCCAAGATCCTTCTCGTTTGTAGTATTGCTGAGCCAAGTATCCCCGATCTTGTAACTGTGTACTTGGTTTGGATAGTGGAGGCTGGTGGCTCTGGTATCAGTGAGGCGGTGAATCCGCTCCAGGTTTCAGTCAGAACCAGTCAGGACCTTGGAGAGCTCCTTTAGAATTCTGTCTATTTCTGACTGCAACCTGGAGTGGATCTACTGCCCCACTGGTATCGGAACCACCAGCCTCCACTGAGCTGTGATCATGTTGAGCTGCCTTTCTCCCCTTCTGAATTATAGACCTCTCTCGGCATCCAGAAATGGAGTAGGCCTAATGTGGAGTCAACAGTTCCCTTGACGCCTGTGAGGCTGTGCATAGAGTATTCCTAGGGAAGGGAACAGAACTCAGGACAGGGGTAGCCAGGATGCAGTCTTTCCTGTGACACTTTGGAGTTGAGAAAGGTGACTTGTTCATTTCTTCCCCCAGGGGAAATGCAGGAATCAGGAATATTGATCGCTAGAGATAACTTATGCCCCCTCCTAAGCTGAGCTCTCCGGGACTCTTCGAACAACAACAACATTTGACATTTCACTGACATTTTCGACCCACGCCATCTGAAAAGCCGCTTGCCACACTTTGGAAATGATCAATCCATAGCGTCGGAAGCTGGGTGGAGTGAATTGAGCCGCTGGGTAGGGAAAATGCTCACCTCCGAAGCCTCCCTTTTAAGACGGCTTTTCCACCCACCCACCTCAGCTGACCTCTGTATAGGAAACGTAACAGCATAGAAATCTGCCTTCTACTGCATCGGACCATTCATCTAGTCCAGTATTGATGACACTGACTGGCAGCTGCGGTTCTCCGGGATTTCAGGCAGGATTCCTTCCTAGTCCTACCTGGAGAAGCCAAGAATCGAACCTGGGACCTTTGGCGTGCAAAGCGGGTGTTCTTACCGCCACGACACAGGCTCTGAACACCAAGCCTGGTCGCGGCTACTCCCTGCTCAAGCCAAGCACTACCGCTTGATACGCCTGAGGCGAGGGACAAAAACCATCTTCCTCCAAACTATGTGGAGAAAGGGGTTAAATGGAGAAGGATGTCAATATATAAAAGAATACACTGTGAGTTATATGTGCTGAGGTGAATTATTATCAGAGTGGGTGTTAAATGAATAAACTTCAGGTGATAAATGCCAAACAGACACATGGGATTTTTGTGGTAGTTAAAAACAAAATAATTAAAATTTATTTTTAAAAGTTCACAAGCTTTGTTTCAAATAAAACATTTAAAAAACTTTTTGAAATCTTTCATCCAATCCTTTCACTCATTCACATACATGCTTTCCTTTCCCTCACACAATCACTCTTGAGCTTTCTTTATTATCGGTATTGATTAATATATGTCAACTATGTGCACACCACACTCCAAGGACACCACTCTCTACCCTGAACCTCAAAATTCCCAGGACTTAAGTACTCTAAACACAGAGAGCACTAAAGACTCTAATAGGACCTCAAAAGTCCCCCTCAATCCCCCCAGTCCTTCCCTTATATATCACTCCTCCCCCTCCCAAGACATTCTAACTCCGCCCACTCAGGCCCACATTCTAAACTCACCACAGACCTACAAACTGCAGACATACATTTGGGAACTGACTTGTGGGGTGTAACGCCACACTTACCACTGAGCTACAGCCCCTCCCTTGTACCACCCTGCCCCTTACATTCTTTCCTCCAAGCCCTTGTTTACTCATCTTGGAGAGTCCATGTGTATATAGTTCACGGATTTAGCCAACCAATGTGTTCAAGGACGGATCCACAATACTTGCGTGACAAATGAGCAATTGGCCATTAGTTAAACAGAGCAAAATCTGTCAGATCTGTCTTTAAGCGCCATCACACAGGGGAAAATTGCGTTGCTTACCGTTGCTTCTCTGCCTGTGTGTTTGTTCTTCATTACTTCCTCTTTTGAAAGAGGAAGTAAACATGCACATGGCCCATTTGGTGGGCTGTTTTGATTATGCTGCTTCTCAATAGTAGAGTTGGAAGGGGCCAATAAGGCCACCGAGTCCAAATCCCTGATCAATGCAGGAATCCACCTTCAAGTATTTGCTTTTTTTGCACCCCATCACACTGTTGGCTCATATTCAGCTTGTGATCTACAACAATTCCAAGATCCTTCTCGCTTGTAGTATTGCTGACCCAAGTATCTTCCATCTTGTAACTGCGTATTTGGTTTGTTTTTCCTAGGTGTAGAACTTGGCATGTATCCCATTTATTTATTTATTTATTTATTTCATTTATATACTGCCCCACAGCCAAAGCTCTCTGGGCGGTTCACAAAAGTTAAAACAGTAAACATTAAAAAGTATACAAAATTTAAAAACCATCAGAGACATAAAAAACAACAGTATAAAAACATCAGTTAAATTTCATTCTGTTGTTTTCAGCCCAGCACTCCAGCCTATCAAGATCACTTTGAAGTTTGTTTCTGTCTTCCAGGGTATTAGCTATCCCACCTAATTTTGTGTCATCTGCAAATTTGACAAGTGTTCCCTCCACCTCCTCGTCCAAATCATTAATCAAAATGTTGAAGAGCACTGGGCTCAGGACTCAACCCTGCGGTACCCCACTCGTTTCCTTCCCCACAGTTTGAGAAGGTACCATTGATAAGCAGACTTTGAGTCTGATTCTGTATCTGCCCAGAGAGCTTTGGCTATTGGGCGGTATAAAAATGTAATAAATAAATAAATAAATACATCTAATAGTTGTTCCATCTAACCAACTTTTAGCTAGTTTGTTAATCAGAATATCATGGGGCACTTTGTCAAAAGCTTTGCTGAAGTCAAGATATATGACGTCCACAGCATTCCCACAGTCCACAAGGGAGGTTATCCTATCAAAAAATGAGATCAAATTAGTCTGACAGGATTTGTTCCTGACAAATCCATGTTGGCTTCTAGTGATCACTGCATTGTTTTCAAGGTGCTTACAGACTGACTTCTTTATAATCTGCTCCAGAATTTTCCCAGGGATGGATGTCAGACTGACTGGTCTGTAGTTCCCAGGTTCCTCCTTTTTGCCCTTTTTGAAGGTAGGGACAATGTTAGCCCTCTTCCCGTCGTCCGGCACCTCACCTGTCTTCCATGATTTTGCAAAGATAATAGACAAAGGTTGTGAGAGTTCTTCTGCTAGCTCCTGCATTACTCTAGGATGCAGTTCATCGGGCCCTGGAGATTTAAACTCATTCAAGGAAATTAGGTGTTCTTTGACCATTTGTTTATCAATCTCAAACTGTAATCCTGCCCTCTCTACTTCTGCTTCACTTTTTCCAGGGGGGTCATAGATCAAAAATTGAGATCAGATTAGTCTGGCAGGATTTGTTCCTGACAAATCCATGTTGGCTTCTAGTAATCACTGCATTGTTTTCAAGGTGTCTTACAGATCGACTTCTTTATAATCTGCTCCAAATTTTCTCCAGGGATGGATGTCAGGCTAACTGGTCTGTAGTTCCCACGTTCCTCCTTTTTTTTTTTTTTCATGCAATCATCATGGTTTGGTCACTGGTTTCCCTGCAAGCTTTACATGACCCCGTCGCCATGCAGTTGTGTCTCATCCCCTCCCCTTTTTTACATGTTATTTTGCTATGGGGAAAATGCGGTGATGTTTGCTGTCGTGTGATGAAACCGCCACCGTCTCCCCGTGTAATCCTCCCATCGTGCTATGTCCTGCTTTGTGTGGTCAGGGGTTGGGCAGTGCAGCGTTGATGTCAGGATCAGTGGGGATTGTCTCCTGCCATTTAGCTCCTGCTCAGCTCCGTATTTCAGGAATCCCTAAACAGACGGGTAACGGGGAGGAGATGGTGGTTGCAAGGGACGTGAGCACATGCAACCCGTTTGCATTTAATCCCCTATCAGTGTATACTCAAACAAGAAAAGTGTTACAGTTGCTTTTACAGGTTCAATAGACCTCTGAAGACATGGAGCTCCATCAGATGGGGAAAAATAACGTTTGCCTGTGGCTTCTCCTCCCGCGCTTTCATTTCAAGGAGAGGAAAGAGGAAGTAAAAAATGCACATGGCCCATTCAGGGGTTGTCTTTGTAAAGGAAGCCACACTCAGCCAAACCGGCTGCCCACTGGATTTTGCACAGATCTTGGAATAAAGCACACAGCTCTCAATTTGAAAGGGTTAAGCCCAATCCTTTATTGAAATAGGAAGGGTAAGAGGCAAGCATTTACATCAGATTAGCTACTAAAATAGATACATAAACCCCGAACCCCACACCAGCAAACTAAAACATTTGTTACAGAATATACTTCCCCGCAGCCAGGTGTCCATCAGCTCAGGCACTGGCCTCAGATTTGGTAGACTTTTTAAGGCCCCTCGTTATTCTACTCCTCCCCCTCCCTCCGGAAGGGCCAGTTTCTCTTTTACAGTTGCAAATTGCCCCAAGGTCACTTCTCTCACCTCAACGGAGCCAGGAGATGGCTTCCTGCCTACGGCCAGGTGGAGAGATAAGCGGTACTTCTGCAATTCTATAACAGACAATGAACAAGAATGAATTGCTAAAAGCAGTAATTCTGAGTACGCTTAACCCCTTCCTTACAGTCTTTATTGCACTGCTTCTCCTGCACACAGCAGGAGATAGGGGCAACTCCCGTGTTTAAAATAAATCAGACTTACTGGGGTGTTTTTTTGTGGTGCGAAGAAGGCTAGAAGGGGCGGGAGGCATGCGGGAGGCAGACGACGTCATGAGAGGGACCCACGAAAATCCGTCAGTGCTCAGTCACGAGTATGCAATAAAACACTCGTCTGGTGGAGCTCTTAGTGTTTATGTATAAAAGGCCCTTAAAGTGATGGCATATTTAATGGATGCTCCCTAAGCATGCCTAATTTTGTGTGCTCTCTACGCATGGGAAGGCAGTATAGGACTTGAAGCAATTTGCTTTCCCCCTCCCTCGGTCCCCCATGAAGAGTAAGTAGGGAGAAGAAATGACTGCTGTTTTTGCAGTGGAGAGCATGGAGTCAGATGGAGAGCACAAAGAACTCTTTTGGGACAAGCCCTATGAAATGTGAGATGAACTCTTAGGCAGACGAACACGGCTGCAGCTCAACCATGAGGCAGTGAAGTGGCTGCCTTGTGTGCATTTTGACTCTCGAGCACCATGAATTAAGGGTGGCAGAGTGGAGGCGAGGCAGATGTGATCTTCCGGGACACAATTTACCAGGAAACTCTCCTGCTCAAGGCCGGGTGAAAAGTATGAGAACTCTTATGCAGTTCCTAGTGAATCATTCCCCTAGTGAATTGGCGGGAGTGAGGGGTAGTATCTAGATATCTTGCCTCCGGCAACAAATGACGTGGCCCAGCTGTGTGCATCCCATCAGAATCCAACTGAAGGATCACCTCTGGTTTGTTTATTTATTTATTGAAACATTTGTATCCTACCCTATATCACAAGGATCTCAGGGCGTTGGACAGATAAAATCATACCAACAATATAAAACAATAAATATACACAGCTAAAAACAAATTAAACCACTAATAAGCTAAAACCAATATAGAATTTAAAAACAGTAAAACTAATTAAAACAATTTAAACTATGTACAGGCTTGGTGAATTTAGTCATCAAAGGCCAGGCCAGGTCACTTGTCCATACTTCCAGCCCAGGATTTATTATATTGATACCCTGCTTTCTAGCCAAGATTGGTTATCAGAGTGGCTTTAAAATCCGTAATGTTGTCAGGCGGGCCAAAGGTTCAAGACCCAGACCCATAGGAGACAAACCTGCATAAAATCTGTAAATGCGCATTTACATGTACGTATGCGAATGTTAGAAATAAGCTCTAGGATTTATTTAAATTTCACAGGAGGCCAAACTGTCCAAATAATTTCTCATCCAAATCATCTCAAATAAGATATATTCTTCAGTTAATTTGACCCAGATCATCCTAAGCCAAAAGGAAAAGCCCCCCAAACACAATTGTCATTCAAGGGAAGATTCCTTTGGGGGGGGGGAGCTTCCATTGGTACCAGTAGGATGACCATATGAGAAGGAGGACAGGGCTCCTGTATCTTAACAGTTGTATTGAAAAGGGAATTTCAGCAGGTGTCATTTGTATATATGGGGAACCTGGTGAAATTTCCTCTTCATCACACCAGTTAAAGCTGCAGGTGTCCTGTCCTCTTTTAAATCAGGTCACTCTAGTATAGCTCCGGCACCATTAACTGTTGTGATGAAGAGGGAATTTCCCCAGGTTCTCCATTTTTACAAATGACACCTGTTGAAATTCCCTTTTCTATGCAATTGTTAAAGACACAGGAGCCCTGTCCTCCTTTTCATATGGTCACCCTACAGTAGACAGCCAGAGCTCTGTGGAATAGATCTGGGGCATTGGTAAATAGATTTGGGGTTGGTATCCCATCCCATGTTACTGATATTACTGATGTATGGAGGGAACTAGAATAATAGAATAGCAGAGCTGGAAGGGGCCTCCAAGGCCATCGAGTCCAACCCCCTGCTCAATGCAAGAATTCACCCTAGTAGAGATAGGTTTCCCCATGCTTTATTCCCCCTGCCAAATTGTCCCCTTGCATAGCAGCTAGGCTTTAAACAAAGTTTCCATTGGTGTCAATTGAAGTTTTTGGTGTTTTTTTAAAGCCCAATTGCTACCAGGGTGGTGGGTGGCAGGCCCAATATGGGGAAATAGCTGGGAAGGAGAGAAGGAGAGAGGAAAACATGGGAGAAAGACAGAAGGGGAGAAAGATGTGAATGTATAGGCACTTCCATAGACGGAGAGAAGAAACTGTGGATGGTGATAGTCTATAGGGTGACCATATGAAAAGGAGGACAGGGCTCCTGTATCTTTAACAGTTGCATAGAAAAGGGAATTTCAGCAGGTGTCATTTGTATATATGGAGAAAGGAAGGAAAGGAACCTCTCGTGCAAGCACTGAGTCATTACTGACTCTTGGAGGGACACCAGCTTTCACTGACATTTTCTTAGCAGGCCTTATAGCAGGGTGGTTTGCCGTTGCCTTCCCCAGCCATTATTACCTTTCCCCCAGCTAACTGGGTACTCATTTTACCGACCTCGGGAGGATGGAAGGCTGAGTCGACCCAAGCCGGCTGCCTGAAACCGGCTTCCGCTGGGATCAAACTCAGGCCGTGTGGAGAGTTTCTGCTGCAGAAACTGCTGCTTTACCGCTCTGCGCCACACAAGGCTCATATATGGAGAACCTGATGAAATTCCCTCTTCATCACAACAGTTAAAGCTGCAGGAGCTAAACTAGAGTGACCAGATTTAAAAGAGGGCAGGGCTCCTGCAGCTTTAACTATGGTGATGAAGAGATAATTTCACCAGGTTCCCCATATATACAAATGACACCTGCTGAAATTCCCTTTTCAATGCAACTGTTAAAGATACAGGAGCCCTGTCCTCCTTTTCATGTTGTTCCCTGCCTCAATCCAAGTGGAGAGGCGGGTAAGAATTTTTTTTTTTTATTATTATTATTATTATTATTATTATTATTATTATTATTATTAGGTCACCCTAGTGATAGTGAGAATGCAAACTCAAAGAAGCAGACCTGCCACTCTTATCCACTCTGGGTGCTTCTGGGTGAGCCTTTGCACGTGCAATCCCCGTGGAATCAGGTTTTTATAAGGGCTCTGGGAGGCACCGTAAGCCTCCTCCCATGATTTTCCTGTGCTTCTTCCATCTTTTTTTCCTCACTGCAGAAAATCTACTAAGGAGAAAGGAAAAGAGTAGAACAGCAGTGCAACCTCTTTGCAGGTATGGATGGAAAATTGCATGATTGAGGCACAGCAGGAGGAGCTGGACCACCTGGGAGGAGGATGGTGGTGGGGGGTGGGGGTGGGCCCCTCCTCTCCTTTCCCTGTTGCTTGTCACTTCATGTCTTGCATCACAAGTCTTTTCTCTGTGATCCAATGGGCCTCAGCCTTTATTCTTTATTTTCTGGAATGAATTTTCCTCGTATACTTTAATTAACCATTTAATTAGTAGATTACATTGAAAGCAGCAGCACTTACTTCCGAATATAGATGTGTATGTTCTGTCTCTAACCCTGTCTCTAACCCTCTAATTCCTGACATGTGTGGGTGATAACTTTCTCCTACAGAAAGTGGAGGAAGGAACTAGAGGATCAACAATCATTGACTTGATATTGACCAATAGGGATGACTTAGTGGATAAAGTGGCAGTTACGGTAACTCTGGGGGAAAGTGACCACGTCATACTTGAATTCTTGATGATGAAGGAGACAAAAGTTGAGTGTAGCCATACACGTACTCTGGATTTTAGGAAAGCTGATTTTAATAAACTCAGAACTATGATAAGTAAGGTCCCATGGCAAATGAGCCTAATGAGAAAAAGATTGCAGGATGGGTGGGAGTATTTTAAAAAGTAAATTGTAAAGGCACAGTTACAAACAATTCCAACAAGGAGAAAAGATAGAAGACAACAGAGGAAACCAATGTGGCTCCACAAAAAGCTTAGAGATGACCTGAAAACAAAAAAGGATACATATAGGAAGTGGAAGGAAGGCCAGGCTACAAAAGAAGAGTACAGACAAGTGGCGCAGAAGTGCCGAAATGGCGTCAGGAAGGCTAAAGCTGTGAATGAGCTGAGATTAGCGAGGGATGCTAAAAGCAATAAAAAGGCTTTCTTCAGATACGGGAGTAGTAAAAGACAGAGGAAAGAAATGGTGGTTCAACTGCTTAATGAGGATGGCAAATTGATAACAGATGACAAAGAAAAGGCTGAAGTGTCAATTCCTACTTTGCCTCAGTCTTCTCCCAGAAGCGGGTCTATGACCCCCCTTGAAAAAGTGAAGCAGAAGTTGAGGGGACAGGATTACAGTTTGAGATTGATAAACAAACGATCAAAGAACACCTAATTTCCTTGAATGAGTTCAAATCTCCAGGGCCTGATGAACTGCATCCTAGAGTAATGAAGGAGCTAGCAGAAGAACTCTCAGAACCTTTGTCTATTATCTTTGGAAAATCATGGAAGACGGGTGAGATGCAGGACGACTGGAGGAGGGCTAATGTTGTCCCTATCTTCAAAAAGGGCAAAAAGGAGGAACCTGGGAACTACAGACCGGTCAGTCTGACATCCATCCCTGGGAAAATTCTGGAGCAGATTATAAAGAAGTCAATCTGTAAACACCTTGAAATCAATGTGGTGATCACTAGAAGCCAACAGGGATTTGTCAGGAACAAGTCCTGTCAGACTAATTTGATCTCATTTTTTGATCGGGTAACCTCCCTTGTGGACTGTGGGAATGCTGTGGATGTCATATATCTTGATTTCAGCAAAGCTTTTGACAAAGTGCCCCATGACATTCTGATTAACAAACTAGCTAAAAGTGGGCTAGATGGAACAACTATTAGGTGGATTCACAGTTGGCTACAGAATCGGACTCAAAGAGTACTTATCAAGGGAACCTTCTCAAACTGGGGAGAGGCAACGAGTGGGGTGCCGCAGGGCTCAGTCCTGGGCCCAGTGCTCTTCAACATTTTTATTAATGATTTGGATGAGGAGGTGCAGGGAACGCTTATCAGATTTGCAGTTGACACAAAATTGGGTGGGATAGCTAATACCCTGGAAGACAGAAACAAACTTCAAAGTGATCTTGATAGGCTGGAGCGCTGGGCTGAAAACAACAGAATGAAATTTAATAGGGATAAATGCCAATTTCTACATTTAGGAAATCGAAACCAAAGGCACAGTTACAAGATGGGGGATACTTGGCTCAGCAATACTACAAGCAAGAAGGATCTTGGAATTGTTGTAGATCGCAAGCTGAATATGAGCCAACAGTGCAATATGGTTGCAAAAAAGGCAAATGCTATTTTGGGCTGCATTAATAGAAGTATAGCTTCCAAATCACGTGAGGTACTGGTTCCTCTCTATTCAGCCCTGGTTAGGCCTCATCTAGAGTATTGCGTCCAGTTCTGGGCTCCACAATTCAAGAAGGACGCAGACAAGCTGGAGTGGGTTCAGAGGAGGGCAACCAGGATGATCAGGGGTCTGGAAACAAAGCCCTATGAAGAGAGATTGAAAGAACTGGGCATGTTTAGCCTGGAGAAGAGAAGATTGAGGGGAGACATGATAACACTCTTCAAATACTTCAAACATTGTCACACAGACGAGGGCCAGGATCTCTTCTCGATCCTCCCAGAGTGCAGGACACGGAATAACGGGCTCAAGTTAGAAGCCAGATTCCAGCTGGACATCAGGAAAAACTTCCTGACTGTTAGAGCAGTACGACAATGGAATCAGTTACCTATGAAGGTTGTGGGCTCTCCCACACTAGAAGCCTTCAAGAAGAAGCTGGACAACCATCTGTCAGGGATGCTTTAGGGTGGATTCCTGCATTGAGCAGGGGGTTGGACTCGATGGCATTGTAGGCCCCTTCCAACTCTGCTATTCTATGATTCTATGATTCTATGGCTGCAATATTCTACCCTTGTGCTGTTTTACTACTGAGTAAACACGTCTAGGTTCTGGCTGTAATCTTGCATTCGGCTTCATATCTCTAATTGGTTGCAGGTCCTATTGATTTTGTTTTAATCCACCCCCTCACCCACCTTCACACAATTGTGCTATAGTAAAACAGAGCACACACAAAACAGAAAGGAGGCACCCAGGATGAATGGGAACCAAAAAGAGATGGAATTCTCAAAAGTGCTAAAAAGAAACTTTTTTTATTTAAGCCCAAAGCTAGGGTGACCATATGAAAAGGAGGACAGAGCTCCTGTATCTTTAACAGTTGTATTGAAAAGGAAATTTCAGCAGGTGTCATTTGTATATATGGAGAACCTGGTGAAATTCCCTCTTCATCACAACAGTTAAAGGTGCAGGAGCTATACTAGAGTGACCAGATTTAAAAGAGGGCAGGGCACCTGCAGCTTTAACTGTTGTTATGAAGAGGAAATTTTACCCGGTTCTCCATATATACAAAGGACACCTGCTGAAATTTCCTTTTCAATACAACTGTTAAAGATACAGGAGCCCTGTCCTCCTTTTCATTTGGTCACCCTACCCAAAGCATTTCAGAGACAGCTAGTGTCTCTACATTAAGGGAAACTGTGTTGTTTACCGAGAGCATTCCTGCTTCCTGGTACTTTGGCACGATTGTTATGGGCTGCATTACATAGGAGGACAGGAGTGACAAGGGAGTTGAATTTAATACTTCCCCTCCATTCAGTTTCATTGAGTTCTATTGAGAGAGCGTCATCTAGTGGTAGAAGATCCTGCTGTTTCCTGGCTATTACCACTTTACAAGTGGTTCTTTTTATCCCGGGATTTCTAGAGGATTCTGCAGGAGACTTCCTGGTTGTTGATGACATTGGCCAAAGCTGGACCTAAGGTTTATCACTGGATCGTCCAGGGGTCAAACCTGTTCATCTAGCTGACACACAGGGGATCCAGTGCTCAGGGAGGGGCGAACCCTGGATGATCCCAGGATAAACCTTAGGTCTAGCTGTGGCCATCATGAAATTGACCCGAAAACCTCCATGAGTGACCAACCACGAGTGTGCAATGAATAACTCATTTAGGGGAGCCCACTAGCTGGGTTCATACAACTCATTAACTAACACTCCGTGGTTGAGTTTGGGTTGTTGTTGAACCTTGGGTTATTGTCTTGTCTGAATGCAGGACATTTCCTACAGGGTGGCTTGTTAACCAAGAAGTGTGGCTAGAAACCACACTGAAAAACCCAGCAACAAACTATGGGTTCTCAAAGTGGCTTGTTTTTGAGAAAAATAAGCCAAACTGTATGATTAATGAGCCATCCTGTGGAAAAGGCTCTGTGTTCAGGCAACACAGTGACCTGTGGTTCAACAACCACCTGATGACTCAACAACAATCCACACTCAACCACCGAGTGTGGGTTAGCATGTTGTGTGAACCCAGTCTGAGGCTCCTTCATCAGGGGCAATCTTACAATGGAAACACTGCCAACAAAGTCAGCCGGCTTACTGAGTTTGTTTTCTAGCTGAGTTTGTTTGCAGTGTTTGCAATATAAGATTGCCCCTGATGAAGGAGCCTCCATCTTTGAAATGCCTTGGGCTTAAATAAACAAGTTTTTCACTTTGTCATCCATGGCAGAATAGCATAAATATCAAGCAAGGGAAATCAAGCTTACAAGTTATAAAACTGTCTAGCTCTAGTTGTGAAACTGACAAGGTTGGGTTGCCAGATTGGATCTACTTGTGAAATTGACTAGACTGGTGGTTGGGCACTCTCAGAAGAATTTATAGGATGAATAGAATCATAGAATCATAGAATAACAGAGTTGGAAGGGGCCTACAGGGCCATCGAGTCCAACCCCCTGCTCAATGCAGGAATCCACCCTAAAGCATCCCTGACAGATGGTTGTCCAGCTGCCTCTTGAAGGCCTCTAGTGTGGGAGAGCCCACAACCTCCCTAGGTAACTGGTCCCATTGTCGTACTGCTCTAACAGTCAGGAAGTTTTTCCTGATGTCCATCTGGAATCTGGCTTCCTTTAACTTGAGCCCGTTATTAGTAGATCAATCTGTAACCATGTTTAGACAGAAGCTCAGGAGCATTCCTTTTGCCCTGTGCTGAAGGCGCTCACAACAACAAAAATGTTAAAATGTTTGCAATTGGGCTGTTTCAAAAACTGTAAAAATAAATACACACAAACAAAACAATATGATAAAATGGCATTGAGAAGCATCCAGTTCAAATGGTCAAAGGTTTGTGTGGTGACCAGTAAAGGGTGGGGAACCGGGTGAAAGTAATACTCCCCACATGGCTGTGTGGACAGAACATGGTGAGATGTGCACACACAAAAATGTGTTAAGACCACTGGAGTGTGGACCATCAATTGCAATTGGCTGTGTAGCTTAGAGCAAGATCCCTGAATCAACGATATTTAGGGTAACCATATTTATTTATTACATGTATATACCACCCCATAGCCGAAGCTCTCTGGGTGTCTTACAAAGATATGCGGGAAGCCAAAAGAGGACACCCAGTGTGTGTGCGCGCTTTCCAGGACCCCTGGGAAGCATGTCATGCCCCCTGTCGTGCTATTGGCAGCTGCCATTAGCATGGCGGTTGTTAATGACCCCCCCCCAAAGTGTGCTTTCCCCTCCTCCACTCCAATGGGGGCCTTAAGGACCCTCATTGGAGAGGAGAAGGGGAAAGTGTCATTCCTGCCTCCCCCACTGCTCCAATGGGTGGCTCTGGAAAACGTACCATACCCCTAACACACTAATGGCGGTCTTAAAGGGGAAAGTGTGACATTCCAGGACATTATAAGAAATTACAGAAAATCTCCCCTGGCACCCAGGATAGAACAAAAACCAGGACAAATCCGGGAAAATCCTGACAGTTGGTCAACCTATTAATTACAAACATTATGACTCCTGTCAGAGTGTTTATATGGGAAGCGCTGAATTATGGCTTCAACTTACATGCTCCAGTCCAGAACCCGTGCCAGACAGTGACTCACCCGGGTAGCAAAAGACTTCCCTGGCCAGGGAAGAGATGGCTCCATACATAAACTCAGCAGGAGGATTATGGGTTACTCTGCACACAGAACTGTCTGTAAATTAACCAGCAACCCTGGTGGCATATAGGGAACAAAGGCAGCCAGTGTCTGATAGTCAAGGCTCTTAGTTTGAGCCCTGAAGTGTTGGCCATCCTGCCCAAGGCAGAATAAATTCCACGCAAGCAGAGAATTAGCTCTCTAGGGAGTAAGATTTTAACCCATCCCTTTCCTTGTGGCCTAGGGCTAAGCTAGACATGATGTTGAATGTGATACTATATTGAATGCACATATTTTAAAGGCATGTAAATAGTTACCAAACACACCCACTTCCCCTGAGCAGGCAATTAGAGGAGTTTGACCCTTTCCAGCTCTATCCCTGCTGTGATTCAATCAACCACCTCCCCTGGTGCATTTTTCCCAACGCAAGTAACAGTGATTTTTGTCAAAATTGCAATGGGATGTTTGTGTCTGAAATTTTCTTTCCCTGCCCACCCAGGTCACAATCCTATCCTCCTCCCACCTTTGCAACCCCCCCCCCCAGTTGCTATTTATGATTTTAGGAACATGCATATAAAATGAAGTAATGCATTTAACTAGGGTGACCATATGGAAAGGAGGACAGGGCTCCTGTATCTTTAACAGTTGCATAGAAAGGGGAATTTCAGCAGGTGTCATTTGTATATATGGGGAACCTGGTGAAATTCCCTCTTCATAACAACAGTTAAAGCTGCAGGAGCTATACTAGAGTGACCAAATTTAAAAGAGGGCAGGGCACCTGCTGCTTTAATTGCGGTGATGAAGAGGGAATTTCACCAGGTTCCCCATATATACAAATGACACCTGCTGAAATTCCCTTGTCAATACAACTGTTAAAGATGCAGGAGCCCTGTCCTTCCTGTCCATACATTTAACCTTATGTCTAGTTTGTCCCCTAGTTTTTTACTTAGAGGGTTTAACTCAAAAATGTGTTTTCCCCTCCACCTGTGTTGTAATGGTTAGAGTGTTGGACTGGGAGTTGGGAGATCTGGGTTCTAGTTCCCACTCGGCTATGGAAACCCACTGGGTGACTTTGGGCTAGTCACAGACGCTCAGCCAAACCTACCTCACAGGGTTGTTGTTGTGAGGATAAAATGGAGAGGATTATGTACCTTGCCTGGAGTTTCTTGGGGGTAAAAAGGTGGGATATAAATGCAAACAATCAATCAATCAATCCACCTGCCAGGACCCAATCACTTCATTCTGCTTTATAGATCCATCTTCAAACATGCTTTTGAAAAGTCAGGTTTAGATTGTCTTGAGGTTAGGTTTGTTGGGTTTTAAACTATATGCCTAGTTACAAATGCTTTTTGAGTCAAGGTTTTGAGGAGAAAAACATTATTAATATATATTCTCAATGGCAATAAAGAAGCAGAAATAGATAATATCCCAGGAGAGGTATTTCACTTACATTAAGAATGCTGGGCTGAGCCACTGGCATTATTATTTTTATGTATTTGTGAAACTGGGAAATTCCGTACTGACAGGGTAATAAGTATTGAAGCAAATCAAGTCTTTTTCTTCATTTTCTTTTATAAAGAAGGCAACAATAAAGATTTCGCAGCACACAGACCTGCCGGTCTTCTCAATGCAGTTACAGAGATGAATGCCAAGAGTATTTTTTTGAAATAAATATTAGTCTGGAGGGGGGAAACATCACTCTGCATGACCAAGCTGGCTTGAAACAATGGTGTTCAATTTTAACGAATGGCTTAACCCTCAAATTGGTTTGCATATCCAACCAGTTGTCTTACAAGTAAGATAAAATAGTAAGATAAAATAGTAGCAAAATCTTAACCATTTGCAAAGTAGCATCACATTTAGGCAGTAGAGAATAGGGCTGTTTGCGTAGCGTGGCAGTGTTTGGCAACAAATCACGGGTTAATTAATCAATCCACGATTTGCAGGGCCACCTGCAAACTGCATCCATTTTCTATAAACAACCTATGCATGCCCTTTTCATAGTTTGTTAGTGTGATGTCTAAACAGGACACTTTTCAATTATCCATGGATTAAATAACCCAAAATTAACTTAAGAACAAATAGTAGGTTAACTTTGGTTTGCTTAACCCACAAGCAACCCAAAGTGTCTGGGTTTGGACAGCAGGTTTACAACCTACAAATGGGCTGTTCGTAGGTTGTTGTTTAAAAGCAGAAAGTGGCAGGCACACAGGAGGCAGCGTAAAAGCCCATGCATGACAACCAGGTCATAATGTCTGGTGTAAAGCATGCTTTCATAATTTTTATGTAATCTACCAGTAGAAAGTGGGGGCAGGGGTATCAATAATAGGGCTGTGCTCCGCTCTGATTCGGATCGTGAATCCGGAGTGGAGCGACCCGATCCGCCTCCACCAAAGGCGGATCCGAATCAGGTCAGGGGAGCTGCGGATCAAGGCGAAGCGGTTCGTCTCCATCCAGAGCTCTGAATGCAGGTAAGTGGGTCGGGTCGGGGAGCTTACCTGGCTCCACCATGAGTCCGTGCGGTGATGGTGGCGGAGCCAGGTAAGGGAGCAGGGGGGTCTTATTCAGTCCCCATTTTGCCCCCCCTTCCCCACTTACCTCCCTCCACTGTCTGCCATGGAGGCAAGGAAGTAGGGAAGGGGGGGCAAAATCTCAATCCGCCCCTCTGGATCTCACTCCGTAGAGCAGAGTGGGGCAAGGTCGGATCGACCTGAAGTGGATCGGCCCAATCCAAAAGTTGTGGATCGGGCCACGAAGCGGTTCGGGGGGGTCCATGCACAGCCCAAATCAATAAACCATTGCTAGGGATGTATAAAAATATATATTTCAGTTTGTTTCTCATCAGGATTTATCCAGTTCGCCCATTCCAGACTGAAGACAGACTTGGATGTCATATGCAATGCGCTTTCAGTGTGTTTTGTGGAACCCCCCCCCCCAAATGTGTTTCACAGCACACATACATTTATTTGACCGCAGGTGGTGTCATAAACGTTGTTTATTCGTTCAGTCACTTCCGACTCTTCGAGACTTCATGGACCAGCCCACGCCAGAGCTTTCTGTCAGCCGTCGCCACCCCCAGCTCCCCCAAGGTTGAGTCCGTCACCTCCAGAATATCATCCATCCATCTTGCCCTTGGTCGGTCCCTCTTCCTTTTGCCTTCCACTTTCCCTAGCATATCATCAAGATATGGAGGAGTAATTGATATGGTTGAAAACCCATCCCAAACTCTCTGTTACCAACCAGCAAAGTTCCTGCTTCCCAGTCTATCATTCAGACACCAGCAGGGATTGTCACAGCCCCCACAAGGCTTGGGGATAACGTGCACCCAGAATCTGTCACTCAAAAGGTGTCCTGAGAGAGCCAGAAGATCACAGGGAGGACCTGAGCTCATACCCAACCTGTGCCCTGGTCTGGATTCATAACTCAGCTTTGAGTTGGTTTCATAACTCAGCCATGAAACAACAAGAAACAGCTTCTGTGAGCAACCGACTCCAGAGTGGGTTCCACTTGCCTGCCATCAAACTTCATGAGGTCTAGAGTACTGCACCAGCACCTGGGAGAATTCAGATTCTCATTTCAGCTCTGAACTAACCAGGTGGCAAAGTCAAAAAGTCTTTCTGCCTCAGTCTTGCAACTGCAAAACGGAGAAAGTGTAATACTAACCGACCTCATGGAGCTGTTGGAAGGGTTGCTGAGATCTCTCTCTCTCTCTGTGCGTATAGTTCAGAAATTCAAACCTTGGTAGGTGTGAGCAATGTCATTGGATCTGCATATTCACCACTTCCAAGACTGACTTGCAGGTGTGAAAAACATTACAGATACGAAAACACAGCTAGATCTTCAGTATCGCCGCAAATCGTGTGAAACGCAGCGCTTACAGGACACAACCAGCTATGATGCAAACAGCAGCCGATCCAGACCACAGCCGTGAAGGTTAACTCCTATTGTCACAACTACTTGGGAATCTGTTTGTATCGTTAGGTCTCAGCTAGACCTACCCGGTCTAGCGCAACGGAGGGGTGAAGATCTCGCAATATTTTTATCATAATATTTTATCTGTTTACATGCGGCACAACGACCTTGGAGGGAGAGGACGTCGCGGCCGCCATTTTATTTTTTATCTTAAAGGAGCAGAACGTACGAACGTTCGTGCACAAAAGGTAAGTTGTTGGGGTTTTTACAATTTTCCCCACTCCCCCCCCAGACCCACAATGGGCGGAGCTCTGAGCCCCGTGTGCGGGTCTCGGCTCCTCGTGAGTAACCACGAGGAGCTGGGACAAACCGCAATGCCCGCACACACGTTCCGTGTTCTCGGGATCAGCTCGAGACCGCAGAAAAAGCGGGCTGAAAGGCCGAGGGCTCTATCCCGGGGCGAGGGAGGGATTTCCCTCCCTGCTCCTGGGATCCCCTGTGCATCATGTGAACGCACAGGGACGATCCTGTCCATCTAGATACGGCCTAAGTCGTCAGTTTGCTTTTAAATCTGTGACAATCTCACTACCTGGCTGTTTGCTCCTGTGTTTTATTAGTCTTTGGGGTTTTTGTTTGTTTGTTTTTCAAAAAGAAAAAATCATTCTTCGATCTCTAATTGTTCATTGTTTTTAACTTTTGTAAGCCGGCTTGACCATCTGGATGGAATGAGCAAGGTATAAATGCCGCGCTAAAACAAACAAATGTGCGGTGACATAGAGAATCCAAGTTATGTACATTCAAATGCAAGGAGAACCAGGCAGTTTTCAAAGCTGTGCTTCAATAGCTGGTACAAATTAGGCACACAGCAGCCACTGACATACAGAGTAAGACATGAGTACAGTTGGAGAGCAGACAACGGTGAAGAACTTGAAATACAGAGTTGGCTTCCTAACCCTCCCCTGATCTCACGGTGGCTGTGTTCACACATAATGCTAAGCCATGGTTTATGTTAACCTTGGCTTGTTCCTTTAGCCATGAATTGTCTTGCAGATCAGCAAACAAACCGCACATTGTTTTTCCTTTTTTCTGTTTTCTCTCCTGCCCACTTTCAGGCTGCTCTTACTAGGGGCCTCTGTTTCAGGGCAGACAGCAGTTCAAACAAGCCAGGGCTAAGTCACGGTTCTGGTTTCAGACATCACAACAAGCCAGGTTTAAGCAAGCCAAACTGCATTCATTCATATATATATATATATATATATATATATATATATATATATACACACACACACACACACACACACACACACACACATATATAGTTTATGGCTGTTTAACAAATCATGGTTTGTTTGAAAGGATGGGTTCAGACACAATGACAAGCCAAATTTCAAGAAACCACACCATGGCTTAGTGTTAAGTGTGAACAAAAATTCAATCCCAAGTGGGAGATGGCGGTTGGGGAAGGCATGACATCCAGAAACTCCCACCATACACCTTGTCATCTTTGCCAGACTTCATGAGTTTCACGGCAACTAGGGTGACCATATGGAAAGGAGGACAAGGCTCCTGTATCTTTAACAGCTGCATTGAAAAGGGAATTTCAGCAGGTGTCGTTGGTAGGCATGCAGCACCTGGTGACATTCCCTCTTCATCACAACAGTTCAAGCTGCAGGAGCCCTGCCCTCTTTTGTATCTGGTCTCTCTAGTATAGCTCCTGCAGCTTGAACTGTTGTGATGAAGAGGGAATTTCACTATTTATTTATTTATTACATTTATATACCGCCCCATAGCCAAAGCTCTCTGGGCGGTTTACAAAGATTAAAAACAGTGAACATTAAAAACAAATATACAAAATTTTAAACCATAAAAAACATAAAAACAAACAATATCCATTTAAAAACAACTATTCTGGGGTCAGTTAAGAAAGAAATTCAGCACATGCTGTTAAACGGCTGGGTGAAAAGTCTTGTCCTGGCGCCGAAAAGATAACAATGTTGGCGCCAGGCAAGCCTTGTTGGGGAGATTGGTCCATAATTGAGGGGCCACCACTGAGAAGGCCCTCTCCCTTGTTGCCATCCTCTGAGCTTCCCTCAGAGCAGGCACCCAAAGAAGGACCTTAGACGTTGAGCATAGTGCTGCATGCATACAATGACTAGGTGCTGCATGTGTACCAAAGACACCTGCTGAAATTCCTTTTTCTATGCAACTGTTAGAGATACAGGAGCCCTGTCCTCCTTTCCATGTGGTCACCCTAAAGGCAACAACAAGCCCCACCCTTCTTACAGCAGCCATTTTGAAGGAGGTACCAAAACTAATCATTTGCAAAGTGCAAAAGATTATGCCTGCAGTTAGGGAGTCCAGGAATGAGACTTCCAGGTCCGCCCCCTCCCCTCCCCGCTTTTGCAACGGCAGACCAATGCAGACATTCAGTTGTACCCCTTAGTTCATAAGAGTGGCGAGTTCCTGAGGGTGAGGCTTCATCAGGTGTCAAAAGCAACTGGGAATGAAGGCAGGATAAGGCCATCTTCATCACTGTTTTTTTACAATGTTATTTTTTATTATTATTTAAACAGTGACATCCAGCATAAGCAAAAATGACCCGCTGCCCTGTGAGTCTGGCCAGTTGGGCACGGCCCTCAGAGGAACGGGGCCTTCCGCTGCTCTGCATTCTCCCCCTCCGGGTCCATCTCATACTCCTCCATGTCAGAAAGCGGTTGCCCGTTGCCCCCGGCGATGTGCTCCGAGACTGTGCTGCGCATGGTGGCGCGGGTGCTGCTGGGCGAGTGCTTGTGGGATCCCAGCTTCTGGAAGCGCCGGCGGCACATCACCTCCTTGAACATCTCCCGGAAGCGCGTGGACATCAGGTTGTAGAGGATGGGGTTAGCGGCAGAGCTCAGGTAGAAAAAGACGCCCGAGATGATGTGGACGTACTGGAACATGTGCAACATGGAGTCAGTCCAGTGGGTGATGAAGCTCCAGACCAGCCGGTCCGTGTGGAAGGGTGCCCAGCAGATCCCAAACACAACCACCAGCACAACTAGAAGGCAGGGACAGAAAACGGGGGTTACAAACCAAGCTTCTTCTGCAGCATTATGACGTTTACTTATTTATTTTTATTTATTAAAACATTTGTAACCCGCTGTCAGGATCGGTACGAGTGCGGAGTGCTTACAGGACCCAGGTCCGCGCTCAAAGGGCTGCTCCGCTGCAGAGTGCTGGCAGAACACGAGCCCTGGCCAGCAGCAGTTCATGGTGGGTTAAAATGAGAAGGATCCTGGAATTGTTGTAGATCGCAAGCGGAATATGAGACAACAGTGCGATACGGCTGCAAGAAAGGCAAATGCTATTTGGGGCTGCATTAATAGAAGTATAGCTTCCAAATCACGTGAGGTACTGGTTCCTCTCTATTCGGCCCTGGTTAGGTCTCATCTAGAGTATTGCGTCCAGTTCTGGGTGCCACAATTCAAGAAGGACGCAGACAAGCTGGAGCGGGTTCAGAGGAGGGCAACCAGGATGATCAAGCGTCTGGAAACAAAGCCCTATGAGGAGAGACTGAAAGAACTGGGCATGTTTAGCCTGGAGAAGAGAAGATTGAGGGCAGACATGAGAGCACTCTTCAAATACTTAAAAGGTTGCCACGCAGAGGAGGGCCAGGATCTCTTCTCGATCCTCCCAGAGTGCAGGACACGGAATAACGGGCTCAAGTTAAAGGAAGCCAGATTCCAGCTGGGCATCAGGAAAAACTTCCTGACTGTTAGAGCAGTATGACAATGGAATCAGTGACCTAGGGAGGTTGTGGGCTCTCCCACACTAGAGGCCTTCAAGAGGCAGCTGGTCAACCCTCTGTCAGGGATGCTTTAGGGTGGATTCCTGCATTGAGCAGGGGGTTGGACTCGATGGCCTTGTAGGCCCCTTCCAACTCTGCTATTCTATGATTCTATGATTCTATGAATTCAGTGCACCTGGGAGCAGCTAGAGTCAGGGCTATTTAAGACCAACATTGTAGCTCCAGCTTTTGCCACATCAACACCGTTTCTGTGGTGCTTGGCTCCTGTTCCCATGGGCCTTGTTTGTTCCTGACCTCGGACTGCTCTCTGGACTACGCTACTGCTCTTGCCTCTGCCCTGCCTTGTTTGTTCGGACCTTGGACTGCACCCTGGACCATGTCCTTGCTTCTGGCCCTGCCTGGACTCAGGTTGGACCTTGCTTTTGAAACCTTGTTTGACCCTGGACTTGCTACAACCGCTGGCCCTGTTGGACTCTGGTCTCCGCCACCGGGTTGCCCCCGGAACATTGCCCTTGCCTCTTGCTCTTGCCACGTCATGGTTGTACAAGTAAACCGGTCTATCCCAGACAGCTTGTGTGTGTTAGTCTCTGTACACCTTTGCTCTTTGCTCCCAGCTGCCCACGCCCCGGACTGTTACACCCGCCCTATATCAATAGGATCTCAGGGCGGCATACAAGTGATAAAAAAATAAAAATTAAAATAAAAACCAAAAAAACAAAAACAAACCAAAAATAAAATAATAAAAATAATAAAAATAAGAATAAAAATAATATATATATATATTTTTAAAAAAACTAAAATAAAAATATTAAAAATATTAATATATTAATAATATATTATTATTAATGCATTAATTTTTTATTAATAATAAATTAATATAATAAGATTAATATATTAATAATTTAATATATTAATAATAATATAACAATATATTAATAATATTAATATTAATAAATTTCTTACTCGCTCCTCCCTCTGGATCGAGGCGGGGAAGCAACAAGGGAGAGGGCCTTTTCAGTGGTGGCCCCCCAATTTTGGAATGATCTCCCCAATGAGGCTCGCCTGGCGCCAACATTGTCATCTTTTCGGCCCCAGGTCAAGACCTTTCTCTTCTCCCAGGCATTTAACAGCATTTCACAACATATGCAAAGTTTGTTTGTTTTTTAATGGACCCCAGAACTGTTGTTGTTTAAAATGGATACTGTTTTCTACTGTTGTTTTTATATATGTTTGATGGTTTTAAATTCTGTATATATTTTTAATGTTCACTGTTTTTAACTTTTGTAAACCGCCCAGAGAGCTTTGGCTATAGGGCGATATATGAATTTAATAAAGTAATAAAGAAATAAATAAACACTAAATGCAATATAATACATAAAGCTAGTTAAAAGAGCTTATAAAACCAATGCAATATTAAAATAACGATCGCAACATCTTAAAATTCTTAGGTTTAAAATTCATCAGGGTAGGCCTGCCAGAAGAGAGTAGTCTTTACAGTTGTCTTAAACTCGGAGAGAGAGTTGTTGACTTATCTCCTCCAGCAGGCCATTCCACAGTCTGGGAGCGGCAGAAGAGAAGGTCCTGGACCCAAACCATGTAGGGCTTTAAAGGTAATAACCAACACTTTATGCTTCACCCGGAAACTAATTGGCAGCCGGTGAAGTGATTTTAAAGTTGGTGTAATATGGTCACCCGTAGGTGTACCGGTGACCAGCCTGGTTGCCATATTTGAACTAGTTGAAGTTTCCGGACTAGGCACAAAGGTAGCCCTATATAGAGCGCATTGCAGAAGTCGAGCCTCGAAGTTACGAACGTGTGCACTACCATTTTAATGTCTAGAATTACACAATGTAAAACAATAAATGTACAGAGTAAAAAAGCAAATTAAACCATGAATCCCACTATCTGCCACCTGAGGCAACCAGCTCACTCTCTGCCTAATGGTAGGGCTGGACCTGCCCAGGGCCAGGCCAAGCTGGTAGTAGGCCCGGGCCAGATGGGAAATGTAGTCCCCATTTCAAACTGCTCATTAAGTATTTTTAATCAGTTCTAAATACCTATGAACTAGAAAGATTTATTTAAAAAAAGGTAACGGCAAGCACTTTTATTCAAGTTGTATATAAGACATCACTTCTTCACATTCACAAATGCTTTACGTAGGGTGACCATATGAAAAGGAGGACAGGGCTCCTGTATCTTTAGCAGTTGTGTTGAAAAGGAAGTTTCAGCAGATGTCATTTGTATATATGGAGAACCTGGTGAAATTCCCTCTTCATCACAACAGTTAAAGCTGCAGGAGCTATACTAGAGTGACCAGATTTAAAAGAGGGCATCCATCAATCAATTAAGTCAGTGAATATCTAAAGTCCTTTGACAGATGCTTGATCAGTCTTCTGGGTTAGTGTTGTCAGCGTCTTCACCCTGGCCTCAATCCAGCCACTAAAATAGGGTGACCCTATGAAAAGGAGGACAGGGCTCCTGTAGCTTTAACAGTTGCATTGAAAAGGGAATTTCAGCAGGTGTCATTTGTATATATGGGGAACCTGGTGAAATTTCTTCTTCATCACAACAGTTAAAGCTGCAGGTGCCCTGCCCTCTTTTAAATCTGGTCACTCTAGTATAGCTCCTGCAGCTTTAACTGTGGTGATGAAGAGGGCATTTCATCAGGTTCCCCGTATATACAAATGACACCTGCTGAAATTCCCTTTTCAATACAACTGTTAAAGAGACAGGAGCCCTGTCCTCCTTTTCATATGGTCACCCTACTTTATGTGCTTTTCTGTGGGCAAATTCATCATCAACAACAGAAAAATCAAGCAACTTTGCCCAAGGGGACTCAGAATAGGTCCCCTCAAAATCGTAGGCCCATGCCAACTGCCCACCCCTCTGCCCAGCCTTGACCCTGCCCTTCCAATTAGCTTGTTCTTCTCAGTATTCTGCTAGTCATGCAATGAATGAGCAGCAGATTCAGGACAGACAACACACCAAGAATGTATTTAATCTACTCCCATAAAATACAGCAATGGCCAGTAGCTTCAGCGGCTTTAAAAGAGGTTTAGAGAAATTCACAGAGGATAAATCTGTCAATGGTTGCTATTCATGTGGGCTAAATGTCACTGGCTGGCTGTAAACAGTGTAACAAAGTGAAAAGATTCAGCAATAGGACTGAACCACTCAACCCTCACTGCCGTGTACGCCATCAAACTACCCCCTCCAAATAAGCCGAGGAATCGCACGATGGCTATCTACGCCTGCAGAGTCCGTTATATGCCTTCCCCAAAAGGTCAGCGTTTATGAGCTCTCAAAAGAAACAGAACGAAGATGGGGAAATTGCAGGAGAACAATTTGATGATAACGCCATGTAGTGCCCCCTTTAAAAAGTGAGTGAATGAAGACTGGCAACCCCAGGGGAACAACTAGGGTGGGTTTACAATGCTGTTAGACCCTCCACTCTGCTCATAGGCATAACTGAAAGAGCAAAAGGGGAAACGCAAAAACCTCTTCTGCCTGTGAAGACAAAAAAGTGGTTGATATGTGTTAAAGGGACACTGTGACCTGGTTCACACATACTAACCCATGGTTTATTTAACCCATGGTTTGTTGCTCTTCCCAGGGTATGTCTGGCTGATGACTGAACAAAGCCTGGTTTGTTTTCTCAATTCCCGGGTTGTTTGTTTCCCTCCTGACTGTTGTCTGCTCACTCCCAGTACACCAAATACATTTGTGATGCTGTATTACTGGTATGTAGAGCAGGTGGTTGGTTTTTTTTTTACTACTCTTGCCTGCCGCCTCTGTAATCTAAACAACCCACGGTTCTGCGTTGACATCTAATGACAATCCATGGTTTAAACAATTCACAACATAACAATGCACCAAGGATTCTCTTTCTGGGTTGTTTGTGTTTAGCAAACCACGGTTTGTTAGGGAGGCTGGGTTCACGCAACACAACAATCCGACAATTCAACGACCCATGGGTTAATTAAACTGTGGATTAGTGCAACGTGCGGACCAGGAGGCTGACTTCACAGTACTGGGTTGCCACCGCTTTTGAGAAAACCCCGCAACTTTGCTGCTGTGGGGTGGCGGCAGCAGCTAATCCTGACACAGAAGGCAGTGCAGGCTTTCCAGCTTGTGGGGTCCGCCTCCTGCCCCCCTGCCTGGGCCTCTGGCGATCAATCGGGGGTCACCTTCCACTCGGAAATGCCTCCGCCTCAACGCGAGGTCAGACAGTGGAACGGCTGTGTTCACCTCGCTCCAGCATAAAAAGTTGGGGTACGTCCCCAACTTTTAAAATCCGCAGCTTCACGGGAAAGCCCCATGGTGGCTGTGAGGGGGCTGTTGCGTTGTATAACCAATGCAGCGCCACTGCGCAACTACAGCGGGTTTTTTAAAATGCCTAGACAGCCCCCCAGGTCTATATCTCTTTGTGCTTCCAGGTGAGGCTTTTACTGTGCCATTTCCCTGCCTCAAGCACCAAATTTTACAGGGGATCAAGACACAAGGTGATCCAAGACGGAGGGCTCCCGGCGCTAACAGCTATTCCATCTTTTCTTCCTAGTTATTTTTTCCTAGTAAGAACTGCAGAAGCCGCAGAGGGAAAACACGGGTGGGCTAAAAATGGAAGATGATATCATCTGGAACACACACACCCCCTGTAAAATTCCACAAACGGGGCAATGTTATTGCTCACGAAAAGTCTTGTCTGGAAGGTTCTTCTGCTGTCTTCCATTTATAACTCTCCCCCCCCCCCCCCCGGTGTTTTCCCTCCACTTTTTCTGTATTTTTCCACACAGTTGCAGGGAAAGATGATCTTCTGGCTTGAATCAAGGGCTAGCTGTCTTACAAGCTTTGCTACAGCTCATTCCTCACCAAGTGCCTGGCTGCCTGTATGTTTCCGAGCCCAATTCAAGGTGCTGGTTTTGACCTATAAAGCCTTACACGGCTTGGGACCACAATACCTGACGGAACGCCTCTCCCGACGTGAATATACCCGGTCACTACGCTCAACATCTAAGGTCCTCCTCCGAGTGCCTACTCCGAGAGAGGCTCGGAGTGTGGCAACGAGGGACAGGGCCTTTTCGGTGGTGGCCCCCAGACTATGGAACAATCTCCCAGACGAGGCTCGCCTGGCACCAACGCTGCTATCTTTCCGGCGCCAGGTTAAGACTTTCCTCTTTGCCCAGACATATGGCGGCACATCTTAATCACCCACATGTTTAGTTTTTTAACGGTTTTTAAATGCTTTATGTGTGTATGTTCTGTGTTTTAGAGTTTTAAATTTTGTATACTTGTTTTTACCTCAATTTTAGAATTTCTGTAAACCGCCCAGAGAGTCCTGGCTATGGGAGCGGTATATAAGTGCAATAAATAAATAAATAAATAAAGTGCCTGTTGGTTTCTTGGCTAATTCTTTTCATCAGATCCGTCAAGTAGCTGTCTTTCCTTCTAAGCACTTGAGAAGGCACCACAGCCTTTAAAATAAATAAATAGCAAAGTCCTCCTTTCTCTCCTCCCCCCAGACCACCTTTTAGCCCATGAAAACAAGTCATGGAGCACTCCTAGCACTCATTTCATGCTAAAAGTGGAACTCATGAGATGCTTGTGCCATCCGCTTTCTGGCTGAAAGGCAGAAATAAGCCTGCGTCCTTCTGCTTGACAGTAATCTCTCGTTTTACCTGGATTCCAACTAACCTGCTCATCTGTCTTTCAGAGATAAGGTTCCGCTACATTATTTGAGCAGTGGAATTGGTCTGGAAGCAAACTCACCATGGCTGGTGAAATCAACAATTTCCTTTCTCCGGTAAAACCGTAAGAAAAGCTTTGCTGGATCACAACAAAGGTCTATTGAGTTCAGCATACTGTTCCCAGAGTAGCCAACCAGATGCCTGTGGGAAACCCACAGGCAGGACATGAGTGTAATAATTAGGGTAGGGTGACCATATGAAAAGGAGGACCGGGCTCCTGTATCTTTAACAGTTGTATTGAAAAGGGAATTTCAGCAGGCGTCATTTGTATATATGGAGAACCTGGGGAAATTTCCTCTTCATCACAACAGTTAAAGCTACAGGAGCCCTGCCCTCTTTTGTATCTGGTCACTCTAGTTTAGCTCCTGCAGTCCTGCAACTTTAAACTGTTGTGATGAAAAGGGAATTTCACCAGGTGCTGCATGCATACAAATGACCCCTGCTGAAATTGAAGTTTCTATACGACTGTTAAAGATACAGGAACCACGTCCTTCATTTCATATCGTCACCCTATGCAATAGCACTTCACAACAGGTGCTGGCTGTGCACAATAATAATAATAATAATAATAATAATAATAATAATAATAATAAATAAATAAATAATTATTTGTTACCCGCTTTTCCCTCTGGATCAAAGCAGGGTACAACACAAATGCAAACACCATAAAATATAACTAATTAAAACATTTAAAACTAATACATTATTAAAAGCAGCACATTATTAAAAAGGCATCTTACTGATTGGTTGGCCTCTGTGACTTTGCAGTCAGACCTTCCCTCCCCTCCCCTCCCTGGATCACATTTCATTCCATTCAGAGTGAAACAGGACCTTCAGTAATGTGATGACATTGAGCAGTGAGTATTTGAACAGGTATGTTACAAGCTGATTGGTTGGCCCCTGTGATATACGTTCACAGCTTCCCACCTTGGATCAGTTTTGATCCATTTGGAGTGAAGCAGTGCCTTCAACAATGTGAGGGTAGAAAGAAAACTCCGGCAGCAAAATTTAGTATTTAAACAGGCAAGTTGCTTGCTGATTGGTTGGCCCCTGCAATGTCACAGTCATAGTATTTGAACAGGTATGTTACAAAGGGCTACTTATTTTCCCCTATGATATGTCAAGTTTAGCAAGCTCGGAGATTCCAAAGGTTAAGTAATCTTTTTTTTTTAAGGCTTCAATGATAGAAACGAGAACCCGCGAGAATGAAAGCAGGCACGGAGCTTTTTCATATTCCAAATATAGGTAGTGGGGGGGAGCACAGAATAGGCTTTGCCGTAAAACCAATGAGCAGTCTTTCAGATTGGCCAACTGGACAAGGCCGGCATTCATGCCTTTAGAACGAGGGTGCACCGGGGCGTGCATTAGCCCAGGCTTCGGGGTGGGGATGGGGAGATCTTTTCCCCGGGAATGCGTCCCACAAGAGATTAAATCTGTACAGAAGCGCAGCGCACACCTGGCAGCTGCTGTGTCTATGCCACACTGGTGAGCAAAATGAAATGTTCTTCCATTTATGAAGTAATCAGACCCACGACCCTTTTGCACCCGCGGGAGATTAACAAGCATCTGCTGCCAGGCGAAACGGATTTTTGCTTTTTGATTAGCTCGTGCCAGCTAGTTAGCCCTGCCCTAATATCCCCTTCCTCCCCTTTGCCATCTTCCTGGATCAATTAATGGTGCTCACAGCTCGTTAACGACCAGCTGCAGCAAGCCAGTCTCGGCACAATTACGGCCCAATCGGAACTTCATTATCTCTCTATCTGCATTTTTAATCCATCGGATCCTGGAGGCTCACAGTGGGAAATAAACAAGACAGCTGTACTGATTGAACTTTTTTTAAAATGTAATCTTCCCTGCCTACATGTTTGAGCCCCAATCCACGGAAGGAGATGCACGCGCTTAAACAGACTTCTGCACTTAGAATCATAGAATAGCAGAGTTGGAATGGCCCTACAAGGCCATCGAGTCCAACCCCCTGCTCAATGCAGGAATCCACCCTAAAGCATCCCTGACAAATGGTTGTCCAGCTGCCTCTTGAATGACTCTAGTGTGGGAGAGCCCACAACCTGCCTAGGTAACTGATTCCATTGTCGTACTGCTCGAACAGTCAGGAAGTTTTTCCTGATGTCCAGCTGGAATCTGGCTTCCTTTAACTTCAGCCCATTATTCCGTGTCCTGCACTCTGGGAGGATCGAGAAGAGATCCTGGCCCTCCTCTGTGTGACAACCTTTTAAGTATTTGAAGAGTGCTCTCATGTCTCCCCTCCATCTTCTCTTCTCCAGGCTAAACAGGCCCAGTTCTTTCAGTCTCTCTGCATAGGGCTTTGTTTCCAGACCCCTGATCATCCTGGTTGCCCTCCTCTGAACACGCTCCAGCTTGTCTGAGTCCTTCTTGAATTGTGGAGCCCAGAACTGGACGCAATACTTGTATCACTTCCTGGATGAGGACACTCGGATGGGGGTGGGGGGAACAGGGTTAACACCCGAATCTACATCAAAGTTACAATGCTGGTCATCTGAAATTTATTGCTTTCAGTGGGAGGTATATTTGAGTATCCCATTGAACTCTCTCCTCCCCACCCACCAATACACACACATTCTGGCACAGATAGTCACACAAAAATACTTTTTTAAAAGCAGGGCTGCATTTGAATTTGGGCCAGCAGGTCATAAATGCCTCTAAGGAGGGACAGAAAATATAAATCTCATAGAATCGTAGAATAGTAGAGTTCGAAGGGGCCTATAAGGCCATCAAGTCCAACTAGAGTTGCCATATGCTGAATCCACAAAACTGGGACAATTGGGGTTTTTTGGGGGGGGGGGGGGCACTAGGATTTTTTTTTTAAAAAAACCCTGAGCAATATGTAAAGGTCTAAGGGCTGGAACAGTAATCCGGGATTCTTGACTGACTGGCCGGGACATTTTGGAAATGTTTGGAAACCGTGACATTACTGGTTTTCCGGGATGTATGGCAATCCTAAGTCCAACCCTCTGCTCAATGCAGGAATCCACCTCAAAGCATCCCTGACAGGTGGCTGTCCAGCTGCCTCTTGAAGGCCTCTAGTGTGGGAGAGCCCACAACCTCCCTAGGTAACTGATTCCATTGTCGTACTGCTCTAACAGTCAGGAAGTTTTTCCTGATGCCCAGCTGGAGTCCTGATGTCATGCCCCACTCCACCCCACCCCACCCCAAATGTGTGCCATTTTACACTCTATATCCGCCCGGTCCAACCAGCTGGAATCTGGCTTCCTGTCACTTGAGCCCGTTATTCCGTGTCCTGCACTCTGGGAGGATCGAGAAGAGATCCTGGCCCTCCTCTATGTGACAACTTTTCAAGTATTTCAGAGAATCATAGAATAGCAGAGTTGGAAGGGGCCTACAAGGCCATCGAGTCCAACCCCCTGCTCAATGCAGGAATCCACCCTAAAACATCCCTGACAGATGGTTGTCCAGCTGCCTCTTGAAGGCCTCTAGGGTGGGAGAGCCCACAACCTCCCTAGGTAACTGGTTCCATTGTCGTACTGCTCTAACAGTCAGGAAGTTTTTCCTGATGCCCAGCTGGAGTCCTGATGTCATGCCCCACCCCACCCCACCCCACCCCACCCCAAATGTGTGCCATTTTACACTCTATATCCGCCCGGTCCAACCTGGTGCTCTACAAATGTGTTGGACTGAAACTCCCATCATCCCCTGATCCGCATGCCATTGGGGAAGATGGGAGTTGTAGCCCAACACAGTGAGAGGGCACCAGGCTGGGGAAGGCTGCTCCATGCATTCTCCTAGAATAAGAGGGTTGTTTGACAGTATTTCGGGCGTCTCAGCCATTGAATCTTTGTTCTAATTGGAGAGTTTCAAGAAAAAGGCATTGAGGTCTGGGAGCTGCAATCAGAGTCCAGGTGGGGCCATGGGAAGGAGGCGTGGCCATCAGGGGAACCCCAGAGGGCTGGACTGGGATTGCAGGTGGGTCACATTTGACCTCACTTTAACATAAGAAGTAGGGCTGTGCATGGACCCCCCGATCCTCTTCACTTCCAGATTAGCAAATTGCAAATCGGGCCCGCTCTGCCCCGCCTTGATCCTCCTAGGGTCCACTCCGCTCCGCTGCAGAGCTCCGGTTCCAAATCGGAGCTCCGCAGCGGTGGGGTGGTGGCGCCAGTTAAGGCCCCCTTCCTCCTCCCCCTTACCTGCGTCCAGCCCGGCCTGTCGCCAGCTTCACTAGAGCCCGCAGCTCAACCAGGAACTGTAGGCCCCGCTTGCGGCCTACACTTCCGGGTTGAGACGCGGGCTCTAGTGAAGCCAGCGACAGGCTGCGACAGATGCAGGTAACCCCCCCATCCCTCCTCCCCCTTACCTGTGTCTGTCCGCGGTCCCGCAGCTGCTTCAACTGAGCCCGAGGACTCAAACAGGAAGACCAGGCTGAGTCCTCAGGCTCAGTTGAAGGAGCCTGGGGACTGCGGATGGATGCAGGTAAGACTCTCCCCCTTGCCCTTTTACCTGGCTCTGCTGCCGTCACTGCACGGGCGGCGACAGCAGCGGCAGGGCCGAGTAACCCCCCCTTACCTTTTTTGCGGAGCTCCGGATTGAGGCGAAGGATCCACTCCGCAACGCTCCGCTGCTCCCCCGATCCTCTTCACCTAAGGGGAGGCGAAGCACCCCGATCCGCTTCTGCTTCTCCAGTCCGAGGAGAAGCGGAGCACAGCCCTAATAAGAAGTGCCCTGATGCTGGATCAGACCAAGGGTCCATCTAGTTCAGCACTCTGTTCACACAGCAGCCAACCAGCCATCGGCCAGGGATGAACAAGCAGGACATGGTGCACCATCCCCATCCCGCCCATGTTCCCCAGCAACTGGTGCACACAGGCTCACTGCCTCAAATACTGGAGATAGCACACAACCATCAGGGCTAGCAGCCATTGATATCCTTTGCCTCCAGGAATTTATCCAACCCCCTTTTGAAGCCATCTGCACCCCTGCCTTAGGTGGGAGGGCCTTGGAGTGCAGCCCAGTTAGCCGATGCCGTAATCTGGCCTTTACAATTCCACTAGCCTCTGCCACCTCATCCCCCAGGCCATTCACCAACATTTAATTTTGCAAAGTCCCACTGTAGTGAATGGGAGCCAAACAGGACAGCGTCCAGTGGATTCCGCCCCATGATCCTAGATCCTGAACAATGGAGTGCTTGGCTCCCCACCTCCACCGCAAAGACGTCTCCAGAGCTATGAGAGATAGAACCTTGTGGTTTTCTGTCAGTAGCCCATAATCCTAACTCCACCCCCAGAATTGAGGTGTTTCTCAAATCCTCAGCTTATACCAGATTCCACCCAGGATGAGAAAAATGGCTGCAGGTGAAGGATGGATATGGGACGGACACCCTGTGATCCATGTGATGGGATGTTTTGATAAATAATAAATTAAATAATAAACTTGTTACTTGAGTAGCTGCTCAGATTCCCTACCTGACCATCTACCTGGGTTGGATCATGTCACCTGCCTCTGGCCCATCTCATCTTTGTCCGTCAGGCTGGCCACGTGCCCATCACATGGGGAAAATCGCGTTTGTCCATCACTTCTCTGCCCACGCGTTTGTCCCTCATTACTTCCTCTTTTGAAAGAGAAAGTAAACAATGCGCCCGTGGCCCATTCAGGGGGCCATTTTGATCCCGCTGCTTCTCCTGCACACAGCAGGAGATAGTCGGAACTTCTGTCTTTAAAATTAATCAGACTTACTGGGGTGTTTCTTCGTGGTGTGAAGAAGGCTAGAAGGGGCAGGAGGAGTGCGGGAGGCAGACAACGTACTTCGCCGGGAAAATCCGTGAGTGCCCAGGAACGAGCTTGCAATAAAACGTTCATCTAAAGGAGATCGGAATGAGCTTTGAGATGGAATTTGGAGAAATTCGGCCAACTCAGTTTTTGCCAATTCGCACATCCTTCTATTTGAAGGGAAGTCAGAGGACCGTCCTGTACTTGGAAGCGTCCTCTTGTAGAATGGCTGTCCAGCTCTAGCCCAATTTAAAGATAAAGAACCAAACGAAGGGAGGGGAAGGAAAGGGTCTCGAAGTGTCCCATCAAGACCACTTGGGCAGCAGACTGAGCTGGTACGGAAGTCGCCAGGACACGGCCTTTATTCGGATGAGATGTGTTGCATTTCCATTGAAATTATAGTAATTTCCCCCTACATTTGCATCGATGCATATAAAATAACAAACATTTTACGCAAATCTGTGTTCCCAGGACTTTTTGTTTTGGGGATGCATTTCCTCCTTTTGTCTGTCTGCTCCGGAACCCGACCACCGGGCCATATTAGAACACTTTGCCGGCTTTGGCCCTTTGGAGTCTTGGCTGCTTCTTTTGCACTGGCCTGGGTGCCTGGCCTGGTTTGTATCAATAGGCAGAACTAAGTGAGACACACAGGAAGTTAGATGGAAGAGGAAGTCAGGGACACAGACTTTGATTGAAGGAATACTCGCCCAATCAGGAGGTGACACAGCAGTCAGTGACTCAGCACTCTCAGGAGTCAGTCAGGGCTGGAGAGAAGTTAGTTAGAAGCTATGTTTGTTTGAGGCAATAAAAGTTTTATTTTTATATAATACTGCATTCCTCATTTGCAACAAACCTATCTTTGAAACATGGTTGATGCCTTTTGCCGCCTGATCCCCCTGGGCTCTAGTCCTCTCGTGACCCCCTGGATTTCTCTTAGTGGCCTTAGATACCATCAACCGTGATATTCTCCTGCACCATCTGTCCAAACTGGGGACACTCCATTGTGTTTGTTTGTTTACTGATTGATTGCATTTCTATTAGGGCTGTGCATGGACCCCCCCCGCTCTGCTCCACTCCCGATCCGCAAATTGCGGATAGGGCCCGCTCCGCCCCACCTTGATCCGCCTAGGCTCCGCTCCACTGCGGGGCTCCGGCTCCGAATCGGAGCTCCGCAGCAGCGGGGGGCAGCGCCAGGTAAGCCCCCCCTCCCTCTTCCCCCTTAGCTGCGTCTGTCCCAGCCCGTCGTCAGCTTCACTAGAGCCCACGGCTCAACCAGGAACTGTAGGCCCCACTTGCGGCCTACACTTCCGGGTTGAGCCGTGGGCTCTAGTGAAGCTGGCGACGGGCTGCGACAGACCAGGTAAGGCCCCCCTCCCTCCTCCCCCTTACCTGTGTCCGTCCCGGCCCGTCGTCAGCTTCACTAGAGCCCGCGGCTCAACCAGGAACTGTAGGCCCCACTTGCGGCCTACACTTCCGGGTTGAGCCGTGGGCTCTAGTGAAGCCGGTGACGGGCTGCGACAGACCAGGTAAGACCCCCCTCCCTCCTTACCTGGCTCTGCCGCCGTCACCATATAGGCAGCGGCGGCAGCAGCAGGGCCAAGTAAACCCCCCTTACCTTTTTTGTGGAGCTCCGGATCGAGGCGAAGGATCCGCCTTCACCTCGATCCGCTCCACTACTCCCCCGATCCTCTTTGCCTACGCCTTAAGGGGAGGCAAAGCACCCCGATCCGCTTCTGCTTCTCCAGTCCGAGGAGAAGCGGAGCACAGCCCTAATTTCTATACGGCCCAATAACTGGAGCTATAGTTTATTCCACTATCATCTCATAGACAGGCAAGAAGTGGGGCTGAGAGACCCACCCCCACCCCCACCCCCACCGGGTATTATCCTGAGCAGTGCCCCAAAGTTATCTCTCATCAATCACGCCGTGGAACATCTACGGTCATGTCCACTTCTCCGGAAGACTCATTTATCATTCTTACCACTCTCATCCTTGTTAAAAATGAAATTGCAAGTCCGCAAAAATTCAAATGTCATATTCTGAATATAATGATTTTAAAAAAAGGGGGAATGCAGTTATGCAAGACGGAAAGATGAAGAGTGTGGTGAATCAAAGGATCGGTGAATGTTCTGAGAGTGGACAAAGGAGGCCAAAACAATAGCTCAGAGAACGGACGTTGCAAAATGCTCGTGTACAGAAGTACAAAGGGGCATTTGGGGGACGCCGGTACCCATTTATGAAGTTCTCTAGTGTTCATGCTAAGAAACTCAGCAGGGAATGGGCAATTGTTCAGTCCGGAACAAGTGATAGAAAAATTAGGCCAGGAGAGGGTACACTGGTTAAAAATCGCACAAGTAGCTATCAATGGCTTCTAGCTTTGATGGTTGTGTGCTATCTACAGTATTCAAGGCGGTAAGCCTGTGTGTACCAGTTGCTGGCGAACTTGGGTGGGAGGGTGCTATTGCACCATGTCCTGCCTTGTTGGTCCCTGGCCGATGGCTGGTTGGCCCCTGTGTGAACAGAGTGCTGGACTAGATGGAGCCTTGGTCTGATCCAGCATCAGGGCTCTTCTTATGTTCTTAAGTACGCCCCTTTCTCTCTCATCCAGCAATGCAGACTGCGGCTACCAAGAATTTCACTGCATTCGAACGGGAGGTAGCGAGAATGGGAGGAGGGCATTCGAACGGGAAGAGGGCAACCGGGATGATCAGGGGTCTGGAAACAAAGCCCTATGAAGATAGACTGAAAGAACTGGGCATGTTTAGCCTGGAGAAGAGAAGATTGAGGGGAGACATGAGAGCACTCTTCAAATACTTGAAAGGTTGTCACACAGAGGAGGGCCAGGATCTCTTCTCGATCCTCCCAGAGTGCAGGACACGGAATAACGGGCTCAAGTTACAGGAAGCCAGATTCCGGCTGGACATCAGGAAAAACTTCCTGACTGTTAGAGCAGTATGACAATGGACCCAGTTACCTAGGGAGGTGGTGGGCTCTCCCACGCTAGAGGCCTTCAAGAGGCAGCTGGACAACCATCTGTCTGGTATGCTTTAGGGTGGATTCCTGCATTGAGCAGGGGGTTGGACTCGATGGCCTTGTAGGCCCCTTCCAACTCTGCTATTCTATGATTCTATGATATATAGAAGCAACAAAGGGCTTGACATCTAATTTATATAAGTGAATAAGTAGCTCAGGAAGCAGGCATAAATGACCCACTCCGGACGGGGTGTGTTACGGATGCTCTCACAAAATGGCTGCCTTTGGGTGTGGCTCCGCCCACTCATAAAATGGCTGCCATAATGGTGAGCACGGACGATCACAAAGCACTCCTTTCCCAGAAGGCAAATTGGGGAGACTACTAGAAAAGTAACTTGCTCCCCCGCAAAAACTACCTTCAATGCAATGGTGGGGTTTGCTCTCCAAAACACAAAACCAGTATTGAACCCAAATGAAAACAGCATGGGAGGGCAGCACTGCACTTTGAAGCATGTCAGCTTTTCAGATTAAAAATAAATAAATCATTAATTATCAAAAGACTTAAATAAAAATCAGGTGGGACATGGAGCCTGGGGGGCACCAAGAGAGGTATCCACAGGTGCAATATTTCATCATCATCATCATCGTCATCATCATCATAATTTCTTACCCACCTCTCCATTTTGATCGAGGCGGGGAACAACAGCAAATATAAAATACATAAAACTGAATTAAGAACATAATATACATTACTAAAACATCCTAAAAACATTCTAAAATTCCAGAAGAGAGCAGTCTTTATAGCTTTCTTAAATGCTAAAAGACTGTTAATCTGACAAATCTCATCCGGCAGGCCATTCCACAGTCTGGGAGCAGTAGAAGAGAAGGTCCTCTGGGTAACAGTTGTCAGCCTAGTTTTGGCTGACTGAAGTAAGTTCTCCCCAGAGGACCTGAGTGTGCGGGGCGGATTGTACGGGAGAAGGCGATCCCGCAGGTAGAATCATAGAATAGTCGAGTTGGAAGGGGCCTACTACAAGGCCATCGAGTCCAACCTCCTGCTCAATGCAGGAATCCACCCTAAAGCATCCCTGACAGATGGTTGCCCGGACCCAAACCATGTAGGGCTTTAAAGGTGATAACCAGCACTTTATACTTCGCCCGGAAACTAATTGTCAGCCAGTGAAGAGATTTTAAAACTGGTGTAATGTGGTCCCCCCCTAGGTGTACTGGTGACCAGCCTTTAGAACAGAAAGTAGATCTTCAGAAGTTTTGGAAGATGCCTTCCAGCATTCCTGACCATTGTCCATGTGGAAGGGGATTGTGGAACTCCCAAACACCTACAGATCTATCTTCTGCCCTTCCGTACTTTAGGACACCCTCAAGTGCCCAGGTCTACGACCCCACCCTTCTTGGGGCCCTTGCCCTCCACTTACATAGCATATTAGTCACCTGCCTCCTACGGATCTTCTTCTGGTGCAGACGGTGGTTGTGGTAATCGCAGTTGCTCCCCGACTTGGCCTCCAGAACCTCCAGCATCTTCTCCTTCCGCAACTGCAGGCCGATGAGGAGGTACAAGATGCTGATGATGGCCATGGGCACGAAGAAGAAGACGATGGTCGTGACCTGAATGATGAGGTTGTACATCAAGCGGGACTTCACCAGGGTGCAGGTGGACGAGTCGGGGACCACGCCCCAACCCGGCACGTAGAGGTTCTGGATGCCGTGCAGGCTGGTGTTGGGAATGGAGCAGACCACCGACAGGAGCCAGACGGTGACAATGACCCTCTTGGCGTGGTTCTTGGTCACCACGTACTTCGCCTTGAGCGGGTGGACCACCGCAATATACCGCTCCATGCTGAGCGCCGTCACGTTGAGGATGGAGGCGAAGCAGACCGCCTCGAAGAGCAGGGTCTTAAAGCAGCAGCCGCCAGCGCCCAGGAGGAAAGGGTAGTTGCTCCACATCTCGTAGATCTCCAACGGCATCCCCAAGAGGAGCACCAGGAGGTCTGAGACGGCCAAGCTGAACAGATAGTAGTTGGTAGGAGTCCGCATGAAACGGTGCCGGACGATGACCAGGCAGGTCAGGGCGTTGCCAACGGCCCCAACCGCAAAGATCAGGAGGTACGTCGTGCAGATGGGGATGAAGAAGCTTGACCGGCGGGGGCCCAAATACTTAATGCGGAGCTGCTCTGCGGTCATGTTGAAGATCTCGGCGTCGAAGAAGTCCGACCTCCCGACCTGGCCGCTGCCGTTGCATAGATCCTCGGAGGCCAGCTTCTCGAGCAGCTCCAGTCTGGCCAGTTTTAATTCCCAGTTGGAACAGTTGGCCGAGGAATACATGGCCACCGGCTGGAATGAGAGGAGAGCAGTTAGCAAACTGTCTGAACTGCAGCACAACACAGGGTGGCTTGGGGAACCCTCTGGGGTCCCTGCTGCTGCTTGCCGTGGCCGTGCTCCTATGCCCCTCAGGATGCCAACGTAGATCCCAATCAGGACCCCTGCATGTGTTTTTTCTCTCTCTCTCCAATGCTTTGAATGTGCTTAGACTACTGCATGCACTGTATGTGGGGCTACCCTTGAAGAGCCATAGAATTGTAAAATAATTGAGTTGGAAGGAGCATTTAAGGCCATCGAGTCCAACCCTCTGCTCAATGCAGGAATCCACCCTAAGGCATCCCTGACAGGTGGTTGTCCAGCTGCCTCTTGAAGGCCACTAGTGTGGGAGAGCCCACTACCTCCCTAGGAAATTGTTTCCATTGACATACTGCTCTAACAGACAGGAAGTTTTTCCTGATGTCCAGCCGGAATCGGACTTCCTGTAACTTGAGCCCATTCTTCCATGTCCTGCACTCTGGGAGGATCGAGAAGAGATCCTGGCCCTCCTCTGTGTGACAACCTTTTAAGTATTTGAAGAGTGCTATCATGTCTCTCCTGAGCTTTCTCTTCCCCCAGCTAAACATGCCCAGTTAGAATCATCGAATAGCAGAGTTGGAAGGGGCCTACAAGGCCATCGAGTCCAACCCCCTGCTCAATGCAGGAATACCCTAAAGCATCCCTGACAGATGGTTGTGCAGCTGCCTTTTGAAGGATTCTAAGGTGGGAGAGACCACGACTTCCCTAGGTCATTGGTTCAATTGTTGTACTGCTCTAACAGTCAGGAAGTTTTTCCTGATGTCCAGCCGGAATCTGGCTTCCTGTAACTTGAGCCCATTATTCCGTGTCTTGCACTCTGGGAGGATCGAGAAGAGATCCTGGCCCTCCTCTGTGTGACAACTTTTTAAGTCTTTGAAGAGTGCTATCATGTCTCCCCTCAGCCTTCTCTTCTCCAGGCTAAACATGCCCAGTTCTTTCAGTCTCTTCTTATAGGGCTTTTCCCCCAGACCCCTCATCATCCTCATTGCCCTTCTCTGAACCCCCTCAAGCTTCTCTGCCTCCTTCTTGAAGTGTGGTGCCCAGAACTGGATGCAATACTCAAGATGAGGCCTAACCAGTGCTGAATACAGGGTAACCAGTACCTCACATGATTTGGAAGCTATACTTCTATGGATGCAGCCTAAAATAGCATTTGTTTTTTTTGCAGCCACATCACACTGTTGGCTCCTATTCAGCTTGTGATCTGCAACAATTCCAAGATCCTTCTCGCTTGTAGCGTTGCTGAGCCAAGTATCCCCCATCTTGTAACTGTGCATTTGGTTTCTATTTCCTAGATGTAGAACTTGGCATTTATCCCTATTAAATTTCATTCTGTTGTTTTCAGCCCAGCTCTCCAGCCGATCAAGATCACTTTGAAGTTTGCTCCTGTCTTCCAGGGTATTCGCTATCCCACCCAATTTTGTGTCATCTGCAAATTTTACAAATTTGCAAAATGTGGCAGATAGGCTGCTAACCGCTGCACGGTATGGGGACCATATTATTCCTGAAAGACCTATGTTGGATGTCAATTGCCTTTTGGGTTCAATTCAAGCTGGTGGTTTTAACCTATAAGGTCGTAAGCAGCTTAAGACCTTGCTATTTAAGGGGCTATCTGTCTTGCTATGAACCTGTCCAGTTTTTAAGATCTGCAGGAGAGACCCTCTTAAGCACTTGGCTTTTAGAAAAGGTGTGAAGACTCATCTTTTTAATGTACCCTTTCAAATTATGTAGTTGTTTTAATGTTTTACAGTTTTAATGTCACTTCTTTTAAAAAAAATGTGTTAAGGTTTAACTTTTTTATGTTTTTGCTCACCACCTTGATGGCTTTTTAACAAACACACCATTAATAAAAGAAATAAATAAACTTGGCTACCCCAGCTTCACAATACATCCGTCTTATCACCCCACCCCCACCCACTCTCTATGCTATAGGCAGGCTGTCTGCCTTTTTGTTTAAAAAATTAAAAAGCCGTATGTACATTGATTGATTGCAATGGATATTTTTTCCTCTTCTTTTCTTTTTTAAAAATCGATTGTGTTGGGTTAGTGACGTCATTGGTCCCCTGCCAATCGGAACTGTGCGGAGCAGACTTCTGCTGTAAACACACTGTGCTAGTTTTGGCTTAGGTCAGTCTGGGAGAGAAGATTTATGATGAGGCTCAGAGACAAGTAACTTGGCCAACAAACTGAGTACAAAGCAAAGGTGGGGGCTGAGCCCGAGACGCCAAATCATATATTTACCCCATAAAGCACAACAAAATACCCTTTTCATAGAAGGCAAAAAAAGGTGATGCTCAGAGAAACGCACATGGAAACACATATCATGCCAACCGAGTCTTCACCAAACTGGCAGAATGCATACATACATACCACCCAAAAAGAAACAACAGCAACACACCACAGTGTAGGGTGATCATATGAGAAAGGAGGACAGGGCTCCTGCAGCTTCAACAGTTGTGTAGGAAAGGGAGTTTCAGCAGGTGTCATTTGTAGGCATGCAGCACCTGGTGAAATTCCCTCTTCCTCACAGTTCAAGCTGCAGGAGCCTTCTTATGAGGAGAGACTGAAAGAACTGGGCATGTTTAGCCTGGAGAAGAGAAGATTGAGGGGAGACATGATAGCACTCTTCAAATATTTGTAAGGTTGTCATGCAGAGGAGGGCCAGGATCTCTTCTTGGTCCTCCCAGAGTGCAGGACATGGAATAACAGGCTCAAGTGACAGGAAGCCAGATTCCAGCTGAACATCAGGAAAAACTTCCTGACTGTTAGAGCAGTTTGACAATGGAACCGATTACCTAGGGAGGTTGTGGGCTCTCCCACACTAGAGGCCTTCCAGAGGCAGCTGGACAACCATCTGTCAGGGATGCTTTGAAGTGGATTCCTGCATTGAACTGGGGGTTGGACTGGATTTACGCCCAACCTTTTACGTCCCTTCCAACTCTACCGTTCTATGATTCTCTGAAATACTTGAAAGGTTGTCATAGAGGCGGCCCAGGATCTCTTCTCGATCATCCCAGAGTACAGGACATGGAATGACAGGCTCAAGTGACAGGAAGCCAGATTCCAGCTGGACATCAGGAAAAACTTCCTGATTGTTAGAGCGGTACGACAATTGAACCAATGACCTTGGGAAGTGGTGGGCTCTCCCACCCTAGAGTCCTTCAAGAGGCAGCTGGACAGCCATCTGTCAGGGATGCTTTAAGGGGGTTGGACTCGATGGCCTTAGAGGCCCCTTCCAACTCTGCTATTCTATGATTCTATGAGAGAAATGTTTGTCTTGCACCTTACTCTGCACTCCCAAAGTTAGCTTGCTGCCTTCAGTGAAGAACATTAGTCCCAACAGTCAGTTTTTGTACTGTTATGGAATTTTATTAAGAGTCTTCGTAAGTGATGGACGTTTACTGGAAGGTCAGTGTGCAAGTTGGAATGTAACTGAAAAGGACGGTGTTGTGAGGAAACTGTGCCTATGGGAAACACTCAAAATGCCGAATAAATATTTGGCAGAGATAGGTAGCGAGCAGCTAGGGGACACGTAGTACTAACCTAGTTTTATCAAAATAAGCTGTAACCAGATTTGTTAAATTCATAAAACGATCAATGATGACATTAACCTATATATGTCACTAACAGCGGCTGGGTGGGGAGTCTCCTCTTCTGGCGTGCTGAAGGCCTCTGCAGCAGCGTGTAGTCTGTCTTACTGATCGGAAATAAAAGCCGTTTAGGCAAGAAAGCAACCTGAGTCATGTGGCAACAAAGAGTCTTGTGCCGGCCTTCACAGACCGTTCATTGCGCTGAAATGAAAGGCGTGTAGAACTCGGCCCTGCGCTTAAATTTAGAGGTAGCAAAAGCTAGCTGTAGATGCAGTTGATATGGGCCCGTCAGTTTTTTCAGCCCAGTCCGAAGCTCAAACGCCTCAGCCCAATTTCTGAAATTCGGCTTTAGAAAGAAAAGTTATCACGCAAGGCCAAAATTGCCATGTGAAACTGTAACGGTGGGGATGGGAGATTGCGCTTTCCAATTTTGCCGTCAATTCGAGCAGAATTTGCAGCTCATCTTCTGACTCTGGATGATTAACAGCAAAAGTCCCAAGTGAGTGACCAGATACAAAAGAGGGCAGAGCTCCTGCAGCTTGAACTGTTGTGATGAAGAGGGAATTTCACCCGGTGCTGTATGCATACAACTGGCACCGGCTGAGATTCCCTTTTCCAAACAAGGGTTAGATACAGAAGCCCTGTCCTCCTTTCCATATGGTCACCCTACCCAAATCAGAGGAAGAAAGGAGGGTGCAACTGTCCCGTCCCCCCCACCACCTTATTTTTCATTTCTAACTTTGGGAGACCAAAAACATCATATCTGGTCTCTGTCAGCTTTCTCTTTGGGAGGACGGCCTCTCCCCGCTCCCCAACCAAAGCCTCCACATCTACTCACAAGTAAGCTTCCTTGAGATCAACGGGACTTGCTCACAGATTATGTGAGTATAGGATTGCAGCCAAAACCTCCAATCCAAAACGTACTTACCTGGGAATAAGCCTCACTGAACACTGAGACAATGGCCCTGTTCAGAAGACACCTTAAACCGTGGTTTTAACCACAATGGTTAAGCCAGAAAGCAGGGCTGTGTTCAGAAGACACCGTAAACCACTGCTTTAACCATGGCGAATAACTCTAAAAGCCTTATTTGCCGTGGTTAAAACCATGGTTTAAGGTGTCTTCTGAACACAGCCCTGCTTTCTGGCTTAACCATTGTGGTTAAAGCCATGGTTTAAGGTGTCTTCTGAATGGGGCCAATGAGTAAGAACTGCCCAGACAGCTTTGGCTATTGGGCGGTATAAAAATGTAATAAATAAATAAATAAAATAAAGATGCCCTCTCCCATTCCATATACCGCCTGGACACGCAGTTGAATTTTTCTTCAACGCAACAGCCTCCACCACAAGCTGTGTGGCACACACCTTTCTCCACCAAGATCTGGCTGCCACCTGCCAGCATCTGCTGCCTGCGGTGACTGCATCGCTCTGCCTCATGGCAGGGCTGGCCCAGCAGGCTGGGCTGCACAGCAAGGGTGTCCATTTACAAAACATCCCAAAACAGGGCAAAAGAAGGCAGGGATTTACATAAACTTTGCTGATGTTCAGGTGTATAGATGAAAATTTAGGAATGATTATTATAATTTAAATATTAAATGATTGTACTTTAAACTTCCTGACTGTTACAGCAGTACGACAATGGAATCAGTTACCTAGGGAGGGTGTGGGCTCTCCCACACTAGAGGCCTTCAAGAGGCAGCTGGACAACCATCTGTCAGGGATGCTTTAGGGTGGATTCCTGCATTGAGCAGGGGGTTGGACTCGATGGCCTTGTAGGCTCTTCAAACTCTGCTATTCTGGACATTAGGAAAAACTTCCTGACTGTTAGAGCAGTATGACAATGGAATCAGTTACCTAGGGAGGTCCTGGGCTCTCCCACACTTGTGGCCTTCAAGAGGCAGCTGGTCAACCATCTGTCAGGGATGCTTTAGGGTGGATTCCTGCATTGAGCAGGGGGTTGGACTAGATGGCCTTGTAGGACCCTTCCAACTCTGCTATTCTATGATTCTATGATTCTATGAAATAGAAATACAGTACAGCTGTCTGTCCTGTGGAAGGCTGTGACTAGGTGATTTGTGGGCCTAGTTTGCTCAGGCTGCCATCCAGGTGCTGTTGATGAGCAACTTCAAGGCCCAGCTCTTCCGTCTGATCTTTAAACTGGTCTTGGGCTGGGCAGCCCTCCAAAATAGAGGACGCCTTCCAAACAGAGGCCTGTCCTCTGTAAAAGAAGCCCCTTGGTCCCCTATGCTGTACATCACTACCAACAGGAGTTATCAGTTCCCACAATTAGCGAAAGAGGAGATGGTTTGCTTCACCGTGATGCAAATTTGCAGTTTCCAGTTTACAGATGGGTAGTTCTGCAGCGCCAGCGTTAGATGGTGCTATTCAAAGGTAGTTCCCAGGACCAGGGATCTTCTGGCTACTGATCATGAAAACCAAGGCAGTGATAGAATCAGAGATCTGGAAAGTTCCAAAAGGATGTTGCACATGACCCCTTGTTTGTTCCCACACAAAAAGTAGTAAATCTGTCACAAAAGTACAAAGATATCTCTTGATTTGGACATTCCATTTCTAGAGATATTAAATTTCCAGAAATGTTAAGGAGGAGGAGGAGAAGGAGGAGAAGGAGGAGGAGGAGAAGGAGAAGAAGGAGGAGGAGGAGGAGAAGGAGAAGGAGGAGGAGGAGGAGGAGGAGGAGGAGGAGGAGGAGGAGGAGAAGGAGGAGAAGAAGAAGGAGGAGGAGGAGGAGAAGGAGAAGGAGGAGGAGGAGGAGGAGAAGGAGAAGGAGCAGGAGAAGAAGGAGGAGGAGAAGAAGGAGAAGGAGGAGTAGGAGGAGGAGGAGAAGGAGAAGAAGAAAAAACACCTCTTTCCTATCTTTTGCAGGGGCAGGGGATATTGACATTTGGAAAGGGTGACCATATGAAAAGGAGGACAGGGTTCCTGTATCTTTAATAGTTGCATAAAAAAGGGAATTTCAGCAGCTGTCATTGTTATGCATGCAGCACCTCGGGAAATTCCCTCTTCATCACAACAGTTAAAGCTGCAGGAGCCCTGCCCTCTTTAGCTAGAGTGACCAGATACAAAAGAGGGCAGGGCTCCTGCAGCTTTAGCTGTTGTGATGAAGAGGGAATTTCACTAGGTGCTGTATGTATACAAATGACCCCCGCTGAAATCCCCTCTTCATCACAACAGTTAAAGCTGCAGGAGCCCAGTCCTCCTTTCCATATGGTCACCCTAAATCTGGGTGAAAATTGCAAAACTGTACGTACTTCCTTGCTCCTCAAACCTAAACCGAGTTTAATACTTTAAGAGCATGAAATGTGTTGTGCATAACTTCGTTAATGCATAAAATGGTACTGTTTCCTATTTGTATGAAATTTAAGAATGTAAATGCTTTTGTTTATTAAAACAACCGTTACAAAATGTACCAATTGAGATGAAGTGGCAAAGTGGTACACTTTAAGATACCTAATGCATATTGTTTGCCAGTTGGGAAATTAGGCAGAAAATAATAAAAAAAATAGAAACCATTAACATTGCCACAAACAAGGTTTTATTATATGGACTAAAGAGGGTTTAGCAGCACTACAAATATCAGTTTAAAATGACAATTTAAGAACATTGCACACTTTAGCATTTTACATTGTTTTTAGAAGAGATAACTAAAGCTTAGCATTATCATGGAAAATAAGGGGAAATTCATAATTTTAGAGGAAAAGCACAGGAAACATCCGTTGTGTAACCCGATAGCCATAAATTTGAATGTTTCTCTTAGATTTTATAACAGCATAAACACTCAATAATTAATCAAAAACAAAATAAATGTCACAGTAACTGAAGACAACATTCACTCTCCAAAATCCAATTTCTTTATGACCTTGGTAGCACTGGCATAACCCAAGTCTCTTTCTGTAATTGGAATCAGGTTCTAGAAAGAACATCCATAGCTTCTGATTCTAAAGTCTCATCTGAGTTTTGTGAACCACCCAGAGAGCTTCGGCTATTGGGCAGTATAAAAATGTAATAAATAAATAAAATAAAATTGTGCTCTTCAAAAACGGGAGGATTTAAGAATGTAAGAACATAAGGCGTGCCATGCTGGATCAGACCAAGGGTCCATCTTGTCCACCACTCTGTTTACACAGTGGCCAACCAGCCATCGGCCAGGGATGAACAAGCAGGACATGGTGCAACAGCACCCTCCCGCCCATGTTCCCCAGCAACTGGTGCACACAGGCTTGCTGCCTCGAACACTGGAGATACCACACAACCATCAGGGCTGGTAGCCATTGATAGCCTTCACGTCCAGGAATTTATCCAACCCCCTTTTGAAGCCATCCAAATGGGTGGCCATCACTACATCTTGTGGTAGTGAGTTCCGTAATTTAACTCTGTGCAGTGTGAAGAAGTCCTTCCTTTTATTTGTCCTGAATCTCCCACCAATCAGCTTCATGGGATGACGCCGTTGGGTTCTAGTATTATGGGAGGGGGGGAATGTCTCCCTGTCCACATTCTCCATACCATGCATCATTTTATACACCTTTATCATGTATCCTCATAGCCTCCTTTTTCCCCAGCTAAACAATCCCAGTTGATGTAACCTTTCCTCCTAGGGGAGATGCTCCAGCCCCTTTATCATTTCCCTTGCTCTTTTCTGCACCTTTTCCAGCTCCATAATATCCTTTTTTAGGTGTGGCGACCAAAACTCTACACAGTATTCTAAGTGCTGTCACACCATCGATTTGTATAAGGGCTTTTCATAAACTGGAACGAGTCCCTGAATTCTTTCACGAGTTACCGTATTTCTTTGATTGTAAGATGCCATCGATTATTATTATTATTATTATTTATTTATATAGCACCATCAATGTATATGGTGCTGTACAGAGTAGAACAGTAAATAGCAAGACTCTGCTGCATAGGCTTACAATCTAATAAAATCATAGTAAAAATAAGGAGGGGAAGAGAATGCAAACAGGCACAGGGTAGGGTAAGCAGGCACAGGGTAGGGTAAAGCTAACAGTATAAAGTCTGCACAACATCAAGTTTGAAAAGCTTTAGGAAAAAGAAAAGTTTTTAGTTGAGCTTTAAAAGCTGCGATTGAACTTGTAGTTCTCAAATGTTCTGGAAGAGCGTTCCAGGCGTAAGGGGCAGCAGAAGAGAATGGACGAAGCCGAGCAAGGGAAGTAGAGGCCCTTGGGCAGGCGAGAAACATGGCATCAGAGGAGCGAAGAGCACGAGCGGGGCAATAGTGTGAGATGAGAGAGGAGAGATAGGAAGGAGCTAGACCGTGAAAAGCTTTGAAGGTTAACAGGAGAAGTTTATATTGGATTCTGAAGTGAATTGGAAGCCAATGAAGAGATTTCAGAAGCGGAGTTACATGGTCAGAGCGGCGAGCCAAGAAGATGATCTTTGCGGCAGAGTGGTGAACAGAAACCAACGGACTGATGTGAGAGGAAGGAAGGCCAGAGAGAAGAAGGTTGCAGTAGTCCAACCGAGAAATAACCAGTGCATGAACAAGCGTCTTGGCGGAAGACGCGGATTGTAAGACGCACACTAATTTCAGTACCACCAACAGGGGGAAAAAACCCTAAGACACACTCGCGATTCTAAGACGCACCCCATTTTTAGAGATGTTTACATGGGAAAAAAGTGTGTCTTAGAATCGAAGAAATAGGGTAGAAGCGGACTAGAGGAGGCATTACACCAGTGCCCACCTATCCCATTGCTTTCAATGGGTGGTATCTGACACAACACAGGCTCTGAACACCAGGCCCGGCCGCGGCTACTCCCTGCTCAAGCCAAGCACCACCGCTTGATATGCCTGAGGCGAGGGACAAAAACCACCTTCCTCCAAACTATGTGGAGAAAGGGGTTAAATGGAGAAGGATTTTAATATATAAAATAAAACACTGTGAGTTATATGTGCTGAGGGGAATGATTGTCAGAGTGGGTGCTAAATGTGTAAACTTCAGAGGATAAATGCCAAACAGACACGTGGGATTTTTGTGGTAGTTTAAAAACAAAACTATCAAAATTTATTTTTAAAAGTTCACAAGCTTTGTTTCAAATAAAACATTTAAAAACCTTTTTTGAAACCTTTCATCCAATCCTTTCACTCATTCACATACGCGCTTTCCTTTTTCTCACACAATCACTCTTGAGCTTTCTTTATTATCTGTATTGATTAATATACGTCAACTACGTGCACACTACACTATAAACACACCACTCTTTACACTGACCCTCAAATTCCCCAGAACGTAGGTACCCTAAACACAGAGATCACTAAAGACCCTAAGAGTACCTAACAAGTCTCTCACAATCCCCCCAGTCCTTCCCTTATATATCACTCCCCCCCCTCCCCAGACATTCTAACTCCGCCCACTCAGGCCAACATTCTAAAAACCACAGACTTACAAACTGCATTTGGGAACTGACTTGTGGGGTGTAACGCCACAGTATCCAATGTTCATCCCATGCAGTCCCATTGAAATGAATGGGACTTGTTAGTCCCTGCATTTGCATGGGCTCCAGCCGCCTCCCCCCTTCTAAAAGGTTTATCTGCCTCTCCCTAAGGGGGCATCTTTATGGTGCGGCTTCAGCCCTGTGCTCCCTTAAAACCCTGCAGCATCGCAGCTGCGGAATAGGGACAGTTTATACCCTCAGTAAGAGGGAGTGCGTGCTTCGTGCAGCCCTTCGATTTGTTGAGCCCACCCCCAGCCCTCTGCTCAGCCTTCTCACTCTTCCAGCGACCTACAGAAAATAGAATCATAGAATAGTAGAGTTGGAAGGGGCCTCTAAGGCCATCGAGTCCAACCCCTTGATTGATGCAGGAATCCACCCTAAAGCATCCCTGACAGATGGCTGTCCAGCTGCCTCTTGAAGGCCTCTAGTGTGGGAGAGCCCATCACCTCTCTTGGTCATGGGTTTCATTGTCGTACTGCTCTAAGAGTCAGGAAGTTTTTCCTGATGTCCTGCCGCAATCTGGCTTCCTGTAACTTGAGCCCGTTATTCCGTGTCCTGCATTCTGAGAGGATCAAGAAGAGGGTGTATACTATAGACACCCCCTAAGGCTTCATTACTGGCAGTTAAGAACTTTGTGCTTAAAATCTGATGGTATGTTTGGTATTTTGGCCCCACCGTGTTTTGATTTTGGCCTGGCCCACTGCTGGAATTCAGCCCTACAGCTGAAAGACATTTAACACTCCTGCGTTGGGGGAAAACGTTATCCATAATGGGGCAAAGAGCAATTTGGGGAGCTGATTTATGTTAAGGAAAACAGCACGAGGGGGAAAAGTTAAACAGACACACACACACATTCAGAGCCTTCCATGGCTATTTTTAAGTTTGTTGGAAGATCTAGATTTTCTGTGGAACATGCAAACAGTTTAGTCCTCAGAAGGCTGCTTGCTTAGCAATCTAGTCAAAGGCTCCAGCCACGATGTAACTCCTGTGGATGCAATCCTGTGAATGTTTAGGCAGAGAAGAGGGAATTTCACCAGGTTCCCCATATATACAGATGACACCGGCAGAAATTCCCTTTTCATCACAACTGTTAAAGATACAGGAGCCCGGTCCTCCTTTTCATAGGGTCACCCTAATTTATTTCTGTCTAAACATGCACAGCATGGCGCCCTAAGAATGCAAGCTTCGAATCTTACTTCTAACGTGAGATTTGCAGCAGTGTGAATTGGCTGCAGTAACATTGTTTTAAAACACTGCTTTTCAAAGTATTTCACCACTGAAAAAGGAAGGCAGGAAAAATTGCACAAGAGATCCTTTTCCATCTCCTCCCCCCAATTCCAAATATCCAATTAATGCCTTGGAAAATAGAAAAAACATGTCCCTCCATCTTCCATGCTCACATGTCCCTCCATCTTCCATGCTCACCTCCCCACACACGAAGTTCAACCGCAGCTTTTAAAGCTCAACTAAAAACTTTTCTTTTTCCTAAAGCTTTTAAAACTTGATGTTGTGCAGACTTCTACTGTTACTTTCTACTGTTAGTTTTACCCTACCCTGTGCCTGCTTACCCTACCCTGTACCTGTTGGCATTCTCTTCCCCTCCTTATTGTTTTACTATGATTTTATTAGATTGTAAGCCTATGCGGCAGGGTCTTGCTATTTACTGTTTTACTCTGTACAGCACCATGTACATTGATGGTGCTATATAAATAAATAATAATAATAATAATAATAATAATAATAATAATAATAATAATATGTCAGGCTTTCACTTCTGTCTCCATTTCTGAGCGCAACAAGAAATTGTTCAGACAGAGGAAAGAGCAACAAGCCATGGCGGTTGCAGCCCATCCTTCCCTAAACTGGACCCCTCCAGATGTATTGGGACTACAAACCCCATTATTCCCAGCCAGCATGGCCAATGGTTGTGGGTGATGGGAGTTATAGTCCAAGATATCTGGACCTCCTAGGTTGGGGGAGGCTGCTATGGTTCACTGCCATGGGCCGGAATAGCGATTTAGGCTGCCATCGTACATATCGAGCGTCTACCTGGGAGTAAGCAAAAAAAGCAAATGCTATTTTGGCTGCAAAAAATGCTATGTGGCTGCAAAAAAAAGCAAATGCTATTTGGGGCTGCATTAATACAAGTATAGCTTCCAAATCGCGCGAGGTACTGGTTCCTCTCTATTCGGCCCTGGACAGGCCTCACCTTGAGGATTGCGTCCAGTTCTGGGCTCCACCCTTCAAGAAGGATGCAGACAAGCTGGAGGGGGTTCAGAGGAGGGCAACGAGGATGATCAGGGGTCTGGAAACAAAGCCCTATGAGGAGAGACTGAAAGAACTGGGCAGGTTTAGCTTGGAGAAGAGGGGAGACATGAGAGCCGTCTTCAAGGACTTGAAAGGTTGTCACACAGAGGAGGGTCAGGATTAGGGTGACCATATGAAAATGAGGACAGGGCTCCTGTATCTTTAACAGTTGTATTGAAGAGGGAATTTCACCAGGTTCTCCATATATACAAATGAAACCTGTTGAAATTCCCTTTTCTATGCAACTGTTAAAGATACAGGAGCCCTGTCCTCTTTTTCATATGGTCACCCTAGCCAGGATCTCTTCTCGATCCTCCTAGAGTACAGGACACAGAAGAATGGTCTCAAGTTACAGGAAGCCCGATTCCAGCTGGACATCAGAAAAAAATCCTGTCTGTTAGAGCGGTACGACAATGGAACCAGTTACCTAGGGAGGTTGTGGGCTCTCCCACCCTAGAGGCATTGAAGAGGCAGCTGGACAACCACCTGTCAGAGATGCTTAAAGGTGGATTCCTGCATTAAGCAGGGGGTTGGACTCAATGGCCTTAGAGACCCCTTCCAATTCTACTATTCTATGATAAGCCCCATTGATTACAGTTAGACCTCTTTTCAAGCAACAATGCAAAGGATTGCATCATAATGATTGGTTCTCATGACTGGAGAAAGCATAGGGGTCAGCGAGGGAGGAATGGGATTTATTTTAGTTAGGGTCACCATATAAAAAGGAGGACTGGGCTCCTGTATCTTTAACAGTTGCAATAAAAAGGGAATTTCAACAGGTGTCATTTGTATATGTGGAGAACCTGGTGAAATCCCATCTTCATCGCATCAGTTAAAGCTGCAGGGGCTATACTAGAGTGACCAGATTTAAAAGAGGGCAGGGCTCCTGCAGCTTTAACTGTGGTGATGAAGAGGAAATTTCACCAGGTTCTCCATATATACAAATGACACCTGCTGAAATTCCCTTTTCAATACAACTGTTAAAGATGCAGGAGCCCTGTCCTTCCTGTCCATAGGGTCACCCTACATTTAACCTTATGTCTAGTTTGTCCCCTCGTTTTTTACTTAGAGGGTTTTACTCAAAAATGTGTTTTCCCCTCCACCTGTGGTGTAGTAGTTAGAGTGTTGGACTGGGAGTCGGGAGATCTGGGTTCTAGTTCTCACTCGGCTATGGAAACCCACTGGGTGACTTTGGGCTAGTCACAGACGCTCAGCCAAACCTACCTCACAGGGTTGTTGTTGTGAGGATAAAATGGAGAGGATTATGTACCTCGCCTGAAGTTCCTTCGGGGTAAAAAGGTGGGATATAAATGCAATCAATCAATCAATCCACCTGCCAGGACCCAACCACTTCATTCTGCTGTATAGATCCAGCTTCAAACATGCTTTTGAAAAGTCAGGTTTAGATTGTCTTGAGGTTAGGTTTGTTGGTTTGTAGGTTTGTATACCCTATTTTAGTGGCAGGATTGAGGCCAGGGTGAAGACGCTGACAACACTAACCCAGAAAACTGATCAAGCATCTGTCAAAGGACTTTAGATGTACACTGACTTAATTAATTGATGGATGGATGTGTGCTTAAGCAATTACTGGGTTAAAGGAAAATGCAAAACGGAGTTCTGATTGATCGCAGCCGGCTGCTCAGAATTGCTCCTTTTGCTCTCAGCAAACCTGGGTCTGCTGTCCCTTTGCCTGGTAGTCCCAAGGCTTCCATTATGGCACCATTGTCTGCTTCAAAGTTGAATTTTAGCCAGAACTGAGTCATGATACTGACTGCAATGCCAGGCTCAACACTATGAGATATGTGAACAGGAGAACTTAAGAAGAGCCCTGATGCTGGATCAGACCAAGGGTCCATCTGGCCCAGCATTCTCTTCACACAGTGACCAATGGGGAACACACAAGCAAGTCATGAGTGCAATCCTCCCACTAATATTCCCCACTAAGACGTGTATATAGGCATACAGACTTTGATACAAGAAGTAGCATTTGGCCATCAGGACTAGTTGATAGCCTTCACCCTGAGGAATTTGTCCAGTCTTCTTTTAAAGCCATCTAAGGTGGTGGCCATCACTAGCTCTTGTGAAAGAGAAAGAGGACTTCATAGAATCATAGAATAGCAGAGTTGGAAGGGACCCACAAGGCCATCGAGTCCAACCCCCTGCTCAATGCAGGAATCCACCCTAAAGCATCCCTGACAGATGGCTGTCCAGCTGCCTCTTGAATGCCTCTAGTGTGCCTCTTGAATGCCCACAACCTCTCCAGCTGCCTCTTGAATGCCCACAACCTCTCTAGGTAACTGATTCCACCGTCGCACTGCTCTAACAGTTAGGAAGTTTTTCCTGATGTCCAGCCGGAATCTGGCTTCCTTTAACTTGAGCCCGTTATTCCCTGTCCTGCACTCTGGGAGGATCGAGAAGAGATCCTGGCCCTCCTCTGTGTGACAACCTTTCAAGTATCTGAAGAGTGCTCTCATGTCTCCCCTCAATCTTCTCTTCTCCAGGCTAAACGTGCCCAGTTCTTTCAGTCTCTCTTCATAGGGCTTTGTTTCCAGACCCCTGATCCTCCTGGTTGCCTTCCTCTGAACACGCTCCAGCTTGTCTGCGTCCTTCTTGAAGTGTGGATCCCAGAACTGGACTTCCTTTCATCTGTCCTGAATCTCCCATCAATCAACTTCATGCAATAACCTTACTAGGTTCTGGTATTATGGGAGAGGGAGAAAAATGTCTCCCTGTCCACATTCTCCACACCAGGCATAATTTTGTACACCTCTATCCTGTCTCCCCTCAGCCTCTTTTTTTCCCAAACTGAACAATCCCGGCTGATGTAACCTTCCCTCATAGGGGAGATTCTCCAGCCTCCCCTAATCATTTTAATTGCCCCTTTTCTGGACTTTTTCCAGCTGTATATCTTGTTTTAAGTGCAATACAACAGGGGAAGTAATAAAGCAAGGTGTTTTTGAGGAAATGAAGAGTGCCTTTCCCAGATGCGTGAATCAGCACCGCTAGATGCCAGATATCTGAGGAGGAGCTTAGAGGAGGAGCAATTCTCTCTTGTGAGAAGTATTAACTTCCCTGGGTGCCATTTGCTAACTGTCCATCTAGTCTGTTTAGACCTAATAGTCCTAATAGTCCATCTAGCCTGTTCAAGGGGGAAACATAGTGAATGTTGTGGGCTCTCCCACACTAGAGGCCTTCAAGAGGCAGCTGGACAACCATCTGTCAGGGATGCTTTAGGGTGGATTCCTGCCTTGAGCAGGGGGTTGGACTCGATGGCCTTGTAGGCCCCTTCCAACTCTGCTATTCTATGATTCTATGATTCTATGAATGGAAATGCCTTGTGGCCAGAGAGAGACCTATAATTAGGGTGACCCTATGAAAAGGAGGACAGGGCTCCTGTATCTTCAACAGTTGTATTGAAAAGGGAATTTCATTTGTATAGAGGGGGAACCGGGTGAAATTCCCTCTTCATCACCACAGTTAAAGCTGCAGGAGCTCTACTAGAGAGACCAGATTTAAAAGAGGGCAGGGCACCTGCAGCTTTAACTGGTGTGATGAAGAGGGAATTTCACCCGGTTCCCCCTATATACAAATGAAATTCCCTTTTAAATACAACTGTTAAAGATACAGGAGCCCTGTCCTCCTTTTCATAGGGTCACCCTACCTATAATTTAAAAATAATTTTGAAAGAAACATACTGTGAGGCCAATAACAACAATAATAATAATAATAATAATAATAATAATAATGCGAAGCAGACCAACATGTTCCATCTTTTTCACTGTTAGGCAGTTGCTGCAAACACAGGAAGGAGTCTCTTGGCACTTTAAAGACTCACAGATTTATGACGTCCTCAGCTTTAGTGGGTTAGAGCCCACTCTGACAGAGGCATAATTTTCCCTTGGACTGATGAAGTAGGCTCCACTCTGCCAAAGCTTCTGCCACCATAAATCTGTTGGTCTTTAGGGTGCCACAAGACTCTTTGTTGTTATTCTCCAGGGAGAGGAGACAGCCGGAGGAAACGTAGCGTGGGAGAGGCCAGGAGGGAGGTCGCAATTCCTACTGGGGCTAAAGCGAGTCCCCTGGGATGTGAGGAAGCACCCGGGGGTGGGGTGGGGGTATTACTGTGCTGGGTACCACTTCCCTGAAAAGACTGGAGACATGGGCCAAGATATAGGGCTGCCCCCAAGTTCACTGCTCTGCCCAATTGGGGTCGATCCAGGATTGACACCTGCTGCAGAATGAAGGGTGACCCTATGGAAAGGAGGACAGGCCTCGTGTATCTTTAACAGTTGCATAGAAAAAGGAATTTCAGCAGGTGTCCTTTGTATGAATGCAGCACCTGGTGAAATTCCCTCTTCATCACCACAGTTAAAGCTGCAGGAGCCCTGCTTGGCGTGAACAGCTGCAAAAGAGGGCAGGGCTCCTGCAGCTTTTACTCTTGTGATGAAGAGGGAATTTCACCAGGTGCTGCATGCCTACAAATGACACCTGCTGAAATTCCCTTTTCTATGCAACTGTTAAAGATACAGAGCTTCATCCCACGTACCTGCTTCCCTCGGATTATCCCTGTAGCACTAAGTTTTCGCGGTGGTGGTGGTTTTTGCTACCGGGCGACAGCGATCCTTTGCATACTAGGAAGTGAGTTTAAGGGGGGAAATGTAAAAAAATCATAAAAAATCAATGGATGACCCAATTCAATTCAAATTTGGTATGCTTAAAGCTCTCCCTAATATCTATTACTGTGCCAATTTTCGTGTCTTTATCTTTAAAGCTTACGCAGATGTAAGCATTTGTTTAAAATCCTGCTCCTGCGCCCCAGCGGCGGCTCAGGAGATACGCTTAAAAAGTAGGGGCTAAATATGGCGAATCTTTTGGCTTTATTGCACAATTAAGGCAGGATGCATGGGAGTACTTCACAATCAAAGAGGATTATAAGGTGGAAAACTTCTGAGTCCTTTGCATGCAATTCGCAGTGATTGCACAGTATAACTCTGGTGTGATAAAGCTAACAGAAGCCCTGTCCTCCTTTCTCTATGGTCACCCTAGCAGAATGAGATTTTAGTCTTGATCTGGGAAAGGACTGTACCACTTCAGACTGCAGGTGGGGGTCACTTTCTAATAATGGGCTCAAGTTAAAGGAAGCCAGATTCCAGCTGGACATCAGGAAAAACTTCCTGACTGTTAGAGCAGTATGACAATGGAACCAGTTACCTAGGGAGGTTGTGGGCTCTCCTACACTGGAGGCCTTCAAGAGGCAGCTGGACAGCCATCTGTCAGGGATGCTTTAGGGTGGATTCCTGCATTGAGCAGGGGGTTGGACTCGATGGCCTTGTAGGCCCCTTCCAACTCTGCTATTCTATGATTCTATGATTCTCTTCCAACATCATAGCTTAAAACAACCTGTTTAAGCGGACCGATAAGCTCATTCATCAAAGTCCAGTAAACGTGTACCTGTTTCTCCATTGCGGCAAAAGAGCCAGCTTTTCCATCGACAACTTAGTATTAATATTAATCACAGATATCACTTTTCCAATCTGCAATGTGATGTCTTTTGATCTCAATACAAAAAAAAAAATCACTTCTCCGTCTCGTGGTCTCCGAGCTGACGGGTTGTCTTTTGGTAGGAAATCACTTTGATTTTTCTGCCTGCAGGCATTCGGCAGCCTGGCCATCTTTTGTGTGTCGTGAACTGCATGTGTGCGAACAGACAAACTCGTGCAATATCCTAGCTGGATGTGATGGATGGAACCAGGGTATGTATGTGTGTGTGTGTGTGTGTGTGAAGAGAACATCTTTGCTGTGGGGAAAATGCCCCTATTTGATCATCTCCTCCTGCACTTGGTTTCATCAGCTGGCGCTGCCCTGCAAATCAGGGGCCAGGTATACCACTGGGGTGGAGACAGATATACAATCCTTAAAATATTGGCTCCATTCAGAAGATACCTTAAACCATGGCTTTAACCACAGTAACTAGCCTTATTCACCATGGTTAAAGCCATGGTTTAAGGTGTCTTCTGAACACGGCCCGGTTTTCTGGCTTAACCACCATGGTTTAAGCCGTGGTTTAACGTGTCTTCTGAATGGGCCCACTGTAAAGCTGCCTTGGGAAGACTGCATTCTTGAAAGGTGGTTAAGAAACCTCCAACATGGATTACTGCAATGCACTCTACCTGGGGATACTTTGGAAGACTGTTCGGAAGCTGCAGCTCATGCAAAATGCAGCAGGCAAATTGATAACAGGTTCTGAACATGTAACACCAATTCTGGCCCACTTGCACTGCATGCCTGTATTTTTCCGAGCCCAATTCAAGGTGCCGGTCTTAAACCTGAATTGGGACCACATTACCTGACGGAACACCCCACCTGGCATGAACCTATCAATATGCTACGCTCATAGATTGTAAGCCTATGCGGCAGGGTCTTGCTATTTACTGTTTTACTCTGTACAGCACCATGTACATTGATGGTGCTATATAAATAAATAAATAAATAATAATAATAATAATTATTATTATTTAAGGTCCTCCTCCAAGGTCTTCTCAATGGTGGCCCCACTTATGGAACTATCTCTCCGACAAAGGCTGCCTGGTGCCAACGTGGTTATTATTTTTATTTTTTGGTACCAAGTTAACTCCTACCTCTTCTCTCAGGCATTTTGCAGCGTATGATGAGGTTTTAATTAGGCAGTGGATTCTTTATTGTTGATTGTTTAAAATTGTTTAGATAGATGTGTCTGCCAGTTTATTAGGGTGACCCTATGAAAAGGAGGACAGGGCTCCTGTATCTTTAACAGTTGCATAGAAAAGGGAATTTCAGCAGGTGTCATTTGTATATATGGAGAACCTGGTGAAATTCCCTCTTCATCACAACAGTTAAAGTGCAGAGCTATACTAGAGTGACCAGATTTAGAGGAGGGCAGGGCTCCTGCAGCTTTATCTGGTGTGATGAAGAGGGAATTTCACCAGGTTCTCCATATATACAAATGACACCTGCTGAAATTCCCTTTTCTATGCAACTGTTAAAGATACAGGAGCCCTGTCCTCCTTTTCATAGGGTCACCCTATGTTTATACTTTTGCTTATAAATGGGTTTGTTTTTTCTATACTAGGTGTATTGTATTTTTAATGGTTTTTAATCTCTGTAAACCGCACAGAGAGCTTCCACTCTTGGGCAGTATAGAAATATAAGAAATGAAACGAAATGAAAATCAAATGCATCTAATACCTAAAGAAAAATGCAAGCTTTATGTATCTCCATCTCTGCTGAGCACACCTTGAACAAAGACCAGCTTTCCCCAACCTGGCGCCCTCCAGATAAGTTGGACCAGAACTACCAGCATCCCCAGACAGTTGGGGTTGATAGAATTGTAATCCAGGAAATCTTGGAGAAGGGTGGCTCGCAATCTTCCTACCTGGAGGTGCCAGGAATAAGGACTCTCTTGTGTACACAGCATGTACACAGAGCTATATCTCCTCCAGTAAGAGCGGCCAGCGAAGGCTTAAGCCCCCTCAGACATTTATAACTCCCCCCCTACACACACACACACACACACATCCCCTGAATGTTCTCTCCCCCCACCTTGCCCTTTGGGCCAGTTGCCCACATCAGTATGTAAAAGCCACCCTTTGGGGCCTGTTAGCAAAACCTTTTGCACAGACGTGAGCAGTGGCATCACCACTCCGGGCAGAAGTATTTGAAAAGGATAGACAGATAATTACATTCTGCAAAAAAATAAATTATCTCAAGCTCCGTAGCCTATCTTCCCCTAACCTAATATGTGTCAATCAGGCTACAACTCCTATCAGCCCCAGACAGCTTGATGGAGGAAGATTCTAGCCCAGGAATGTTGCCACCCTTTCTTCCTGACGGCCAGAATTACAGTTGGAAGCAGCTGAGGGGGAGGAAGGGGGGAAAAGATGGGTGGGGGCTCATGGGAGAAATGCCCCCCCCCAAATACCAGCATATCTCAAAACTAACAGTAACTCAGCAGTTAGGGGAGGCATTTCCACCTTTTAGAAAGGAGGGGGGACTGTCGTAGGGTGACCCTATGAAAAGGAGGACAGGGCTCCTGTATCTTTAACAGTTGCACAGAAAAGGGAATTTCAGCAGGTGTCATTTGTATATATGGAGAACCTGGTGAAATTCCCTCTTCATCACAACAGTTAAAGCTGCAGGAGCTATACCAGAGGGACCAGATTTAAAAGAGGGCTGGGCACCTGCAGCTTTAACTGGTGTGATGAAGAGGAAATTTCCCCAGATTCCCCATATATACAAATGACATCTGCTGAAATTTCCTTTTCAATACAACTGTTAAAGATACAGGAGCCCTGTCCTCCTTTTCATAGGGTCACCCTAGACTGTCAGAATCCACGAAATGATTGGCGGTAAGGTGAAAAGGGTGGAGCCGGGATGTGTGGCCAAATGGCAAATCCCAGAGGGCCAAATTTGGCCCCCGGGCCTGAGATTCAACACCCCTGCTATATTCCCCGCCATGCACACATGAAGGAGTTGGGCTGTTTCCCCCAGTCTACATTGACTATTTATTTATTTATAACATTTATGTCCTGCCCTATATCATCAAGATCTCAGAGACAAAAGCATACAGCACAAAACAACAAATATGCACAGTTAAAAACAAATTAAACCACGAACAAGTTAAAACAATATATAATTTAAAAGCAGTACAAGCAATTAAAAGTTAAAACAATGTGCCAGTGAGTTTAACCATCAAAGGCTTTGTTAAAAAGCCATGTTTTTATTTGGTGTCGAAATGAAATCAATGTTGGCACCAATCGGGCCTCCAAGGGGAGGGCATTCCACAGTCAGGGTGCCACAGCAGAGAAGGCCCTCTCCCTTGTCCCATCATAACGTATATGTTGCATTGGTGGGATGCGGAGAAGGGCTCCTCCAACAGATCTAAGGTCTCGGGCAGGCATTTATAAGGAGAGGCGCTCTCTCAAGTATCGCGGTCCCAAGCCGTTTAGGGCTTTAAACATTATTACCAACACCTTGAATTCCGACTGGAAGCGTATGGGCAGCCAGTGCAGTTCCTTCCGTTATGTGGTCTCTGTAAGATGTACCCGCCAGCAGTCTAGTTGCTGCATTTTGCACTAGCTGCAACTTCCGCATCGTCTTCAAGGGCAGCCCCACGTAGAGTGCATTGCAGTAGTCTAATCGGAAAGTTACCAGTGCAATACACTACTGTGGCTAGGTTGTCCCTGTCCAGGAAAGGCCGTAGCTGGCGGATCAGCCGAAGCTGACCCCAAGTACTCCGTGCCACAGAGTCCACCTGGGCCTCCAGTGACTCCCACTCTGGGGTCTCAGAAGGGTGTCTCACCTATGGTGGTGGCTGGTGGCTCCAACGTCAGCGGGGCTGTGAATCCGCTCCGGGTGTCAAGTCAGAACCAGTCAGAGCTCTAAAGGACCTATCTGAAGCGAGGACCTATCCGTTTGCAAAGCGCGTGCCCCTCGCACCAAGCGATGGCGCTTCTTCGGCGTCCTGCCCTATGGCAGATCCCGACTGTTAGAGCAATACGACAATGGAACCAGTGACCTAGGGAGGTTGTGGGCTCTCCCACACTAGAGGCCTTCAAGAGGCAGCTGGACAACCATCTGTCAGGGATGCTTTAGGGTGGATTCCTGCACTGAGCAGGGGGTGGGACTCGATGGCCTTGTAGGCCCCTTCCAACTCTGCTATTCTATGATTCTATGAAATACTTGAAAGGTTGTCACACAGAGGAGGGCCAGGATCTCTTCTCGATCCTCCCAGAGTGCAGGACACAGAATAACGGGCTCAAGTTAAAGGAAGCCAGATTCCGGCCAGACATCAGGAAAAACTTCCTGACTGTTAGAGCAGTACGACAATGGAATCAGTTACCTAGGGAGGTGGTGGGCTCTTCCACATTAGAGGCATTCAAGAAGCAGCTGGACAACCCTCTGTCAGGGATGCTTTAGGGTGGATTCCTGCATTGAGCAGGGGGTTGGACTCAATGGCCTTGTAGGCCCCTTCCAACTCTACTATTCCATGATTCTATGAAGCCAGATTCTGGCTGGACATCAGGAAAAACTTCCTGACTGTTAGAGCAGTACGACAATGGAACCAGTGACCTAGGGAGGTCGTGGGCTCTTCCACATTAGAGGCATTCAAGAAGCAGCTGGACAAGCATCTGTCAGGGATGCTTTAGGGTGGATTCCTGCACTGAGCAAGGGGTTGGACTCGATGGCCTTGTAGGCCCCTTCCAACTCTAGTATTCCATGATTCTATGATTCTATCTGATCTTTGAAAATCAGGAATAGGCAGCCTTGGTCGGCCCTGTAATCATGCCTCCCCCCCCCCCACGTCCTCACCATTTTGCAGCGATTCCCGCGTGATGCTTGCTGGCGAAAGTGCCCACCGTCCCTCACAGGCACCACAAAATATTAGTAAGCAGAAAGCAAGTGTTTCCTTTGCTCCCCGCAATCCATCTTTCTCCATTACTGCTGGAGGCAGAGAAATTCCATTGATGAAATTGCTGTAAGCCCGTGGGATGCGGTGAGTGGGGTACAAATATACTAAAGAAATAAATACACTTTAAAAAAAAATCACCAAAAGCCCAGTGCTGAAGGGGGTGGAGAGAATACATAGCTTTTGAAGATTTATTAAAAAAAAAAAGGGGGGGGACGAAGGTAGGTAGGACATTATTGCTGAGGAGGAGGCCAGCAGAAATAGCTGGTTGGCTCATTTATTCATTTATTTATTTTATTGCATTTTTATTCTGTCCATCAGCCGAAGCACTCTGGGCAGTGCACAATTAAAAAAACAAACATATAATACAAGTATAAATTTAAAACATTAGAAGTTTAAAAGGCAATGTAAAAACAGCTACATTAAAGACCAGGGTAAGCCTGCGTAAAAAAGTACTGTATGTCTTCAGGAGATGTTTAAAAGATACTAGCTGTATCCGGCGTAACATACGCCGTTGTAGCACATCTTAAAATTTATTAATTAAATATCATCGCGGGGGCAGGGGCTGCTTGGAGGCCGCCGATACAGCGCCGTCTGGCAGACCTGGGGGGCAGGAAGGTCGGGGGGAGGGGGAGCGGGTGCCAACCTCTCCCCGGGGTTCCTGTCAGCCTTGGGCTGCCCGCCCAGCTCGCATGAGATTAGGCCGGGGCCTGGGATTGCAGGAGGCGAGCGGCCTCCCACGCAGCTGCCAAGGGCCCCGGCCATGCCTCGCTCATGCTCCGGACCGTGGCGCTGCCCCCTTCGTGGGTGGGGGGGAGAGCGAAGAGGCAGAAAGGGGGGTAGGATTGCCTTGGAAAGCCCGGAGGAGTCGAGCGAGGGGCTTAGCAACCTGTATCAGCTGACGTTACACGTTGTTACTGTTGCTTAGCAACCTGTATCAGCTGATGTTACACGTTGTTACTGTTGCTAAGCAACCTGTATCAGCTGAAGCCTTTACGGAAACATACCTAAGAGTTTTATATAGAGAGATTATGCTTTCTGCCTCCTGAACCACACCAGGGAGGGTCCTCCGGAGGGTGGGGGCCGCCACAGAGAAGGGCCGCCGCCAAGGTTCTTCATGGCAGCGTTCCGTTCATCTTGGAATAGCCAGTAGGACCACCTCTGAGGAGTCCTTGGGCTTTAGGAGTCCTTGGCTTGGGGACTGTCCGAATGACCTTTTAGGGACCCATTACAGCTTATGACATCAAAGGGATTCGGGATCCCGTCTGACTAGCTGATGCTGGACTGGAAGATTTCTGTAAGTAGGGTGGTGGATGCCTTGAGGCAACGTTTGGCCTGAAAAGGATAAGCAGTAACACACGCTGCGGATGTGTTTTTGGGTGCTATAGCCCAAAAAGGCACAGGGGATGGGCAGAGAGGACTCATCTTCCTTCCTTCCACTAGACAAGCGGGGAGGTGAGCAAGTGAGCTCTCTCTGTGTGTGTGTGTGTCTTAATGCTGTGAATCTTATGTTCAGCCTCTATTTACGTGTAAAAAAACCACCCTGTATCACTGAAATGCTGTAAGTCTCCAGTGGCGCCCATCTAGGGGAAATGAACGCTGGGTAATTGTTGGGGTCCCTGAAACCTGTTCCCGTTCAGAAGTGGGGTGCACACACACAGCAAGGACGCCTTCAGTTTAAGGGGCGCGTGAGTGCTCCCAAGGGAGCTTCCAAAGAAGGAAAAGGATTGCAAAGTCTTACAAGCCTTTTTACTCATGGACAAAGCCTGCCGCAATCCAATACAAGGATCGGCATTTTATATAATCAGGTCATAAAGATGTGCAACCCGGTATCGAATGCTGGGGGTGAAAAACGTACAAGGGAGGGCTGATGCAATCCACGCCCTGTTTGTGGGCTTCCCCTGAAACCCAGGCGGGTTGGAGGGGCCGTGGCTCCATGGCAGAGGACCTGCGTTGCAGGCGGAAGGTCCCAGGTTCGATTCCTGACAGCATCTACAAATTTCTGCCTGAAACTGCTGCTGCCAATCAGTGCTGACAATATTGGGCTAAATGGATATGACTCAGTGTTGCTTCCGATGTCCCACTGTTGGTGGACCATTGATCTGGGCTAGTTTTCTCCAAGCTGGTGCTTCCAGATGTGTTGGATTGCAACGCCCATCATCCCCATGACAGGGCTGATGAGAGCTGCAGTCCAATACAGGCTAGTTCAGTTCCATTAAACATCTTTGTCCTTTTTCTCCCACCCCTCCCTACTCCTGGCAGGCGCCCCACCCCCACCCTTCCCAAATATTTCAACCCCTCCAAACTTCCCAAATATTTCAACCCCTCTCGCGACCGGCAGTTTCCCTTCTTGCATCGCTGGCAGTTCAGCAGACCTACACACGTCTAAGCCTGCTCCCAGGAAATCAAGAAATGCAGGGCAGGGTGCCGCGGGAAATGCAGGGCAGGGTGTCCGGGTGCCGCGGCCGTCTATCCACACCGCACTGCTTTCAGTGGGCTGGGGATTTGGACGCACATTCCATGATCCCCGTCCCCATTTGGGCCCGAGACATCCATTGTAAATACATCTTTAAAGCAGGACTAGAGCTGAGTCAGGGCATCAATCCTAACCCCCCCCCACCGCCCCTTTTCCGTCAACGTCTTGAGTTTTAGAGCTTAGCAAATGAGAACTGCAACAAAATGTTATAGCCTGAAGTGTACAGTATTCCGGCCTGTCAAGCCCTCCCGCAGAATACTCCATTCCAGCCCCCTCCATCTGGTTTTCCGTTCCCCTCCCACTGGGCACACTCTGTCATGAAAAGGGGGGGGGGTTGAGATTGGGAGAGGATCCCAAAGATTTATTTTGGGGGGTGGTTTACTTTTGCAAACCTTGCCTGCCTGCCCCCCTCTGTCCGTAGCCTGCCGCCGCCACGACCCTCTTGTGCGAGGAAGGTGCCGTTTGGGTTAGAGAAGAATCGGCACTCACAGCGTGAACGTCGGAAATAGAGAGATTAGACGGACATATTAGGCAAACCTCACAGTGCCAAGTTTGAGTAGCCCCTTCTTTGCGCAATCTTGCTTCCTGCTTCTGCCTTTTCCTGCCTGCTTTCTCTCTCTCTCTCTCTCTCTCTCTCTCTCTCTCTCTCTCTCTCTCTTATTTATTTATTTATTTATTGTGTGTGACGCACAGGACTTTAAGAAAGTAAAATCCCTGCTGGATAAGATCTCAGGCCCATCTAGTTTCTGTTCCTTTAAAAAATAATAATACTTTAACAGGGTTGTTTTTATTTTGCTGTTCACCGCCCCGAAAACTTTGCATGTAGAGCCAAATACAAATATTGTAAATAAATAAAAATAGTGCAGCATCCTATTTCTCACAGCGGGCAACCAGATGTTCCTAGGAAGACCACCAGGACATGAAGGCAGTAGCCCTCCCGTCTTTGCCACCACTACCACCACCGTCAACCCAGAAAGTGGAATTGCCTCTGAACACAAAGGTTCCATGCCACACTTAGAATACTGTGTACAGTTCTGGTCACCACACCTAAAAGAGGATATTATAGAGCTGGAAAAAGTGCAGAAAAGGGCAACTGAAATGCTCAAGGGCCTGGGGCATCTCCCCTACAAGGGAAGGTTACATCAACTGGGATTGTTTAGCTTGGGAAAAAAGGAGGCTAATGGGAGACATGATAGAGGCGTACAAAATTATACATGGTGTAGAGAATGTGGCTAGGGAGACATTTTTCTCCCTCTCCCATAATACTAGAACCCAACGGGATCACCCCACAAAGCTGGTTTGTGGGAGATTCAGGACAGAGAAAAGGAAGGGCTTCTTCACACAGCACATAGTGGAGTTCACTACTACAAGATATAGTGGTGGCCACTAATTCGGATGGCTTTAATAGGAGATTGGATAAATTCCTGGGAGGAGAAGGCTATCAATGGCTACTAGCCCTGATGGCTATGTGCTATCTGGAGTATCAGTATGCCTACGTACATCAGTTGCTGGGGAACATGGGTGGGAGGGTGCTGTTGCACCATGTCCTGCTCGTTCAACCATCTGACAACCTGACAACCATCTGTCAGGGATGCTTTAGGGTGGATTCCTGCATTGAGCAGGGGGTTGGACTCGATGGCCTTGTAGGCCCCTTCCAACTCTGCTATTCTATGATTCTATCCCTGGTCAACGGCTGCTTGGCCACTGTGTGAACAGAGTGCTGGACTAGATGGACCCTCGGTCTGATCCAGCAGGGCTCTTCTGATGTTCTTACAGCTGTCCTTCCTTATACATTGATAGACTTTTTCTCCTCCCTGAGTTTGCTTAATCCCCTTTCTAAACCACTGCTTTAAACCCTGGTAAACCTGTCGCACTTTGCAGAGTGCTTAGCATTGGTATTATTGATCATTATTAGTAACGGGGACCGGCTGTCTGTGTTCCACCCTGCTGTTCCGTGGGCAGTGCTGCAGCCAGACCCAACTCCCAGGTTGCGCCCTGAGCTTAACTGCTAGGAAAAGAGGTGCTGGTGACGCCATATCTGGGGGTCCCCATGTTCTTCTTTGCAGCAAACACGGCAAAGGGTCTTGGGGCCCTTTGAGATGAATCAAGTTGTGAAGTTCATCTGAGGAATACGGCGAACCACTCTCCGATTTGGAAGCCCTTTCCCCCAGGAGTTGATTTGTGGGAGCGCCCTATACTTGGCATTCATGGACTCTGAACATGCTCAGGGGCACTGCATCCTTTCTTCACCTATTCCCCGGTTACACTGAATGTCGGTTCCAATGGCGCAATAGCAAAACTTAAGAACGTAAAAAGAGCCCTGATGCTGGATCAGATCAAGGGTCCATCTAGTGGAGCGTGTTGTTCACACGGTGGCCGGCCAGCTGCCGACTGGGATAGGGTGACCCTATGAAAAGGAGGACAGGGCTCCTGTATCTTTAACAGTTGTATTGAAAAGGAAGTTTCAGCAGGGATCATTTGTATATATGGGGAAATTCCCTCTTCATCACAATAGTTAAAGCTGCAGGTGCCCTGCCCTCTTTTAAATCTGGTCACTCTAGTATAGCTCCTGCACCTTTTACTGTTGTGATGAAGATAGAATTTCACCAGGTTCTCCATATATACAAATAACACCTGCAGAAATTCCCTTTTCTATGCAACTGTTAAAGATACAGGAGCCCTGTCCTCCTTTCCATATGGCCACCCTAGACTGGGAACCCACCAGGAGACACAAATGCATCAGCACTCTCCTGCCCATGTTCCCCAGTAACTGGTGTATATAAGCTTCCTGCCTCTGATACTGAAGGTAGTACGTGGCCATCAAGACTAATAGCCATTGATAGCCTTCTCCTCCAGGAATTTATGGCCATCCAAACTGGTGACCATCACCACATCTTGTGGAAGGAAATTCCACCGTTTAACCCTGCACTGTGTGCAGAAGGATTTCCTCTTATCTTCCCTGCTGCATTTTACTGCACCCGGCCAGGAGATTAGGAGGTATCCTAGGAAAACAAGGGTCCTTTTTCCACGGGAAGGGGGGGGATCACCCATTGGGAGCAAGCAGAGAGCTGTTCAGGTGGTACAATCCACACCACGTCCCCCCGGCTCTGCGCAGGCTGGCCTGAAGATTTGTCAGGACCGAAGCCTGATACTACGCAGAAATCAATCCCACTCCGTCTGCACTCACACATTGGTCAGTGGATGATGGATGCACAGGCCACCCCAAAGCAACGATTGAAAATACTGTTTTGTTCTTGTATCATTTATGCAGTTGGGCTTCAATTAGGGTGACCATATGAGAAGAAGGACAGGGCTCCTGCATCTTTAACAGTTGTATTGAAAAAGGAATTTCAGCAGGGATCATTGGTATATATGGAGAACCTGGTGAAATCCCCTCTTCATCACAACAGTTAAAGCTGCTTTCTTTTGCATCTGGTCACTCTAGTATAGCCGCTGCAGCTTTAACTGTTGTGATGAAGAGGGAATTTCACCAGGTTCTCTATATATACCAATGACACCTGCTGTACTTCCCTTTTCTATGCAACTGTTAAAGATACAGGAGCCCTGTCCTCCTTTTCATATGGCCACCCTACTTCACAACCGCCCCCCACCACATCAACCGGAGATCTGTGGATGGATGCGTTGTGTTTGCAGCATCGATACCCAAGCGAAGCAGGTTCCACAGAACCAAGCCAGAATGGAGAGAGTGACAGCGCTAGTGTGGTGTAGCAACTACTACGCTAGATGACTGAGAGAACCGAGTTCAAATCCCCACTCAGTCATGAAGCTCCTGTCTCAACTTAACCTGCCTCATACGTTCCTTGTGAGGAAAAAACAGGGGGAAACCATGTACACCACCTTGAAATTCTTAGAGGAAAAGTGGGGTATAAGTAATAAACTCACCCACACAGCTGCATCTAAGGGGTCATCTCAGTCCGTGATAAGCTCATTTCAATCTTGTGTAGTCTAAATTTTAATTCATTTATTTATTAAAAAGCAGAGCTTCTCTGGTCGGTCGGTGCATTTTAAATTCCTGTATTCAGGATCCCAGAACAATGAAGGCGGAACAAACCACATTATAATATTGATCCCAACAATACGAGTTTCAGTTAGGATTCAGAACATCCGATGTGTTATGCTGAGGAGAAGACAGAGGTCCAACCGGTCCAATATTCTCTGCAAAAATCCAAGAGGCCAGTAGGCAGTGGAAATTGGCCAGTGGCCCACTGACGGCCGGCAGTCTTTTCAACTGCCAACTGCCTTTGATCTGACCTACGAGATGGTTGAGGGATGAGCACCGAATCTGATTGGTGGGAGATTAAGGACAGAGAAAAGGAAGGTCTTCTTCACAAAGCGCATAGTTAAACTATGGAACTCACTACCACAAGATGTAGTGATAGCTACCCATTTGGATGGCTTTAAAAGGGGGTGGATAAATTCCTGGAGGAGAAGGCTATCAAGGGCTACTGGTCATGATGGCTATGTGCTACGTTCAGTATCAGAGGCAGTAAGCCTGTGTACACCAGTTGCTGGGGAACATGGGTGGGAAGGTGCTGTTGCACTCACGTCCTGCTTGTAAGTTTCCCACCGACAACTGATTGGCCACAGTGTGAACAGAACGCCGGATTAGAAGGAGCCTTGGTCCGATCCGATATAGATCTTCTTATGTTCTTAGTGTTCTATAGAAATTCACAGCATGCGTATTTGATTTGTCAACTCTACTCTGAACCATGTATTTGAACAAAGGGCTATAACGCATTAGTGAGTGATTTTCCATCTGAATATTTAATTACTGGAATACTTAAAGCAAAGCCACTGTGGGAACAGAGTCCCACAGTGGACCCTAGATGGACCCTCGGTCTGATCCATCAGGACTTTGCTCATATTTTTCTGACCTGAAACCCCAGTGCTCAGAACCATGCAAATGGCATCCATACTTTCCCCTGTTCTCCCCAGTCATCTGCCTCCGCCTTTCCGTAACACAGGCACATTTCCTGCACATCTTTGATCAGACTGACAACCCGTCTGCTAGGTATGTAAGAACGATCCCTCCATTCGCCCCCCCACCCCACCCCCGGCCACCCATCTATCTAGCAACAGCTTGCCTGCTGCTCATCTCTTTGGTACCGAACAGTGGCTCACAACTGCTCTGTCCAACCACCTTCTCTATCCGGCCGCCTTTCATCTGCCCGACTATCCAAGCCCCGCAGCACTGCTTAATCATCCGTGCAGAGCTCCAAAAACCTCATTTTCAGGTGCTGTGGGCCGGCGGAGTGCCGTGCCGGGGGGGGGGGGGAATAACCAAAGGAAGGTGCCTCTGAGCACGTACAGAGCGTTACCTCCCTTGAAGCCAGCCTTTCCCAACCTCCAAGGACTCCGACTCCCACCATCCCCAGTGGCAGAGGATGGTGGGACTCGGAGTCCAGCACATGGAGGGGGCAGTTGGGAAAGGCTGCACTAATTAATCTCAGACAGACAGACAGGCAGACCCTCCCTTCCCCCACAAATTTAGGATGAAGGAGGCAGAGCGTCCGAGGCAGATGGCATGGCTCCGGAGATTTAAGCCCCGATACCTCTTTTTTTTTAAAGGACCCCACCCCCCTCCCTTGAAGCCTGCCTACTCACCTCGCGCTTTTTCCAGCCCGTCTGCCGGCTCCGTCCATGCAACCATGAGATCCCCTTTTGGATGAGTGGGCGCCGGCTGCAGCCCCGACGGCTCACGGCCGGGGACTTCGCCTCCAAGACTCGCCCTCGGGGGCGCGGGGAGGCGGCAGGCGGAGAGGGGATCGCGCTCACCTGGCTGAGCTCCGTCGATCACTCGCGCCGGCTCATGCCCCGCCGCGATCCTTCGAGGAACTGGCCGGGGGCGGCGGCAGCGGCTGGGAGAAGAAGGAGAAGGAGAGGAGGAGGAGGAGGAGGAGGAGGAGGAGGAGGAAGAGGCGGCGGCGGCGGCGGCGGCGGCGCTTTAAACTCTCCGCCGCATCTCCTGCGCTCGCCCAGCCGTCGAAGGCGCAGGGAATGAGTTTGCGCCGCTTGTAGGGTTTTTAAGGCGCCACCAGAGGGCGTGTCTGCGCAGCGCCGCCTCCGCCTCGCCAGACGGAGCGGCAGCGCGGCCAGGCGAGACCAGACCGAGAGGGCTTCTCCCACTCCTCTCCCCTCCCCTCCCTTCCAGAGAAGGCTGGTGCCTCCAATTCCGGTGGGGCTGTGAATCCATTCTGCAATTCAGCCCGAACTCTATTGCAGCTCCCCAAGGCGTTGAACCCTATCCCCCAAAAATAGATCCTGCACTTTGGATAGCACCTTTCGAGTTCTGACTGAAACCCGGAATGCATTCACAGCCCCACCAAATTCGGAGCCACCCGCCTCCACTGGGAGGTGGTGGGGAGACGGAGAAGCCCAGCCAGCTATTTAGGATTGCGCCCTAAATCACTTCCCCGCCCACACACACACACAAGGGATATTGCTAAAACTGTTACCCCCACTTTCCGGGCGGCCAATAGCGGGACAGTATTTCTGGCTCAGTTTTATTTCGAATGACAGACGCTTCTCCACGTTGGGGTGTGGTGGAGGGGGGGGGGGGAAGCAACTTTTTTTTAAGCCAACACCCCTTTGAAAAACGAACTAATCCAGTCATTCCAGCCGAATTGGAGGGGCGCCGGGCCACCCCACCAGCCCAGCCGGGGCTGAAGCCTTCGTTTTTCTTTCCTTCCGTTGTCCTTGTCTGAGTCGCGTCTTTTTACGTGGCAAGCCTGCATCGAAGTCACTCCAGGACCCTTTTTTTTTAGCTGAGAAGTAGGTTCAAAACACTTCAAACAAACAATCCACTAGAGCAGAGAGAAAAGTTCTCAGCCAGCCTTCCCCCTGAAGTGCTGGTTTTCTACATGCAGGGAGCTATTTCTATAAGGGGCGAGGTAGAAATATGATCCTCCCCCTGCAGTGTCGCAGCGGCACAGTCCGGCCTTCCCCAACTTGGGGCTGTCCTGACCTGTTGGACTACAACTCCCATGATCCCCACCCACCGTACTCCCAGACTCATATCATCCTGCAACACATCTAGAAGGTTTCAGGTGCGTGTAGGTGATTCTGCCACCTCATTTGGCAGCCAGGTATAGACGAGGCCTCAGTCCAGCCATAGAATGTGGTGGCCCACCACGCATTTCAAAAATGCTTTTTATGCAAATGTATGCAGATTTAATGAACAGATTGAAGATTCCTGAATTGTGTGTGTGTGTGTGTGTGTGTGTGTGTAGGCAGGCATTGTTTGTTTTTAGACTGATATATCCTTCAATCTGGGCGTCGTGGCAAACACTCCCACGGTGCAGACTGTGAAACATCAGGACAAGAGTTGAACCTGCATCTCTCATCTTAATACCAAATGCCTGGACCCAGTCAGTGCTAGGCAACTAGGAGCCACTATTTACATTTCCCAGGATGCCTCTGCTGTTGTGTCATCGGCAAGGATGTCAGAGAATTCCCCAATGGATCCAGACAAATTTGGATTTCTATGAATCCTGAAGATTTTGCTTTAGCGCGAATATGCTTTAACTGACGCAGATCCATGCATTTGTACAAGTACTCATTACCACTCATGCAAATTAGTGCAAGCAAAATGTAATCCTGGTAATAATAATAATAATAATAGCTGGAGCGTGTTTAGAGGAGGGAAACCAGGATGATTTGGGGTCTGGAAACAAAGCCCTATGAAGAGAGACTGAAAGAACTGGGCCTGTTTAGCCTGGAGAAGAGAAGATTGAGGGGAGACACGAGAGCACTCTTCAAATACTTGAAAGGTTGTCACACAAAGGAGGGCCAGGATCTCTTCTTGATCCTCCCAGAGTGCAGGACACAAAATAATGGGCTCAAGTTACAGGAAGACAGATTCCGGCTGGACATCAGGAAAAACGTCTTGACTGTTAGAGCAGTAAGACAATGGAATCAGTTACCTAAGGAGGTTGTGGGCTCTCCCACACTAGAGGCATTCAAGAGGCAGCTGGACAACCATCTGTCAGGGATGCCTTAGGGTGGATTCCTGCATTGAGCAGGGGGTTGGACTCCATGGCCTTGTAGGCCCCTTCCAACTCTGCTATTCTATGATTCTATGATTCTAATCCAATTCTGTCAATGCAAAATGCAAGGCAGAACGGATTTAACAAAACCCATAAATCCCCGGTCATCATAAATTGCCATATACCGAGTCAGACCCTTGATCTATCTAACCCAGTATTGTTGACTCTAACTGGCAGCAACAGCTTTCCAGGCTTTCAGGCAGGAGTGTTTTTTTCCTGCCCTAACTGGAGATGTCAGAAATCGAACCTGAGGCCTTTTGCGCGCAAAGCAGGGTCACTCCCAGCACAAGACATTTTACTACCTGAGGGGGAGGGACAAAATGGCGCCCTCCACCCACCTACTTCCATCCACCTACCTGGCCTGGCAGTTGAATCTTACTTCCTCACTGGTGATGGGGCGGCATCGTCCACCTCACCTGAGGGCAAGTCGCCTGGAATGCACAGCTCCATCCTCCAACTGAAGGGGACGTCCAGGGGGCAGGTGCTGCTATGGCAGCCGCCACGGCCTTCTCCACCCCACCCCGCATCTGCCGCCTGAGGCTACTGCTTCACTCTACCTCATGGGAGGGCCAGCCCTGGCTCTCTCACTGGGAGAAAATGAAATGGCGGGGCCCAGTCCCGAGGGGGGGCACTGGATTTGTAGTATTTTTGTTTTTAATATGATGGCCGGAGGCAGGCATCGGTTTGGGGCCCTGCATTGGGGGGTCCCCGCGACTGCCTGAATTCGCTGAACGCTGACACCAGAATTTCCAAGCAGTGTCTCCCCATAACCACCCATAACTGCCCTCTCAGCTTCTTTCCCAAATAGGGAAACCTGTTTTTCCATACACCCCCCCCCCAGCTGTTCCAGCAGCTCAGATCTCATTTTCTGTTTGGAACCTTTCTTGCTTCGCTGATTAGCCTGAGCAGCTGCTTTGAAGAAACACATCACAGGCGAGAGGCTGGCCTGGCAGGTGGTCCCACCAGGGTGAACGTGGTCTCATGACGTCGGCTGACCGGGTACCTGACAAGCCCCCCCCGCCCCCTTCCCGTTCCATCGGCAGTCCCAAGCAGAGCAGCAAATAAAAAGGGAGCCGGGTTATTATCAAGGCCCCGGAGGGCTTCTGTACCTGGCTGATGTGCTGCGTGGTTTAGCTGGATGTCCTGCTAGTTGCACAGGCCTGTCCCCTTCCTCGCCTGCACACGTGCTGCAAATCCGGGCAGTGTGTGTGTGTGGGGGGGTGGAAACTCCCCATTTCTCATGTCGTCAATGAAGGATCCGGCATGTCCGGAGCTCTCGGGCTACTGCCCATGTGGACAAATGTACGTTGTAGCAAGGGAAAGAAAAGGAGGCCGGGGCCTTTGCGTGCAACAATTCAAAGCAAATATTTGTGGTGCCACTTGGAGCCGTGTCTGCGTGTGCGTGTGTGTACGAGGGGTGGGGGAGGGTCCAGCCCTCGTCTCCTTCAGCCTCCTTGGATGGCCGCTGGTTTGGGATCTGAGAAAGGGAATCCAACAGGTCTCCGTTCAGTTTTCCAAAAGACTGCCAAGGCTCCCTTTGGGAGAGCTCGTGGGCACCATCTGCTCCCCAGGGCGGGGAACGCACCTCAGGCCTGGGGTCACAGTCCCGCCCTCTAGCCACACCCCCCCCCAGGCCCCCTCCTCCCCCAACCAAGGATTATGTGGTGGGTTTTTCGGCGTCTGCACAATGTTCCCCCTAAAAGGCATCGTTACTGGCAGTAAGAGCTTTAAGCTATAATATGACGGCATTTCTTTCAATTTCTTGGTATGGGGGCGGCCCCGCTCACCATTGGAATGTGGCCCCCTGAGAATTTGAATTTGGCCTCCAGGCTGGGAGAGGTTGATCATCCCTGTTTTAAAGGCACAGCAGCCCTGCTAGGGAGGCGGGGAGTTGTGTGGCTCTCTTGGGGCTGCAGATACAGACAAACAGCCCCACTGAGTCACCCCAAGATGTTATTTCTTATACTAGGCTGGGAGGTGGTGGAGCTCTTTCTGGACTGCCAAAGGGCTGGGAGGTGAGGGAGCTCCTTCCAGATTGCCAAAGTATTAGCATGTGAGGGAGCTCTTTCTGGCCTACCAAAGGGCTGGGAGGTGATGGAGCTCCTTCCAGATTGCCAAAGTGTTAGGAGGTGATGGAGCTCTTTCTGGCCTGCCAAAGGGCTGGGAGGTGATGGAGCTCCTTCCAGATTGCCAAAGTGTTAGGAGGTGATGGAGCTCTTTCTGGCCTGCCAAAGGGCTGGGAGGTGATGGAACACTTTCTGGCCTCCCAAAGGGCTGGGAGGTGATGGAGCTCCTTCCAGATTGCAAAACTGTTAGGAGGTGATGGAGCTCTTTCTGGCCTGCCTAAGGGCTGGGAGGTGGTGGAGCTCCTTCCAGATTGCCAAAGTATTAGGATGTGAGGGAGCTCTTTCTGGCCTGCCTAAGGGCTGGGAGGTGATGGAGCTCCTTCCGGATTCCCAAAGTGTTAGGAGGTGATGGAGCTCTTTCTGGCCTGCCAAAGGGCTGGGAGGTGATGGAGCTCCTTCCAGATTGCCAAAGTGTTAGGAGGTGAGGGAGCTCTTTCTGGCCTGCCAAAGGGCTGGGAGGTGATGGAGCTCCTTCCAGATTGCCAAAGTTTTAGGAGGTGATGGAGCTCTTTCTGGCCTGCCAAAGGGCTGGGAGGTGATGGAACACTTTCTGGCCTCCCAAAGGGCTGGGAGTTGATGGAGCTCCTTCCAGATTGCAAAACTGTTAGGAGGTGATGGAGCTCTTTCTGGCCTGCCTAAGGGCTGGGAGGTGGTGGAGCTCCTTCCAGATTGCCCAAGTATTAGGATGTGAGGGAGCTCTTTCTTGCCTGCCAAAGGGCTGGGAGGTGATGGAGCTCCTTCCGGATTCCCAAAGTATTAGGATGTGAGGGAGCTCTTTCTGGCCTGCCAAAGGGCTGGGAGGTGATGGAGCTCCTTCCGGATTCCCAAAGTGTTAGGAGGTGATGGAGCTCTTTCTGGCCTGCCAAAGGGCTGGGAGGTGATGGAGCTCCTTTCAGATTGCCAAAGTCTTAGGAGGTGATGGAGCTCTTTCTGGCCTGCCAAAGGCCTGGGAGGTGATGGAGCTCCTTCGGATTCCCAAAGTTTTAGGAGGTGATGGAGCTCTTTCTGGCCTGCCTAAGGGCTGGGAGGTGATGGAGCTCCTTCCAGATTCCCAAAGTGTTAGGAGGTGATGGAGCTCTTTCTGGCCTGCCTAAGGGCTGGGAGGTGGTGGAGCTCCTTCCAGATTGCCCAAGTATTAGGATGTGAGGGAGCTCTTTCTTGCCTGCCAAAGGGCTGGGAGGTGATGGAGCTCCTTTCAGATTGCCAAAGTGTTAGGAAGTGATGGAGTTCTTTCTGGCCTGCCAAAGGGCTGGGAGGTGATGGAGCTCCTTCCACATTCCCAAAGTGTTAGGAGGTGATAGAGCTCTTTCTGGCCTGCCTAAGGGCTGGGAGGTGATGGAGCTCCTTCCAGATTGCCAAAGTATTAGGATGTGAGGGAGCTCTTTCTGGCCTGCCTAAGGGCTGGGAGGTGATGGAGCTCCTTCCGGATTCCCAAAGTGTTAGGAGGTGATGGAGCTCTTTCTGGCCTGCCAAAGGCCTGGGAGGTGATGGAGCTCCTTCGGATTGCCAAAGTTTTAGGAGGTGATGGAGCTCTTTCTGGCCTGCCTAAGGGCTGGGAGGTGATGGAGCTCCTTCCGGATTCCCAAAGTGTTAGGAGGTGATAGAGCTCTTTCTGGCCTGCCTAAGGGCTGGGAGGTGGTGGAGCTCCTTCCAGATTGCAAAACTGTTAGGAGGTGATGGAGCTCTTTCTGGCCTGCCAAAGGGCTGGGAGGTGATGGAGCTCCTTTCAGATTGCCAAAGTCTTATGAGGTGATGGAGCTCTTTCTGGCCTGTCAAAGGGCTGGGAGGTGATGGAGCTCCTTCCAGATTCCCAAAGTGTTAGGAGGTGATGGAGCTCTTTCTGGCCTGCCTAAGGGCTGGGAGGTGGTGGAGCTCCTTCCAGATTGCCAAAGTATTAGGATGTGAGGGAGCTCTTTCTTGCCTGCCAAAGGGCTGGGAGGTGATGGAGCTCCTTTCAGATTGCCAAAGTGTTAGGAAGTGATGGAGCTCTTTCTGGCCTGCCAAAGGCCTGGGAGGTGATGGAGCTCCTTCCAGATTGCCAAAGTGTTAGGAGGTGATGGAGCTCTTTCTGGCCTGCCAAAAGGCTGGGAGGTGATGGAGCTCCTTCCATATTCCCAAAGTGTTAGGAAGTGATGGGGCTCTTTCTGGCCTGCCAAAGGCCTGGGAGGTGATGGAGCTCCTTCCAGATTGCCAAAGGGCCAGTGAAGGGTTGAATCCCTTCTTTTTTCACCTTGGGCTGTTACTCATCCTTGGGACATTATCCACAACTATGGCGAAGGAGGAAAGTGTACAGACCTCATTTCAGAAATGGTTGTGGGGAGAGCGCATTTAGCCCATGGGGCCAAAATGCTGCTGCAAGAGAACGCATGTGCATAAAAAGCGGGACAGTATACAAACTTTTAAAAATACACCTCCCAATTTTTTGCAAACCTCTGCTAGAAGGAAACACTCTGAGGAGGGCCTTAGATGATGAGCGTAGGGTTATGCCAGGAGAGGCACTCCATCAACTGACCACAGAATAGTTGTTTTAAATGGATATTGTTGTTTTTATGCCTTTGATGGTTTTACATTTTTGCATATTTGTTTTTAATGTCCACTGTTTTTAACCTTTAAAAACTGCCCAGAGAGCTTCAGCTATGGGGCGATCAACAAATGTAATAAATAAATAATAAATAAATATAATCAGCCCAAGTTGTTCTAAGCTGTGCTCCCAACAAGGCCCTATTGTTGTGTTTCTCAGATCCTCCCGCCTTCTTGGGAGACAATAACGAAGCTTGCTAAGTAATCTACAAAGCTTATTCAGGCAATAAACATCTCTTCCCACCTGAAGAGAGTCTAATTTCTAGGAACTTTCCTCTAGGCAAATCTATGCAAACTAAGCGAGACAATTGTCTTTTCAAGAAGAATGGAGATGCATTAACTTCATATAGACTAGTTGTGAGGCAGCTTCTGACGGGACGCCAGCCGGGCTGACTTTCTCTCACCATCTTTTAGCTCCGCCTGTAGTTTGTGGTGTAGTCTAGGATCGGCTAACCTCTCTGTGCTCTCCCCTTCGGAAGAATATTGGCTTCCCACTGACTGTGTATTGTTTACCCTTGAGGAGATAAGCTCTGGAGAAGGTTCAGTCCCAGCTGGTGAAGAGCCCATGAGAGCTTTCTCCCCCACTGGTACAGGCTGCCCTGTTTCTGGTGCCAACTCCTCTACTTCAGAGTCTGATTCTTATTCTGAACCTGAAACACCTTCTTCCAACCCAGGGGAAGCAGGGCTAGACATGACACCTATATGGCATGGGACCAAGCTACGTTCTCCCATAAAAATAGCCCTGGGTTTTAAGACCTTCTGGAGAGGCGCTTCTCTGGGTACTGCTACCACCAGTGATGTCGGGAGAGCAGTTTCTTTTAAAAGTAGGGATTTGCAGGCCTTTTAAAGACAACATTTTAAACTGTTTCGTTTTAAATTCTTTGTTGGTAAAAGAAATTAGGACGAGCAGAGAAAATTTAGGGGGGCTACAGGCCTGAGCTCATGTGTGGCTACAGGCCTGGAGACAAGGTCTTCTCAGTGGTGGCTCCCAGGCTGTGGAATCCCTGCCGAGGCTGGGTTGGCTCTTTCTGTGTTCTCCTTTTGTCAGCAGGCAGAGTTTTTCCTTCCGGAAGGCCTTGGGCATCGAGGGTGATTTGTGGCTGCTTGAAATGGATTGGTATTGCTTATTACTTTCACTGTTGTATTTTTAATTTATTGGTTTTCATGTTGGGTTTTAATTAAGATTTTGCTTTTAATCTGGATCTTGTTAGCTGCCTTGAGTGCTATTTTCTCCCCCTTTTTTCCCTTTGGCAGAAAGGCAGGATATAAAACAAACAAACTAATCCTAGGGAAGCCAGGTTTTGGCTGGTGGGCTCTCCCACACGAGAGGCCTTCAAGAGGCAGCTGGACAGCCCTCTGCCAGGGATGCTTTAAGGTGGATTCCTGCATTGAGTGGAGAGTTGGACTTAATGGCCTTAGAGGCCCCTTCCAACTCTACGATTCTATGATTCTATTAAATACTTGAAAGGTTGTCACACACAGGAGGGCCAGGATCTTTTCTCGATCATCCCAGAGTGCAGGACACAGAATAATGGGCTCAAGCTACGGGAAGCCAGATTCCAGCTGAACATCAGGAAAAACTTCCTGATTGTTAGAGCAGTACGGCAATGGAACCAGTTACCTAGGGAGGTTGTGGGCTCTCCCACACGAGAGGCCTTCAAGATGCAGCTGGGCAGCCTTCTGTCAGGGATGCTTTCAGGTTTATTCCTGCATTGAGCAGGGGGTTGAGTTTGATTAGGGTGACCATATGAAAAGGAGGACCGGGCTCCTGTACCTTTAACAGTTGTATTGAAAAAGAAATTTCAGTAGGTGTCATTTATATATATGGGGAACCTAGGGAAATTTCCTCTTCACCACAACAGTTAAAACTGCAGGTGCCCTGCCCTCTTTTAAATCTAGTCACTCTAGTATAGCTCCTTATTTATTTATTTATTTATTTATTTATTATTAATTACATTTCTATACCGCCCAATAGCTGGAGCTCTCTGGGCGGTTCACAAAAATTAAAAACATTCAAAGTATAAAACAACAGTATAAAACTTTTAAATACAATATAAAAGCTCAACCAGATAAAATACAATACAGTAAAATACAATATAAAATACAATATAAAAGCTCTACCAGATTAAAAACAGCTGCAATGCAAAATTACAAATTTAAAACACCAAGTTAAAATTTATAGACTGTTAAAATGCTGGGAGAATAAAAAGGTCTTCACCTGGTGTCTAAAATCATATAATGTAGGTGCCAAGCGAACCTCCTTAGGGAGCTCATGCCACAGCCGGGGTGCCACAGCAGAGAAGGCCCTCCTCCTGGTAGCCTCCTTCACTTTAACTGTTGTGATGAAGAGGGCATTTCACCAGGTTCTCCATATATACAAATGACACCTGCTGAAATTTCCTTTTCTACGCAACTGTAAAAGATACAGGAGCCCTGTCCTCCTTTTCATAGGGTCACCCTAGGTTTGATGGCCTTAGAGGCTCCTTCCAACTCTACGATGCTATGATTCTATGAATGCACAACCAGCAGCCATAGACTGAAATTAGCCCGCGGGCTGCTGGTTGTGAACCCCTGCTGTACAGTAACATTCCAGGAGACTCAATGGCCCTTTCCTAGACTCTCGCAGGACTTCAGAGCCCACATGGAAGGGTCTCGATCCCTCCATGGACCTGTCCTCCGCTAGCCCAGCCTTTCTTGCTCCAACCTCAGTGACGGCTCCTCTAAAGCGTTTAAAAGTCTCACTGCATCGCCTTTTACCCAGCAATCTTCCAATGTCTTAGGAGCCAAGAACCATCCGGTAATGATTAACGAGCCCAGCGCCCACAATCAGTTTAGCTGTTAGAATAATGTCGACACTCTGCAGCTGTCTCAGCATGCTAATTTCTTTGGCCGGGGCAGCTGGGCCCTCTTTTCAAATTAGCGCCGGTTGCCGGGTTCGAACTGCAAAGGACTCATACCCTGATCTGCAAGGGCCACTCAAGGCTCCCGGTTCAGCTAATTTCAGCGGTGACAAGGGCCCATTGAAACCAATGGAAGATGATACTCACTTCCCTGAGAGTCCCATTGAACTTAAAGCGTTGGGTCTAAAGGGCTCAGGGCCAGGTTACCTGAGGGATCTATTCCCCACATGTACCTGCCCAGGAGCTTTTCTATATGCTCTATATACCTCATCGTGGCTGCGCAGTTGTGTCCCGTTGTTTATATGACGCAGCTGTCAACTCTCAGCCCCATTGCAGGACACGGAATAACGGGCTCAAGTTAAAGGAAGCCAGATTCCAGCTGGACATCAGGAAAAACTTCCTGACTGTTAGAGCATTAGCACAATGGAACCAGTTACCTAGGGAGGTGGTGGGCTCTCCCACCCTAGAGGCCTTCAAGAGGCACCTGGACAACCATCTGTCAGGGATGCTTTAGGGTGGATTCCTGCATTGAGCAGGGGGTTGGACTCAATGGCCTTGTAGGCCCCTTCCAACTCTGCTATTCTATGGTTCTATGATTCTATGAAAGCATTGGGCATGAATCTTCAAAGCTCTAAAGGTCTCAGGGCCAGGTTACCTGAGGGATCTATTTCCCCACATGTACCTGCCCAGGAGCTTTTCTATATGCTCTATATACCCCATCGTGGCTGTGCAGTTGTGTCCCGTTGTTTATATGACGCAGCTGTCAACTCGCAGCCCCATTGTACTATTCCCCGCGAAGCCGCACTTTTTGGATGTGTTGTTTTACCACGACTTTTTACATTGCTCTGATGTCACCACGGCTGTTTGCTTATCTGTTAGTGGCAGCTTCAGTTCTGATTAAGAGAGCGGACGTGGTTAGGGGCTTATGATCCCAGTGCAGGTCGGGGCTTGACAAGCCTAGAAATGGCCCCCATGAGATATTAATGTCTGGGGAATGAAAGTAAGGACAATTATGATGTACAACACATACATTGAATGAACTGTAGCAGCGCAGACGCGCAGCTACAGGCTTTCAAAGCTACAATGTGTACAGAGCTGCCAGAAAACATCAACAACGTTTCTGTGGCTTTTGGTCCCCCAATATTTGGTGCCCATTACTGCCCTGAACAACATAATGGCACTGAACAACCCTCTGTCAGGGATGCTTTAGGGCGGATTCCTGCATTGAGCAGGGGGTTGGACTCGATGGCCTTAGAGGCCCCTTCCAACTCTGCTATCCTATGATTCTATGATTCTATGATTCTAAATTTTCCTGGCTGGATAGTCCAAGCTCACTCCTGCCATGTAGCCCCATTGATGCAGGAGCCCCCTGCCCTCTTTTGTATCTGGTCACTCTAGGGCAGGGCTCCTGCAGCTATAACTGTTGGGATGAAGAGGGAATTTCGCCAGGTGCTGCATGTGTACAAATGACACCTGCTGGAATTCCTAGGGTGACCCTATGAAAAGGAGGACAGGGCTCCTGTATCTTTAACAGTTGCGTGGAAAAGGAAATTTCAGCAGGTGTCATTTGTATATATTGAGAACCTGGTGAAATTTCCTCTTCATCACACCAGTTAAAGCTGCAGGTGCCCTGCCCTCTTTTAAATCTGGTCACTCTAGTATAGCTCCTTTTTCTATGCAATTGTTAAAGATACAGGAGCACTGTCCTCCTTTCCATATGGTCCCCCTAGTTAAATGCATTACTTCATTACGGTTGTGATGAAGAGGGAATTTCACCAGGTTCTCCATATATACAAATGACACCTACTGAAATTCCCTTTTCTATGCAATTGTTAAAGATACAGGAGCCCTGTCCTCGTTTCCATAGGGTCACCCTAGTTCTGGTATTATGACAGAGGGAGAAAAATGTCTCCCTGTCCACATTCTCCACACCTTGCATCATTTTGTACACCTCTGTCATGTCTCCCTTCAGCCTCCTTTTTTCCATAGGGGAGATGCTCCAGGTCCTGGATCATTTGAGCTGCCCTTTTCTGCAACGTCATACTTGCAGGAGGCTCACTGAAATCAATGGAACTTAAGTTAGTCATACTTAAGTTCCCTTGATTTCTTTGGGTCTTCCTTAAGTATGACTATGGGCCTTGCTAGATGGTGGTTTAGCCCGGTGCTCACCCCGGGCTCGCCCCTGTGCATCCAGATGACGCACAGGGGATCCTGGGGTCAGGCAGGGGTGAAACCTCTCTGGGCATGGGGTAAGTGAAACCCCATTTAGCCCAGTTTTTCCCACGGTCCCGGCCTCAGCCTGAGGTCAGGCTGAGGCCGGGACCACGGATGTGTGGACTGTTCCGCTTCTTTTCCTGGCTACCGCACTTACGCACGAGTAGCCGGGAAAAGCGGCGGACGGGCCAGAGCGCACTGTGCCCATTCGGCCAGGGGGGGAAATTGGGGGGGGGGATGGGGGCCAGGGGGGGAAATAGCGGACCTGGCAGGAGAGATGGGAGGGAAGCAGAACCAGGGTGGGGAGATCGTGGCGGGGGGGGGGGCGGAGGACATGGCGCACGGACGAGCAAGCAGACAAGCGAGTGGGCAAGCCAATGTGGCAAGCAGGGGGGCGGACGGGCAAGCGGATGGGCGAGTGGGGGGGCGGACATGGCGAGCGGGGGGCAGGCGGGGGGCGAGCGGGCAGGGGGCATCAGACATTGGGGGGAAATCGGGGCAGAGGGAGCGGGGAACCCCCCCTTTTTTTTTAAAGACTCATCTTATTGTTGGTGCGCTCCTGCGCACATGGCCCCTTTAAGTTGAAAAGAAAACGGCCGATGTGACAGGGTTTTCCCTTAACACCGTCACGTGTCACGTGTAGACTGGGGCGACGGCCCGCGCTACCTGCAGCGTGTCCTCGCCCCTACTCCCCACCAGATTAACAGGTAGGTCTAGCAAGGCCCTATGTCTGGATCCAAGCATTTGCACCTGTGATTGTGTTGTTTTAATTGTGTGCCTAAAAATGTAACGCATCTAACGACACCCTAAACTTTAATTTTTTTGATCTTAACGCTTTAAGGATTAACAGGTTTGTTGTGGCTTAAGGATTTTTGGAGTAAAGCACATTTCATCCAACGCATGTTGCCCTCTCTGTTAATCCATGAAAAATATTGTAAACCGTGGGGGCGGCCATAGAATGAGTAGTCATAGGTCTGTGTGATGCAAAGCCCAAATTTATACAAGGCGACAACAGAGAAGGTGAGCTTCTTTATTTTGTTGCTGCGAGAGCAGCAAAAGATCTTCTGACACCGTAAAGAATTTTCTGAAAGGTCGCTCAAACTGGGCACTTTCATCTTGAAGGATGAAAAGCGAGGGCCCTGATTGCAGCAAACGTTCTACTCGTGTTTCATTCAACTCCATGCCAGTGCACACAGATATGTCGGAAGTAGGGCCAGCGTGCACAACCACATCCCAATATAGACTTTGAGCCTTTGTGTGTTCTCTCTAGTGCCTCAATTGGGCTGGTTTGATCTTAACAAATGTATTATGTTGGATGCTCTGGTGGACTGGAGCCCACTGTCTTGAGTAGACCATTCCTCTGGTGGCACTGATGGCCTGCATGTTCGTTCTGGATTGGGATCTGAAAGCTCTGGCTTAAAAGCCTTTAGTTCCAGGCACTGAGTGCTGGAACAACAGCCATAGCTAGACGGGGCGGGATCGTCCCCGGGATCGTCCCTGTGTGTCTACATGATGCACAGGGGATCCCGGAAGCTGGGAGGGATGATCCCTCCTTTTCCCCAGGATCTCGCCCTACCCTTTGAGCCTGCTTTTCCCACCACCTTGGGCTGATCCCGAGACCGTGGAACGTGTGTGCGGGCGTTGTAGTTTGTCCTGGCTCCTCACGGTTACTCGCGAGGAGCCGGGACCTGCAAACGGGGCGCAGAGCTCCTCAGGAGCTCTGTGCCCGTCGGGGGTGGGGTGGGGGGAGTGGGGAAATTAGTTAAAATTTAAAAAAACGTACCTTTTGTGCTCGTGCGCTTGTCTCCTTTAAGGAAAAAACAAAAACAAAATGGCGGGCACAGCGTCCTCTCCCTCCGAGGTCGTCACGTGCCGCGTGTAAATGCCCTTCCGTCGCGCTAGACCCGGTAGGTCTAGCTGATGCCAACGTCTCTGCACCAGCTGCTAGACTCCTGCTTCGTACTTCCCTGAGAACTGACCTCTTCTCTGGACCTCCCTGTGCCTGGACCTTGGACTGCCTACTGACCTTGTCTTTGGAATTGACCCTGGTGAAAGCCCTGGAGCTCCATCCCTGTGCCATCGTAAGCAGGACACCCACTTCATCAGAGGCCTGTTGTGTTTTCTTCAGTTGGCAGATACACAGAGATTTGCACACGCAGGTATAGAGAACAGATAAATGATCAGCAATGGGCCCAGATGGCCATGAAATGCAAGATAAATAGTATTATCTTTCTAGCGGTGCAATGCTAATTTAACACCTGGAAACCCATGGTTTCAATTAAGTCTGGATTTCATAGAATCCCATTTGATGATGAATCCTCATTCAGCAATTTCACGCTGGAGCTTCCTTTTGATCTCCTTTGGTTGGAGGAGGATGAATTTCGGGTCCTCACCAGCGCATCCTCAGAGGCTGAAGTTTCCTCTCGCTGGTTTTAGTTTGTTGCATTTTTTGATGTCGGATTTGCGTCCATTTTCCTGCCGTGAACTGAAGAAAGAACATAAGAAGAGCTGGATCAGACCAAGGTCTACCTAGTCTAGTTTTCTATTCCCACAGTGGACAACCAGCTGTCAACAGGAGGCCTACAAGCAGGACGTGAGTGCAACAGCATTGAGCAGGGGGTTGGATTTGATGGCCTCCTAGGCCCCTTTCAACTCTACTATTCTGTGATTCTATGATTCTCCCACCCATGTCCTCCAACAACTAGTAATGAGAGACACACTGCCTGTGATACTGGAGGCAATATATAGCCATCATGACTAGGAGCTCTTGTCCTCCATGAATTTGTCTAATTCATGGTTGTCCCCAAGTTGGCTTCAGAGACTGAAACAACTGGGCATGTTTAGCCTGGAGAAGAGAAGATTGAGGGGAGACATGAGAGCACTCTTCAAATACTTGAAAGGTTGTCACACAGAGGAGAGACAGGATCTCTTCTCGATCCTCCCAGAGTGCAGGACACGGAAGAACGGGCTCAAGTTACAGGAAGCCAGATTCCAGCTGGACATCAGGAAAAACTTCCTGACTGTTAGAGCAGTACGACAATGGAATCAGTTACCTAGAGAGGTTGTAGGCTCTCCCACACTAGAGGCATTCAAGAGGCAGCTGGACAACCATCTGTCAGGTATGCTGTAGGGTGGATTCCTGAATTGAGCAGGGGGTTGGACTCGATGGCCTTGTAGGCCCCTTCCAAGTCTGCTATTCTATGAATTGCATGCAAAGGATTCAGAAGTTTTCCACCTTATAATCTGCTTTGATTGTGAAGTACTCCCATGCATCCTGCCTTAATTGTGCTATAAAGTCAAAAGATTCGCCGTATTTAGCCCCTACTTTTTGAGTGTATCTTCCGAGCCGCCGCTGGGGCGCAGGAGCAGGATTTTAAAGAAATGCTTACATCTGTGTAAGCTTTAAAGATAAAGACACCAAAATTGGCACAGTAATAGATATTAGAGAGAGATTTAAGCACACCAAATTTGAATTGGATTGGGCCATCCGTTGATTTTTTATGATTTTTTTTTTTTACATTTCCCCCCTTAAACTCACTTCCTGGTATGCAAAGGATCGCTGTCGCCCGGTAGCAAAAACAACAACTGTGAAAGCTTAGCACTACGGGGATAATCTGAGGGAAGCAGGTATGTGGGATGAAGTTCAACGTCTCAAGCAAGTAAGATAGCCAAAGTGGAGGGTCCAGCCACAGCTGGAGGTGTCAACCTGGAACAGAAAAATATAACTGAGGGCCAAAGAAGAACCAGGGAGAGACACCGCGCTGCTGCAGCCCAAAGCGACTTGCTAGTGCACATAGAATTGCTTCTCTCGTCTCCAAAACAGGCATGCTTTGGAATCGGCCTGTATGGTCTAGCCGAAGGTTAGAGAATGGGGATTGCTTTTTCAGCTTTTTGCAAAATTCCTTCCATAAACGTTTCATGCATCATGCTAACTGAAATACACACCAGGGGCATGTCTAGATGGGGCGATATCCCGGGATTGCCCCGGGATCATCCCTGTGCGTCCACATGACGCATAGGGGATCCCGGGGGCAGGGAGAGATGATAACTGGAACGGCTTTAATCCCGACTTTTCTTGCGGTCTCAAGATTGTCCCGAGACCGTGAGACGTGTGGGCAGCTGTCCTGGTTTCTTCCTGGCTCCTCGCAAGTAAACGCGAGGATCCGGGAACCGGCTTCAGGAGTTCTAGGCTCATCAGGGGTGGGAGGGGGGAACAGGGTCTTTCTTAAAAACAACAACACCCATCTACCTTTAGTGCTTGAGCGCTCATTTTCGATTTAAAAAAAACCCCAAATGGCGGGCACAATCTCCTCCTCCTCCCGGGACATCACGCGCCGCGTGTAGACTGAGGGGAAGGATCTCGCAATCACCATATCGCGAGATTCTCCCCCTCCGATCCTTAGGTCTAGACATGCCCGTTGACACCTCATTCTCCCTAATAAGCTCTGTGCAAATGGGTAACATTGAAGTCAGCTAAAAAGAGTGCGTAACACTGTTTTAAATTTGTATTTTAAATTGGTATTTTTGCATTGCTGCTGTTTTTTTTATCTTGGTTGTGCTTTTATATTGTATTTTATATTATGATTTTATGCTATTGCTTTATACTTGAATTGTCTTAATTTTGTAAACCGCCCAGAGAGCTTCGGCTATTGGGCAGTATAGAAATGCAATAAGTAAATAAATAAATAAATAAATAAATATCATGGGGAAAATAGGTCACCCTGACCTGAGAGCTGGAGGCCAGGAGCTCAGTGGACTTCAGGTGAATGGAGAAAGGAGGGCAGAAATTGATAGGGAGATGTTTTCCATTTATTGCTGCCTCTCCCAAGTCCTTTGAATGAGTTGGGCTGTAAACTCCCCAACCAACACATAAACAAATCGATAAACCATTGGACTAAGATGTAGTAATTCGCCACAAACTGCATCCAGCTATTCTCGGGCTGATGGCAGCGAATGGCGCTCGGTGGGAACAATTCTGCTCTGAGAATTACGCGTTCATTTCAGCCTGCCGCCTATGAATCAACTTGATCCACGCCGCAGTGGTGGCATGGGTCAAGTTGGGGACAAGACACCCTCCCCAGAACGGGAGAGCTGAGATGAGGAGCCCAGTTATCAGCCAGGAGAGATGAAGCTCAGTGCTGCGCATGATGCGCTGAAGTGACCTGATATACCATGAAACGAATGTAGAGTTCAGACAGAGCCACGTGGGGGGGTCGTTGGAATAAGAGGAGCGCTGTGAACCTTCCTCCTAACAGGGTACCATAAAGCAACTGTGGTTCATAAGGACGTGGCCCCGGGGTGGAACATAAGTATTGATTGATTGATTGATTGATTGCATTTTTATACGGCCCAATAGCCAAAGCTCTCTGGGCGGTTCACAAAAATTAAAACCATTCGAAGTAAAAAACAAAAGTATGAAACATGATATAAAATACAATATAAAAGCACAACCAGGATAAAATCAGGAGCGGTGCAGAAATGCAAATCTAAAATACAAATTTAAAACAGCAAAGTTAAAATTAATTTACAGACTGTTAAAATGCGGAGAGAATAAACACGTCTTCACCTGGGCTCCACAGTTCAAGAAAGATGCAGACAAGCTGCAGCGTGTTCAGAGGAGGGTAACCAGAATGATCAGGGGTCTGGAAACAAAGCCCTCTGAAGAGAGACTGAAAGAACTGGGGATGTTTAGCCTGGAGAAGAGAAGATGGAGGGGAGACATGAGAGCACTCTTCAAATACTTGAAAGGTTTTCACACAGAGGAGGGCCAGGATCTCTTCTCGATCCTCCCACACGGAATAACGGGCTCAAGTGACAGGAAGCCAGATTCCAGCTGTACATCAGGAAAAACTTCCTGACTGTTAGAGCAGTACGACAATAGAACCAGTTACCTAGGGAGGTTGTGGGCTCTCCCACCCTAGAGGCATTCAAGAGGCACCTGGACAACCATCTGTCAGGGATGCTTTAGGGTGGATTCCTGCATTGAGCAGGGGGTTGGACTCGATGGCCTTGTAGGCCCCTTCCAACTCTGCTATTCTATGATTCTATGATTCTAATATAGTGTAGGTGCCAGGTGAACCTCCTTAGGGAGCTCATTCCACATCCGGGGTACCACAGCAGAAAAGGCCCTCCTCTTGGTAGCCACCTGCCTCACTTCCTTTGGCAGGGGCTCATGGAGAAGGACCCCTGAGGGTGACCTTAGGGTCCGGGCAGGTACATATGGGAGGAGGCGTTCCTTCAGTAGCCTGGCCCCAAGCCATTTAGGGCTTTAAATGTTAATACCAGCACTTTGAATCGGGCCTGGATCTGGACTGGCAGCCAATGAAGCTGGAAAAGGACTGGCATGATGTGGTCTCATCGGCCAGTCCCTGTTAGTAACCGTGCTGCCCTGTTTTGTACCAGTTGAAGTTTCTGGACCGTTTTCAAAGGCAGCCGCACGTATAACGCATTGCCATAAACCAAACGAGAGGTTATGAGAGCAAGTATTAATGGATGCCTGGAGAAAGCCACGGAGTCCTCCCTTTCCCAGCAGTGACCCGCCCCCACTGCCAGAGGAGGCATTTCTAAATGCCTGTCAATTGCGGGTATATGTGCACATGACTTGGGAGGGGGGGATCTCTGCAGCGATCAAAGCTAAGAGATTTCCAGTGGAGAAAATCTCTTGCCTCTGATCAGACACAGCCACTGATGTTGGAAGGAGGCCAAAACTCTTTCGCTGCTCCCCGGAAAAGTGTGTTTTACCGCTGGAAGATGCTCTCTGACAGCCATCCTATTGAACTCTGCCATTCTGCCACTTGAGCCAGTTTTAGTGGTCAGTCTGGGATCGAACGGTCGCTCAAAGGCTAGCGTGAATCTACAGCCCCGGTAACGTGAATTTGAGAGCTCCTGTTCACTGAGGTCCTCATCAGGGCCGGTGCTACCACAGAGGCCACTCAGGCGGCCGCCTAGAGCACCAAAGTAAGGAGGGCGCTGAATGCCGCACCCGGAAGCCGCTCTCCCACAGCGGCTCTGAGAGGGCGGCTTCCAGGCACGCCGTTCCGAAGCTGCCTGTCTGCCCCAGCGTCCTGGCTTCGCTTCGGCTGGGCACGCACCCAGCCAAAGCGAACCCACGCCCACCCGCCCACTCCAACATCCTGGCTTCGCTTCGGCTGGGTGCCCAGCCGAAGCGAAGCCAGAATGCTGGGATGGGGGGGGCGGGCGGGCAGCTTCGGAACGGCGCGCCTGGAAGTCGCTCTCCCAGAGCAGCTTCCGGCCAGGCACGCCATTCCGAACCCACCCCACCCACCCCAGCGTCCTGGCTTCGCTTCGGCTGGGCGGGCAAGATGGCACCCTGTGCCTAGGTATGCTGGAGTGGAGGTGGGGGGTGAACACAGCTCACCTGCCTAGGGTGCAAAATAGTCTGGCACCGGCCGTGGTCCTCATGGGTTTCTAGGCCTTGCGTCAGACCAAATTAAAGATCTCTCAAATGTCTTAATACGATGCACAGCTAGATGCAGCCTTAATTAGCTTATTCAAAGGTCAGTTTCCCTTCCTTGGCAATGAGGCATTTAATTGTGGGTGAAGAGTGAGGTTAATTACACAGCCATCTAGGGAGAAAGCGACAATGAGGGACAGGTCTCTGAATCAAAACAGATGTGAAGCTGGAGATACATGATTGGACCTCCACCGCCATTTCTTCATCTCGTTTCTGTCCTGCTATTCTTTATGTATTCATACAGTGCTATCAATGTGCATAGCCTTTTATAGCATTGGCAGAAACAACACTCAGCAATTACTTGCCCCAAAGAGCTTACAGTCTAAGCAATAGATGAAAGGGAAGGCTGGGGGAGTTAGATGCAATGAAAAGGGTGGCCATATGAAAAGGAGGACAGGGCTTCAGTGCCTTTAACAGTTGAATTGAAATGGGAATTTCAGCAGGTGTCCTTTGTAGGCATGCAGCACCTGGTGAAATTCCCTCTTCATCCCAACAGTTAAAGCTGCAGGAGCCCTGCCCTCTTTTGTATCTGGTCACTCTAGCTAAAGAGGGCACGGCTCCTGCAGCTTTACCTGCTGTGACGAAGAGGGAATTTCACCAGGTGCTGCATGCATTTCATATGGTCACCCTAGCAATGAAAGATCACTTCTTTCTTTCTTTATTATTGCATTTATAGTTCACCTTTCTTCTTCCAAGGAACCCAAGGGGGGTTATATGGTCCTTCTCCTCATCTCCGTTTTATTCTCACAACAACCCTCTGAGGTCGGTTAGGGTGAGAGGCAGTGACTGGCCCAACATCACCCAGTGAACTTCATGGCCTGAGTGGGGACCAGAACCCAGGTCTCTGAGTCCCAGTCCAGCACTCTAACCACTACACCACACTGGCTCAATATGAGTAAAGGCACAACAAGAACGTGAGAAGAGCCCTGCGGGATCAGACCAAGGGTCCATCTAGTCCAACTCTCTGCCAACCAGCTGTCAACGAGGGACCCACAAGGCAGGACGTGGTGCAACAGCACCCTCCCACCCATGTTCCCCAGCAACTGGTGCACACAGGCTTACTGCATCTGATACTGTATTCTTGCCTCTGATACTAGAATCCTACGCCTGTTTAGATGAAAAAGTCCTACAACTCCCAGCATTCCCTAGCCAGCATTATAGGACTTTTTGTTGTAGGACTTTCCCCAGCAAAACATGTATAGTAGGGTGACCCTATGAAAAGGAGGACAAGGGTCCTGTATCTTTAACAGTTGCATAGAAAAGGGAATTTCAGCAGGTGTCATTTGTATATATGGGGAACCTGGTGAAATTCCCACTTCATCACACCAGTTCAAGCTGCAGGTGCCCTGCCCTCTTTTAAACTGGTCACTCTAGTATAGCTCCTGCACCTTTAACTGCTGTGATGAAGAGGGAATTTCACCAGGTTCCCCATATATACAAATGACACCTGCTGAAATTCCCTTTTCTATGCGACTGTTAAAGATACAGGAGCCCTGTCCTCCTTTTCATAGGGTCACCCTATGTATAGGACTGTGCCTTAATGCAGTTACATGTACTTAGGCTTCTCTGTGGCTAGGAAAAAGCAAGGGTTTGGAAGAAAAGGAGGGAGGCGGGCTGGGTGAAAATGGAAACATTTAGAAAGGACCTTTTCATTAAAACCTTGATTGTTCGGTTTCCTATGCAGTGCTCATTTTCCTGTTCACTGCTGCACTGAATGTCTGAAAACTGATGACTGTCTGCAACAGCGCGGGAATGACAGCAGTTCCAGACAAATTCTGTGAACATTCAAAAACTCAGAGATACACGGATGATTGCTGACAGTCACTTATACGTAGTTGTCGGCATTCACTTGTAAAGTGGGTAAATTGTGCAACCACTGTATAGCTAGGTTAGACCGCACTCCACCATTATACACTCGAGCTTTTATTTAAGGCCGGCTCTGCACTTTATAACAGTTTTAAAGGGCATTGACAACTGTTGGGGCCCGGGACACATTCCATCTACCATTTTCAAATTGCTTTCAAAGTGTTATATTTTGCTCGGTGTAGATCTGGCCTAAGCTGCCTGAAATTTGGTGTAGAGCAAGCGTTGATAATATAATGGGGTTTTAGAAACTCACAACATTTATCTGGGATTTCGGTGAATGGAACTATGTGGTCTCAGGGATGCAGGAGAATTCATACGTATTTTCAAGCGCATTTTTCAAAGTGTACACATTCTTAACATTTTTTCACATATACATATTTGTGTGTGCACTTTTTCAAATACGTGTGGTTTTTGTGTGTTTTTTGGCAAGGGATTGAATAAAGCGTTTTTGACATATTTTTTTCCGAAATATGTCAATTTTTTTTCTATACATTTTTTCTATACAAATTTTTTTCTACACATTTTTTCTATATCCACTTATGCTCAGTTTGTATATATGTATAAATAGTTTGATTCATCCTAAACTTGGAGAATTTTTCAAATCTTAGGTTCCATTTATCCTCATCTTTCAGTGTTTTATTTAAGGTTTACCTGAACATTCTTACTCATTTTTGTGAGCGTTTTTCCTAATATATGGATTTTTGGTCATTTTTGAATGTTATTCTAAGTAGTATACACATTGTGTGTATACTTTCATATATGCATTTTTGTATGAATTTTTGGATTGGAGCACTCCATTTGAAAATTTGGAGAAGTATGAATTTTGAACAATAACAGAGTTTTGGTTCACATGTTGGTTTGAAAGTGTAACATTGGATGAGTTTGTGTTAAAATGCGAAGTGAACAAATTTCTCCCCCGTTTTAAGGCCCGGCAAAGTGATGCACATTGGGGCAAAAAATCCCAACTTCAATTATAACCTGATGGGATCTGAGCTAGCAGTAGCCAACCAAGAAAGAGATCTTGGGGTTGTGGTGGACAGCTCGATGAAAATGTCCACCCAGTGTGTGGCCTCTGTAAACAAGTCTAACTCCATGTTAGGCATAGTTAGAAAAGGAACTGAGAATAAAAAATGCCAATATCATACTGCCTTTCTACAAATCTATGGTGTGGCCACACTTGGAATATTGTGTACAGTTATGGTCACTTTTTTACAGCGGCTGGTGGTCCAGACCAGGTCTGAAGTTGGCCAAGGTGGGTTAGGGCCAATTCAGAAACTCCGAATTGGTCTCTGAAGTGGGTTGGGTGGTGGTGCCTGCACAGCCCTACTATCAACGGATACTAGCCCTGATGGCTATGTGCTATCTGGAGTATCAGGCCTCAGCTAGACCTAGGGGTCTAGCTTGATGGAAGGGTGAGGATCTCACAATATTGTTTTCACGAGATCTCCCCCTCTGTTTACATGCGGTGCACGATGACCTCGGAGGAACAGGGCGTCGCGCCTGCCATTTTGTTTTTTTATTTTCTTAAAAGAGAAGAGCGCACGAGAGCTCATGCATAAAAGGGTAGGATTTTTTTATTTAAAACTATTTTCCCCACTCCCCACTTCCCCACTCCCCTACCCCCCCCCCACCTCAAGTAACCACAAGGAGCCGGGACAAACTGTGACGCCCGCCTACACATTCCATGGTCTCAGGATCAGCCCAAGACCGCAGAAAAAGTGGGCTACAACTGTAGGGCAATATCCCGGGGAAAGGGAGGGACCATCCCTCCCTGCTCCCAGGATCCCCTGTACATCATGTGGACACGCAGGGATAATCCTGGGGCAATCCCTGGGATATCACCCCATCTAGCTATGGCCTCAGTATGCCTAGGTACATCAATTTATTTATTTATTTATTTATTACATTTCTATACCGCCCAATAGCCGAAGCTCTCTGGGCAGTTCACAAAAACTAAAACCATAATAAAACAACCAACAGGTTAAAAGCACAAATACAAAACACAATATAAAAAGCACAACCAGGATAAAACCATGCAGCAAAATTGATATAAGATTAAAATGCAGAGTTAGAACAGTAAAATTTAAATTTAAGTTAAAATTAAGTGTTAAAGTACTGAGAGAATAAAAAGGTCTTCAGCTGGCAACGAAAGGAGTACAGTGTAGGCGCCAAGCGGACCTCTCTGGGGAGCTCATTCCATAACCGGGGTGCCACAGCGGAGAAGGCCCTGCTCCTAGTAGCCACCTGCCTCACTTCCTTTGGCAGGGGCTCACGGAGAAGGGCCCCTGCGGATGATCTTAAGGTCCGGGAAGGTACATATGGGAGGAGGCGTTCCTTCAAATAACCTGGCCCCAAACCGTTTAGGGCTTTAAATATCAATACCAGCACTTCGCAGGCGGGAGGGTGCTGTTGCACCTGTGTCCTACTTGTGGGTTCTTGGTCCACAGCTGCTTGGCCACTGGGTGAACAGAGTGCTGGGCGAGATGGACCCTCGGTCTGATCCAGTATGGCACTTCTTATATTCATGCCTATATTATATGGCTTCTTTTCCTTATTCCCTCTTTCCCTCCAGAGTTAGATTTATTTTTATGGTGTGTGTGTGTTTTTTTAAAAAAATGTTCATCAATAAAAACAGTGTCCTAAGCCAGAGGATTTTGCTTAGTTATGATTGTAATGATTCCCCACAACCAGAAGCACACATTTGATGGCCTCCATAAACAATTTCATTTATGTGGATTTTTTAAAATAGCTTGTTTTATTTTTATAGACAACTATTGAACGCTGCCATGAGATCTCAGCATAATCATAATCTGGGCGTAATCATGAGATCCTGCTCTTGGAAAGTGATGGGAGGCCCAACGAGAATCTGTTGGTGGCAGGGAAGAGGCTTTGGAGCCTTATTACTTTGCTAAATTAGAAGCCTGTAGTTGGTTAGGGTGACCATATGAAAAGGAGGACAGGGCTCCTGTATCTTTAACAGTTGCATAGAAAAGGGGATTTCAGCAGGTGCCATTTGTATGCGTGCAGCACCTGGTGAAATTTCCTCTACGTCACAAAAGTTAAAGCCACAGGATCTATACTAGAGTGACCAGATACAAAAGAGGGCAGAGCGCACGAGTGCTCATGCGCTCTACACACTTCAAGAAGGATGCAGACAAGCTGGAGCGTGTTCAGAGGGGGGCAACCAGGATGATCAGGGGTCTGGAAACAAAGCCCTATGAAAAGAGACTGAAAGAACTGGGCGTGTTTAGCCTGGAGAAGAGAAGATTGAGGGGAGACATGATAGCACTCTTCAAATACTTGAAAGGTTGTCACACAGAGGAGGGCCGGGATCTCTTCTTGATCCTCCCAGAGTGCAGGACACGGAATAATGGGCTCAAGTTAAAGGAAGCCAGATTCTGGCTGGACATCAGGAAAAACTTCCTGACTGTTAGAGCAGTACAACAATGGAACCGGATGCCTAGGGAGGTTGTGGGCTCTCCCACACTAGAGGCCTTCAAGAGGCCGCTGGACAACCATCTGTCAGGGATGCTTTAGGGTGGATTCTTGCATTGAGCAGGGGGTTGGACTCGATGGCCTTTTAGGCCCCTCCCAACTCTACTATTCTATGATTCTATGAAATGACACCTGCTGAAATCCCATTTTCTATATAGCTGCTAAAGATACAGGAGCCCTGTCCTCCTTTACATATGGTTGGTGCAACAGATGATTTCTGTCTCTAGATTGATTCATCTTGATGGGTAGGTGAAATAGATGGTGGATTTCTACTTCCTTCCATTTGCTAAAGGGAAAACGGATAGACCTGTTTCACATTATAGCAATACCCAGTATTTATTTAATAGAATGGCTTTCAAAGTGTGTTCCAGAACTTGCGAAGCTCCATCCAGCCTTTCTGTGCCAATTGATGGTGACCCATCAAAGCCTCAGGCAGAAAAGATCTTCAAACTGGAGGTTCCAGCAAGTAAATGTGGGAAACCATCCAGTCATGCAGTTTGTTAGTTTTAGACCATGGACTTCCTGGGGCTTGTCTATATGCTGTATATACCCCACCATGGCTGCGCAGTTGCGCCCTGTTGTTTATATGAAGCAGCCACCAACTCGCAGCGACATTGGATTTTTCCCTGCGAAACTGCGCTTTTTCAAAGTGCGGTGTTACTGAAATGTTTTCCACTGCTCTGATGCCATCACAGTTGTTTCTCCATCTGCCAGTGGCGGTGGCGGTTCAGGTTAAGAAAGTGGGCACAGCTAGGGGCACATCCCAGTGCAGAGTAAGTTTGGGAATTCAGGGCAGGGGGTGGGCTTGACAAGCCTAGGAACAACGTTAAACTCTGGGGAATGGAAGTAAGGACAGTTATGCTATATAACTCAGAAATTAAACCCAGACAAACAATACACAGTCAGTGGGAAGCCAATATTCTTCCAAAGGGGAGAGCATGGAGAGGTTAGCTGATCCTAGAGTATGCCGCAGTCTAAAATGGGCAGAGCTAAAGGAAGGCGAGAGAAAGTGTGCCCAGCTGGTGTCCCGTCAGAAGCTGTCTCATAACTAGTCTGTCTGAAGTTAACGCGTTTTGGGAAAGGGCTTTCCATTCTTCTTGAAAGGACAATTGTCTCGCTCCGTTTGCATAGTTTTGCCTAGGGGAAAGTTCCTAGGCATTAGACTCTCTTCAGGTAGGGAGAGACGTTGATTGCTTGATGAAAACTTTATAGATTACTTAGCAAACCTTATTGTCACCCAAGAAGGGAGGAGGCTTTGAGAAACACAACACATTTGTGAAGCACACAATGAACATTTCTCTCTGCCCCTCACTGCCCTGTGTTTGCTTCTCCAGACTTGACATGCTAGACCAAAAAACAAGCAAGAGAGGATTTGCTGAGCCAAATACTTTCTTTTCTTTTTTTTAAAAGAAAATCTCTGACCATGGGCAGTTTCACATTTTAAACTCACATAAATCAAGGCACCACCACGACTAGAGAAGTAAAAAGGAGTTTGCTTCTCCTACTCATAAACATGTTTACTAGCAATAAGCAGCATTTTATGATAGAAAAGGATAATATATTTTAAAACAGAAATAACCAAACCAGCATCTGTAACCATGCATGTGCCCAGCCTACTATCCCCTGATTATAAATGCCTTTAAAATTAAGAAGCAGCCATCATGGCCAGCCCTCACTGCACCAGTGGGACATAGTTCCAACATTGCACCATGTTCCCTCCCAACTGGAAACCTTGGCGGTCCTCTGAAACTTCCTCAAGGCAAAGGATGGAAATGAGAGGCAGTGTGGTATAGTGGTTAGAGAGTTGGTTTTGAGCCCAGGATGGCTTGATTTCATATCCTTACTCAGCTGGTTGCTCTTGGACCAGTTATCTTTCAGCCTCACCTAACTCACATATTTATTATGAGGATGAAAACAAAGATGCCGTGAGCTTTGGAGAAAGAGCAGGAAAGAGCAAGAACTCAGATAGAGAGAAATGCCAGAGCTGCTGTCCCAAAGAAATGTTTTCCCATTGCAACCAGTACCTAGCATAATTAATGCAGCCCAAAATAGCCTTTGCCTTTTTTGCAGCCACATCACACTGGTTGAATCTACATTACTGTAGCTGTAACATTATAGATCACGTGATGTGTTCCTTATAACGTTATACAGAAAGGTTTTGTACCGTTTTACCTTTTGTTGTAACACTTCTACGTTGTTAGACTTCTTTCAATGTGCTCCGTTGTTACGATGTCTTCTGTGTCACATTGCGAAACTAATGTCACATGATCCTTCACCGGGCTTCCTGTCTGATGTAACTTCCTCTACGCGCCTTCAGTAACCATTGTTAGAACTGGTAAACGGAATGTGTTAAATCTTTCTCATTTTTAAAACATTATTTCTGTGGCATTACATGCAACCTACCTCGGGTAAAAACTTTTTTTTTATTATTTTTTTATTAAAGGACGCACATATGCACATCCTTAATTTTTTTTAAAAAAAATTTAAATTATGGGCATATCCGCATCCTTTAATATATTTTTTTTAAGAAAAAGTTTTTACCCAAAGTAGATTGCATGTAATGCCATGGAAATAATGTTTTAAAAATGAGAAAGATTTAACACATTCCGTTCACAAGGCATCCCTTCACTTTCCTCAAGAGACAGACAACTCCGACAATCCACAAACCATTCTCTCTCTGAAGAACTCCCGCCACAAAGATTTGAAATTAAGAGCATGCGCATAAAGGAATGTTATTTATTTATTTATTTATTTATTACATTTCTATACCGCCCAATAGCCAAAGCTCTCTGGGCGGTTCACAAAAATTAAAACCATAATAAAACAACCAACAGGTTAAAAGCACAATTACAAAATACAGTATAAAAACACAACCAGGATAAAACCATGCAGCAAAATTGATATAAGATTAAAATACAGAGTTAGAACAGTAAGATTTAAATTGAAGTTAAAATTAAGTGTTAAAATACTGAGAGAATAAAAAGGTCTTCAGCTGGTGATGAAAGGAGTACAGTGTAGGTGCCTGGAGGACCTCTCTGGGGAGCTCATTCCACAACCGGGGTGCCACAGAGGTTGTTAGCTAGAGAGGCGTAGAAAATACAAAAACAAGGAAGTGGGAGGCCCAGAGAAAGGACAGTCTGGGAATTGCAAGGATCACAGAAACGAGAAGAAACAACAACACAGATAACGGGGCAACGGACTGTGTGCTCCGCAACAACTTTTATTTTTGTGAACCGCCCAGAGAGCTTCGGCTATTGGGCGGTATAAAAATGTAATAAATAAAAATAAAATAAAATAAATAAACAACGTTACAAGAAAAGGTAAGTAACGCTACTGAGCAACGGTATACAAGGTAGCGATACAAGTTACGTTACAAAGGCTCAAAAAATTGATATAAGCAGAAGTGTAGATCCACACACTGTTGGCTCACATTCAGCTTGTGATCTACAACAGTTCCAAGATCCTTCTCGTTTGTAGTATTGCTGAGCCACTCTGATCTGGTTTCGCTCCTTGGAGAGCTCCTTTAGATTTTTGACTGAAACCCGGAGCAGATTCATCAGAGCCACTGACATTGGAGCCACCAGCCTCCACTGTTTTTTCTTATCACTCTGTGGTGGGGCTGGATGCTTTTTCATTGGGGTTGCTGCTCTGGTTATTTTAAAAGTGAGATTGCTAGGGGATAGCATGGGAGACGTCCTGGCTGTTGCCGACATCCTGTAAGGGACCTGCAGACTTCCATGCGTGGCCAATCAGAAGTGTGCAATAAATCAGTTATTAAGAGAAACTGTAAATAACATGTTTTAAATTCCCATGTTTTTGTTTTTTAAAAAACAATTTAAGTTTGTTTTTGAGCACTTTAAGGCAAACTGAAGCTCCCTCTTAAATAATCCAGTTATTAATAATCCAGTTCTCCAAGGCACTCTTAACCTTGCCCCAGAGGCTGAGCTCTGGTCTTTATGTCATTTTTAGCATTTGAAATATACTTGAAGCAGTCTTTGAACTGGGCACTTAGCCCATTCTTAGGCACTCCCCCTGGTCTCTTTCTAGGTGGAGGATAGAATTTAGAAGCCTTTCCTTGCTGCAAAAAACAGTTTATTATGTTATTAAATCAGAACAGCAGGGTGGCCGTAGTTAAAATTCTGGCCAGTTTTATTCCATTAAAGTAGGGAAAGAGTGCTTTTCTATATCTTGGGAGTCATAGGAGAGAGGGTGTGGGGAAAACAACTCAATTTAGCCCGAAGTAAACAATAGAAGAAACCCCAAACTCAACCCTGCAACCTGAAATCTACATCGGAGAGAATTTCAAGACATTTGATCAAGAATGACATATAAATGTCAGCCATGGGCTGAAGCTAGCACAAGGTCTCTGCTTCAAGCTCAGTTATCTCAAATTAAAATCGCAAGTATCAGAGGTCGGAAAGACAGTTCTGCCAGGATGGAGCCACTCGGGCAGAATAGATTGCTCTGGGCTATATGGGCCAGTGATCTATGGCAGGCTTCAAAGCTAAGCATGGTCAGGCACATGCTGAGGGCCCATCCACCAGCAAGGTTGACTGACATAGGAAGCTGCCTTATACTGAGACAGAACTTTGGTCCATCTAGCAGTATGATCAACACTGGCCATGGCTATGGTGACCATATGTCTGGTTTGGCCTGGACATGTCCGGAAATGGGGGGGCAAACCGGATCCCGGGGGGAATCCTATTTTAGTCAAAATTGTCCGGGAAACGCGTGCTTTAAGGCCCTTGCAGGCTTCCGTTTGGGCATCTGCTTGGTCAGCGCAGTGACGTCGCCCAAGCAGAGGCCTGGACAGAAGTCTGAGAGGGCCTTGAAGCGCCCGTTTCCAAAACACAGAAATGCACGCTTCAAGGCTCTCACAGGCTTCCGTCTGGGCCTCTGCTTGGCAACGTCACTGCGCCAACCAAGCAGATGCCCAAACAGAAGCCTGCGAGGGCCTTGAAGTGTGCATTTCCAGCTTCAGAGACGCACGCTTTAAGGCCCTTCCAGCCTTCCGCCACTGCCACCAGCTGCCGCCGCCACCACCACCAGCTGCAGCCACCACCACCAGTAGCAGCAGCCACCAGCTGTCAATGAGGCCGTTTTTTTGGGGGGGGGTGTTTGCTGTATTTTACTGTTATGTTTTGTGGAAGTTGAAACAAGCTAAGAGGTGCTACCCTTTACTCCGTTTTGTTCCATGGCTAATGCTTGCAGCCTAATAGTAGTTTATACTCTTTCTGAATGCTTGTTTGCTGTACTAGATTTTGTGAAGTCAGACTTGTGACCAAGGCCACATTTGGGAGGGCACGCCCCCTTGGGGGCTGGGCATGTTGGTGGGCAAGCCCCCTTGGGGTGGCCATTTTGTCCTCCTTTTTGGTTTCCAAAATATGGTCACCCTAGCCATGGCTAGACCAGGCCCACATCCTGGGATCGTCCCAGGATCATCCCTGTGCATCCAAATGAAACAGGGGATCCTGGGAATAGGCAGGGCCGCCACCGCCATTTGCCTGGGATAATCCTTAGGTCTAGCTAAGGCCATTGACTGGCAGCAGCGTCTCTCCAGGGATTCACAGAGGAGTTTTTCCAACCCTACCTGGAGTTGCTGCCAGGGATCGAACCTGGGACCTTCTGCACGCGAAGCAGATGCCCGAGCATTGCCCCTCTTCTCCATTGCAACCTGTGTCTTCACCCACCTGTCGCTCTGGCCCAGGAGAACCGTGCTGGTAGCAACAATATGAAGGAACTACCGGGTTCAGCATGAATGGGTTGTGCTTCCAGGGAGGAACCAGAAAATAGTTTTTAAAAATAGTTAAGGGCTTGAGGAGAGCGAGGGCACAGTCTGTAGAAAAGCCTCTTGTTTAAATAAAGCTGAAATTTTTGTCTATACATCGGCACGTCCCATTCGAGATTGTGCAAATCCACCAACTTTGAAACTGGTGAGGAGGAGCACTCTCAGGACCCTGGAGGGAAGGGATACAGACAGTTTGGGGACTTGATATTTGCTGGTGTAACAAACACCCCCCCCTAAAAAAAAACCTGCATCTGATTTTGCAGGAAGTTGCAAAATCCCTCCAGGATACATTTTGAGGTGTGACACTGGGCCTGGCTGGGACAGCTTGAGCCCAGAAGGATGGCGTGCCCAGCGGGAGCCAGGCGCCTGGCGTTTGTTTGTTTGCTTGCGACGAGATGCAGCCGCGACAGAAGCCCAGTAATGGGAAAGAATCACTTTTACAGCTAATGGGAAACATTTGGGTAGATTGGGTTCTGAAGCCTGGCAGCTGCAAATCAGCGAAAGCAATTTCAGCCACGCAGAACCGGCAGGCGATGGCAGAGCCGCTCCCTGTGCCGTGGCCTGGCCCTTTGCTTGGAAGCTGGCCGAGCGGAAGCAGTAGCCTCATTTCAGTAGCCTTCTGTGGACGGGACACAGCCAGCTGGATCACCAGCAGAGGCACTGAAGGGTTGCAAAGAAAAGCAGATGGATCCTCTGCAAATATTGTAGGGCTGTGCACTGCCTCGGTTCCGAATCCAAAGTGGCTTGGAGTGATTCGGAGCTCCGGATCATGGATCCGAGGCGGTTCAGCTGAAGGCCAAGGCGGTCCGAAGCCGACGCCAATTGGCTACAAAGCTTCGGACCACCTCGGTGCTTCGGAGCCAGGCCAGCTCCGAAGCACCAAGGTGGTCCGAAGCTTCGTAGCCAATTGGGCGTTGGCTTCGGACTGCCTCTGTCGCTGCCGCCATCTTTCTTCTGGCGGCTTCTGGTGCCGCCGCCACCGGAAATGAAAGGGAGTAGGCCGCGTGATTTTAAGATATTGTGCGGCCTACTGCCTTTCATTTCTGGCGGTGACACCAGAAGCTGCCAGAAGAAAGATGGCAGCGGCGACGGAGGCAGCAGGTAAGTGGGGAGATTTTTCTAGGTGCCATCTGCACAGCCGGCACCCCGAAAACTCCAAGTCACCTCGGAGGTCCCGAATTTCACCTCAGCTTTGGCACTGAGGCGGATTGGGAACCCCTGAGGCAGCCCCGAAGTGGATCGGGGCTGCTTCGGGGGGCTCCGGATTGGCCTCCAAGATGGATCAGAGGTCTCTGCACAGCCCTAAAATATTGTAAAGGATGCCGGAATTCAAACCTCCCACGTCTCCCCCTTCCTTCTCCATCCTGGCACAGAAGCTTCACCTGGTGAACTTTTGCTCGTCAAGCAGCCATTAAAGCAGAAGTGGGGAACCTTGGGCACACAGGCAGCTATATATCTGCTGTGGCACCCCAGCTGTGGAATGAGCTCCCTAAGGAGGTTCGCTTGGCACCTACATTATATGCTTTTAGATGCCAGGTGAAGACCTTTTTATTCTCCCAACATTTTAACAGCCTATAAATTTTAAATAACATGGTTTTAAATTTGTAATTTTGCATTGCTGCTGTTTTTATCTGGTTGAGCTTTTATATTGTATTTTATATTATGGTTTTATACTGTTGTTTTATACTTTGAATGGTTTTAATTTTTGTGAACCGCCCAGAGAGCTCCGGCTATTGGGCGGTATAGAAATGTAATAAATAAATAAATAAATAAATATCTAGGGCAAATGGGGCAGTGACCCCCTGCCTGTCCCCCCACTCCTCTGGCAGCAGAGAGATCCTCCCACAACTGGGTGCATTTACTCCACTGCTTCCAAGTCCCACATGGGGTCTTCTCGTGGACTCCTCTGGCGATCCCAGAAGAATAGTGAACAACTGCCTTGTTCTTCATCCCACCAGCCCCAGTGGGCACCAGCCACCCCTGCTCAGGCCCCAGGTCTCAATTCACCCCACCCCCAGGATTCCTCAGATGGTCCCACCTCCTTTCCCCTGAACTCAGATCATTTGGGTTTCCCCCCAAGTTTTTGTATAGCTTACTTCCTGGCAGGGAGAACTTCACCCACCACGTTTTCTCCATAGGTTAAATCATGAAAATGCACATTTGAGGGGTGTAATTTCCAGTGTACGAGGTTTGCATAAGATGTTCATATACTGGTTTACATGTATAGGTGCAAAGTTAGAAATAATTTAAATAGAAATCCAACACATCTCACACAGAGGAGGGCCAGGATCTCTTCTCGATCCTCCTAGAGTGCAGGACATGGAATAATGGGCTCAACTTACAGGAAACCAGATTCCGGCTGGACATCAGGAAAAACTTCCTGACTGTTAGAGCAGTACAACAACGGAACCAGTTACCTAGGGAGGTCGTGGGCTCTCCCACACAAGAGGCCTTCAAGAGGCAGCTGGACAACCATCTGTCAGGTATTCTTTAAGGTGGATTCCTGCACCGAGCAGGGGGTTGGACTCGATGGCCTTATAGGCCCCTTCCAACTCTACTATTCTATGATTCTATGATTCTATAGTTGGGAAACCTAGGACAGCTCAATCTGCTGTCCTGTTGCTTACACTTCTAAGCCCCACTTTGCTCTCCTTTCTTATGGGTCTTGATCTTTCAGCCAGACTTGGACTGGACATTCCTTCAACAGAGGACTGCCTTATGTAAAGTAGGCCATCTTACAGTCCATGCATTGACACAGCACTGTTTTCTTACTAGTTCCTTCCTTGTTGAAGGAAGTTGATGGAGCCGTCTGTCAAGTTTATTGCCAAACGCAAACAGAGGTGGAGAGATGAAAGCATCTAACTTCATTATCTCCCAAACTATCAAAGCCTTCTCCTCTGGCAAATATTTGCTATTTAAAACAAGGAGAATGTGTACTTTATGGTGTTTTTCAAATAACCTTCGTAGCTTGGTAGCCTGGAGCGATATTTTGCAGAATTCTAGAAACAGTCTGCTAAAAACACACAGCCTCTGGAACGAGGAATAGAGGTAACACTTTAACATTCTAAAACTGACCAGGGAAGTGGTGTGGGCAACAGGAAGTGGGGACATGGTGACCCCAGAAAACAGCATGGGCTGGATTGGGGTGCCAGGAAGGTCAGATTAGACCTGCAACATTGTACCGAGGGGCAGCAACTCCAAACACTGGTACTCCAAACACGGTAAAGACAGAGGGAGAGAAAACTGAGAAAGGTTTTATTTTATTGTTCCCGAAGTTTGTTGAAATTGGGGTGCAGGCTACAGAGGATGCAGAAGGTACCCAATGGTCATCTGATACATTGGTGTGCCTATTTGCTTCCAGTATGCTCTGCTTGTATGTTTGAACACGTAAATACTACAAAAACACTCCAGATCTCCAATGCGCTCCCTCTCAATTAGGGTTGCCATATTCTGAATCCACAAAACCGGGACATTTTTGGGTGGGTGGGTGGGGGGTACTAGGATTTTTTTAAAAACAACAACTGAGCAATATGTAAAGGTCTAGGGAAAGAGAGAAAGCTATCTAAGCTTTAGTTATCTAACACTGCAATCCTATGTGTGTCTACTCAGAAACAAATCCTGTTAAGTTAAATAGGGCTTATTCCCAGGTAAGTATGCATAGGATTGCAGCCTAAAGCACTTAAGCACCTGCAAATAAATAATAGGCAAAGAAAAGTTTAAGCAAACGAATAGAGAAAAAAATGACACTAAATTACATTTCTCTACTAGTTCTCAAAAGCTAGAGGAGACTTCAATATGGAGACACAGGCCGTAGCTAGACCTAAGGTTTATCCCAGGATTGTCCTGGGGTCAAACCTGTTCATCTAAGTGCCACACAGGGCATCCAGCACTCAGGCAGGGATGAACCCGGGAAGATCCTGGGATAAACCTTAGGTGTAGACCTAAGGTTTATCCCGGGATCGTCCTGGGGTCATCCCTGTTCATGTAAATGACACACAGGATATCCTGGGAGCAGGCAGAGATGACCCCAGGACGATCCCGGGATAAACCTTAGGTCTAGCTAATTCCTTACACTCCACTGAGCAGGCTCAAGGCACCATTTCAGAGGTTGGAATTTCTCCGGCCGGCTGGAACAGGAATCCGGGATTCTTGACTGACTGGCCGGGACATTTTGGAAATGCTTGGAAACCGTGACATTCCCGGTTTTCCGGGACGTATGGCAACCCTATATGGGGAGGGCATCACATCACAGACAGAACACATTCCCTTTATTTTGTTTTCCAGCCATTATACTTCCTTGCATTCATTTTGCAGCGTCGGTCTCCTTCCGCATTCGCGTCCATTTCACTGCCGCTCAATAACATCCTCTGGCCCACCACTCGATTACATCTCTGCTACGTGAGCCTTTATTTTTCTCAGTCACATATCTGTTTTTGTCCAAGGCAGTTCAAATGCCTTTTCTGACGGATGCTGCTGGAGTCTGCACAGTACTATATCAATAACGTGGCCTTAAAATTGATATTGCGTCTCTTCGGTAGATGGCTGCTGCTCCATTTGTCCTAGATATGAATAAGAGAAGGGAGGGAGGCATCCCAGGGTGCATTATCAGGTGTTGGGGGATTTAATTGCTCATGACCGAAAAGGAAATGGATGACTGGGGTGAATGGCTGGGAATTAATGAGAGGAGATGGTCTCCTGGTAGCTGGGAATCTCTCTAGAGTGGCTGGAATGGAATATCCATCAATGAGATCTCATCTTAAGTACTGCATCCAGTTCTGGGCACCACACTTCAAGAAAGATGTTGGCTTAATCTACACCAAGCAGGATATTGCACTATGAACGTGGTATATAAAAGGCAGGAGCCACACCAAGCAGGATATTGCACTATGAAAACGGTATGAAAGTGGTCTGTGTCACTGGACCCTAACAGTTGTCAGTGCATTTCAATACCGCTATAAAGCAGTAGTGTGGCTCCTGCCTTTTATATCCCACTTTCATGGTGCAATATCCTGGGTCTAGATTAGGCCACAGACAAGCTGGAAGGGGTTCAGAGGAGGGCAACCGGGATGATCAGGGGTCTGGAAACAAAGCCCTGTGAGGAGAGACTGAAAGAACTGGGCATGTTTAGCCAGGAGAAGAGAAGATTGAGGGGAGACATGAGAGCACTCTTCAAGCACTTGAAAGGTTGTCACAAAGAGGAGGGCCGGGATCTCTTCTCGATCCTCTCAGAGTGCAGGACACGGAATAATGGGCTCAAGTGACAGGAAGCCAGATTCCGGCTGAACATCAGGAAAAACGTCCTGACTTTTTGAGCAGTACGACAATGGTACCAATTCACTAGGGAGGTCATGGGCTCTCCCACACTCAAGGCCTCCAAGAGGCAGCTGGACAGCCATCTGTCAAGGATGCGTTAGGGAGGGTTTCTGCACCAGGGTCACCAGATGACCCGGAAAACCTCAGAGACCTCTGGAAAAACTGAGATCTCTGGGCAACCGGGACTGGGCCCCAATTTACCGGGGGAAAGGGCTGGAAGACGTGTTCCTGGAAGTGCGGGAAATGCATCTTCCAGTCCCTCCTGCTCAGCCATCCAGGGCTTTTTCTGGGCCTGTGCAATGGCCCTGCCTTTCAGCCCCAAACAGGTTCAAAATGGCTCCGAACCAGACAGGTGGTGATCCCCGAAACTCACATAGTTCCTGTATGCTCCATCCACTGTGGGACTTATTTATTTTCTTGCTGTAAAATCTGTCTTTCACTTGGAGATGCCTCGGGCTTACGTGTTTTAACGGCTCACCAATAGAAGAGTGTGAAAATCTTTACTGTGCAGCTGAGATAAAACATATGGATTAAGTACCTCGGCTTCTATCAGTAATACATAACCCTGGGCTGTACCGGTCGTAGTCAGGGAGCGAACCTCGGGCTCAGGAGTCGCTGTGGATTTGGCTAAGCTTCTGTCGGCACATAGTTCAGGAGCGTTCTTGAGATACGATGGGCAAGCCGCTACTTGAAATCACCGGCTGTGGCCGTTATTGAAACAAACAACTTTCTGAAGCAGGCCTGGGCAGAAGTGTTCTGTCCCAGAAAAAGAATGCTAGAAAGAGAGCCATGTGGAAAACTGGGCTTCTGAGTATTCGCTGAGATGTCACGTCGGCACAGAAGGAACTATGGCAGTGCTCGGCTGTTGTCAGGAGCTGCACCTTTGCTGAGGGAACTGCACTGGCTGCCTATTTGCTACCGGGCCAGGTTTAAGGCTCATGTACTTGTGTACAAAGCCCTAAGCAACTTGGGACCAGGACACCTGAGAGAGCGCCTTCTCTCCTACCAACCTGCCCGGTCACTGAGGTCAGCCGAGGGCCTGCTCCTGGTGGTTCCACATAGATCCGTCCTCCGATTGGAGTCCACCAGGGGAAGAGCCTTCAGCGTGGTGGCCCCCCTCCTATGGAATTCCCTCCCTCTGGAGGTCAAGCAGGTGCCAGCTTTGTATTCCTTCCGGCGCCTCCTGAAAACGTCATTATTCCAGGAAGCCTTCCTTTAACGACCAGCCACCGTTTTATTGCACTTTTATTTCTTTTCAAGTTGTATTTTTAATTGCGTTTTTATTCTTTGATTCGGTTTGTCCGCCGCTCCAAAATTCTTGAATGGGGAGCGGTATATAAATATTGCAAATAAAGAAATAACGGCTGTCCCCAGCACCCACACCATTGTGAATGCTTCTCTGTTTTCGGTCAAAGCTGGCGTTGAATAACTAACGAGGCTATAGCAAAGGCCTTGTTATACAGAACCCTTCCCCAACCCGGTAGCCTCTATATTTGTTGGACTGCAACTCCCATCATGCTGTCTGGGAATGATGGGTTTTAGACAGAACAATCCAGAATGGTAAAGAAGCTATCCAAAGTGCTGAACTCTAACCCCAAAAAACCCTCAGTCACCTGCACACCACACCTAGGGATAGGTGGGATTGTGGCATATCCCCTCCCCCCTCAACATTAGCCTGGAGAAGAGAAGATTGAGGGGAGACATGATAGCACTCTTCAAATACTTAAAAGGTTGTCACACAGAGGAGGGCCAGGATCTCTTCTCGATCCTCCCAGAGTGCACGACACGGAATAACGGGCTCAAGTTAAAGGAAGCCAGATTCCGGCTGGACATCAGGAAAAACTTCCTGACTGTTAGAGCAGTGCGACAATGGAATCAGCTACCTAGGGAGGTTGTGGGCTCTCCCACACTGGAGGCCTTCAAGAGGCAGCTGGACAGCCATCTGTCAGGGATGCTTTAGGGTGGATTCCTGCATTGAGCAGGGGGTTGGACTCGAAGGCCTTGTAGGCCCCTTCCAACTCTGCTATTCTATGATTCTATGATTCTATGATTTCACACATAAAAATAGAGGCCTCTCGTTTCCCAGAGATAGGGAACACACACACACCCTATCAAAATGGGGGGATTTCCTCATCCCAATAGCCACATTTTAAGCACCAGAATTAAAAATCACATTCTCCTCCCAGCTTCCTTTGTTCTGTTTAAACTGAACAGTTCGGTTCATCTTCATTTGTTTGGCCACAGGCATTAACAATACAGCATCACAGCAAGCGATATTAAAAACAAGGTGAAACATTTGTGTAAGGATAAAACCAACACAAGACACTAATAACTGGGTTTACAGGCTTATACACAATGTGTCTGGGATGAGGAGGTGGGGGTACGGGTGGCATTTCACAATTGCAATGACAAAATGAATCACTTTCAGTGTTAGTCCAGGACCTGCCATAGAACCAGATGAAAAATAGATGTGCAGAGAATCTTAGCGTTTGTATGAGCTGAGCTGAAAACAACAGAATGAAATTTAATAAATGCCAAGTTCTACACCTAGGAAAAAGAAACCAAACGCACAGTTACAAGATGGGGGATACTTGGCTCAGCAATACTACAAACAAGAAAGATCTTGGAATGGTTGTAGATCACAAGCTGAATATGAGCCAACAGTGCGATATGGCTGCAAGAAAAGCAAATGCTATTTTGGGCTGCATTAATAGAAGAATAGCTTCCAAATCGTGCAAGGTACTGGTTCCCCTCTATTTGGCCCTGGTTAGGCTTCATCTTGAGTATTGTGTCCAGTTCTGGGCTCCACAATTCAAGAAGGACGCAGACAAGCTGGAGCGTGTTCAGAGGAGGGCAACCAGGATGATCAGGGGTCTGGAAACAAAGCCCTCTGAGGAGAGACTGAAAGAACTGGGCAGGTTTAGCCTGGAGAAGAGAAGAGTGAGGGGAGACATGAGAGCACTCTTCAAATACTTGAAAGGTTGTCACACAGAGGAGGGCCAGGATCTTTTCTTGATCATCCCACAGTCCAGGACACGGAATAATGGGCTCAAGTTACAGGAAGCCAGATTCCAGCTGGACATCAGGAAAAATTTCCTGCCCGTTAGAGTAGTACATCAAAGGAACCAATGACCTAGGGAGGTTGTGGGCTCTCTAACACTACAGGCCTTCAAGAGGCAGCTAGACAGCTATCTGTCCGGGATGCTTTGTGGTGGATTCCTGCATTGAGCAGGGGGTTGGGCTTGATGGCCTCATAGGCCCCTTCCACCTCAACTATTCTGTGATTCTATGTTTCACATAGGAACATATTTAACTTGGGTGTGAGCATGAATTTCTGTAAATCACCCAGAGAGCCCTGGCTATGGGAGCGGTATATAAGTGTAATAAATAAATAAATAAATAAATAAATAAATAAATAAATAAAATACATGAATTCTGTAGCTGCCATTTCCAGGAATGTATGGATTGTATAAAATCCATTCCATCTGCATTTTGTAGATTGTTGAGCACGTTTTGTTCTGGTGGAATCAGATTTTTTTTTTCAGATTCCCCAAATTCACACAAATTCACACTTCTTGTAATTCACATTTGCGCAAATCCCCAAGACACACAAATCCTCCCCCAAACATGCAAACCCTCCCCACCACCTCCAAATGTGCATTTTTGGCTGGTGAGATAGATATATATATATATATATATATATATATATATATATTGCATTTTTCTATGACAAAAGTTGCTTAAAATTCTGGAAAGTAAAAAAAAAAAAAAGACTGGTCCACAAGGCTGCCGAAATCCATGTGACTCAGCAAAGCTATGAAATCCATGGGTCAAATTTATAGAAATTCAAACTCATTTGATTCCATTTCGGATTTCTCCAACTCCCGAAACCCTTTCCCGACATGGCTGATACATGGATGAGGATATGCCATCACTCATAGAATCATAGAATAGTAGAGTTGGAAGGGGCCTATAAGGCCATCGAGTCCAACCCCCTGCTCAATGCAGGAATCCACCCTAAAGCATCCCTGACAGATGGTTTCCAGCTGCCTCCTGAAAGCCTCTAGGGTGGGAGAGCCCACAACCTCCCTAGGTTATTGGTTCCATTGTCGTACTGCTCTAACAGTCAGGAAGTTTTTCCTGATGTCCAGCTGGAATCTGGCTTCCTTTAACTTGAGCCCATTGAACACAGATCGCTCATTTTGGTGGCAAAATGTAGTGGGGGCAGTTTATTCAAGATGTGTCGAAGAATTATTACCAGCTACTGCTACCACCTGTATGGTTTACTAGGCAGAATCCAGGACGTGCAGCAGGAAGATGTGGGTTCTAATCCTTGCTCAGTTATGAAGATCACCGGATGCACATTGAACAGTCACCATCTCTTGATTTAGACTAGCTTACTTCAACAAGATTGCTGTGAGGATAAGTGAGGTGTGTGTGTGTGGGGGGGACATATACACCAGCCTGATTTCTTCGGAGGAAGTGTGGAATAAAAATGAAGTAAGTAAATAAATATGTATTTAATAATGTTGAATCAGAGATTTCATTCCAACAGTAGCACACGTTTTGACTGAGGCCTTAGCTAGACCTAAGGTTTATCCCAGGATCATCCCTGCCTGCTCCTGGGATATCCTGTGTGTCATTTACATGAACAGGGATGACCCCGGGACGATCCCAGGATAAACCTTAGGTGTAGCTAAGGCCTAATAGTGGATAGAGAAAGTGGATAGCGAGAAGTTTTTCTCCCTTTCCCATAATACTACTGTAGAACCCAATGGGGTCATCCCATGAAGCTCACTGGTGGGAGATTCAGGACATATGCAAGGAAATACTTCTTCACTCTGTGCATAGTTAAACTATGGAACTCACTACCACAAGATGTAGCGATGGCCACCAATTTGGATGGCTTTAAAAGGGGGGGTTAGAAACACTGTTGTTTTTCGAAAGCAGACTTCCCATATGTGGGCTGAGGTGGAGGAAGGATGCACGACAGGTTCACCCAGTATGAAACCAGACCCGGAAGGAAAAGGAACCCACAGAAGAGGTCCTTCTGGCCTGTGGGCCTAATCCTGGTCACATGGATTCCTAATCTAGGGTGACCGTATGGAAAGGAGGACAGGGCTCCTGCATCTTTAACAGTTGTTTAGAAAAGGGAATTTCTGAAGGGGTCATTTTTATGCATGTAGCATCTGGTGAAATTCCCTCTTCATAAGAACAGTTAAAGCTGCAGGAGCCCTGCCTAGCATGACCAGATGCAAAAGAGGACAGGGCTCCTGCAGCTTTAACAGTTGGACAGAAAAGGGAATTTCAGCAGGTGTCATTTTTATGCATGTAGCACCTGGTGAAATTCCCTCTTCATCACAACAGTTAAAGCTGCAGGAGCCCAGTCCTCCTTTTCATACGGACACCCTAAACCAGGCCCAGAGGGCAGAAAGAGCAGCAGTGAATCTTCTCCAAGAGGCGTCCGCATTTTCAAGGTTGAGGAACGGTCCAGGAGATATGAGGGTGCTCCAGCAGCCTTTGAAAGAGAGCTTGTTGCGGCTGTGTAATTAAAGACCCTTCTGTAATTAAATGATTGGCTAATCACTTAGGAGATCAGATGGTGGCTGCAAGGGTTACAGCGGCAAAAGTGTACAAAGTGGAGTTGCACCGGGGAACGACGTCCATCAGTCAATGATCTTTTCTCTATCACGCACCAATTATCCATGTCAATGTTATGGATGCTTCTGGGACACACACGTGATCGGTCGATCTTGCCAAAGCGATGGAGGGATGGAACTGAGCCCCTTGAGCGGCCGGGGAGAAACACCATTAGCATGAATGCTGCATAATACATTGTCATTAAATAGGAAACCGGCCCAGAAATATTCTAATATTTATGCCCAAGCTGACAAGCACGAAGAAGCAACGGTAGATCAGAGCTAGGGAATGCAAGCGGGACCAGCAACAAAATGTTGTTGCGCATTCCTCCCCTCCCAGTAGGACTACTCCAGCGCAGGGCTCCATCCAGCCATGTCCTTGTCGAGAATATTAAAAGCTGTAAGCAGCTGAGGCAGAGGATTCCAGTTTTCCGCTTTTTCTTAGCAACTGGCTCCCAATTTTCAATGGCTACGCATTGTGCTCAGTCCTCGAGCCTCACTGTGGTTAACGCCTTAGTCTTTTAAAAAATGTTGTTTTTCCTTCTGCGTGCCACGAAGTTCATCAGAACAGGTTCAGACATTATTTCTGGGGTCTCCAACAGGGGTCGAATCCGGCATGCAAAGGTTTCCTTCCCACGCCCTGCCCCCACCACAGGAGAGCAATCTCAGATGTATTTATTTGTGAACCGCCCAGAGAGCTTCGGCTATTGGGCGGTATAAAAATGTAATAAATAAATAAATATTTGGGCTGTGCACAGACACACACACCCCGAACCACTCCGTGGCCCGATCCGCAACTTTCGGATCGGGCCGATCCGCTTCGGGTCGATCCCACCCTCCCCCTCTCAGCTCCATGGAGCGAGATCTGGAGGAGCAGATCGAGATTTTGCCCCCACCTTCCCTACTTACTTGCCTCCGCAGCAGATGGCGGAGGCAGGTAAGTGGGAAAGGGGAGACAAAATGGGGACCGAATAAGCCCCCCTCCCCCTCCCCCCCCTTACCTGGCTACGCCACCGTCACTGCATGGACTGCGGCGGCGGCAGGGGAGCCAGGTAACCCCCTCCCCCCCACTTACCTGCCTCTGTTGCGGTCTGGCACAGGCTTCAACTGAGGGCCAGGGCTCAAACCGGAAGAGCAGGTCAGCCCCCCCCCTTACCTGTGTTCGGAGCTCCAGATGAAGGCGAACCGCTTCGCCTCGATCTGCAGCTCCCCCGACCCAATCTGGATCCGCCTTTGGTGGAGGCGGATCGGGTCGGTTCGCTCTGGATTCGCGATCCAAATCGGAGCGGAGCACAACCCTATTATTTATTTATTGCATTTATATCCTGCCCTTTTCCCTCCAATGAACCCCAAGGCGGCATACATAATCCTCCTCCTCCTCCTCTCCATGTTATCCTTACAACAACAACCCTGTGAGGTGGGTTGGGCTGCGAGTCTGTGACGCCGGGCCCAAAGTCACCCAGTGAGCTTCTGTGGCCGATTGGGGACTGGAACCTGGTTTTCCCAGTCCAATGCTCTAACCACTACACCATACTAGCTCTCATTTCCAATAGGACGCTGCCCCCATGGGGAGTGCAAGCAGTGAGTAAAGGACGTGCCTGACTCAGCCAATGCCGGGACTCCGAGAAAGAAACGGACCTCCGTGCCTCTCTCAGCATGGAGAAAGGCAAAATGGGTGGGGGTGGATGACATCATGGGAGATTGTGTCATCCCACAAAAATGGGATGGCTCTCTATCCCTGGGAAGACTCCTTGGCCTCCTCTTCTCTTGTATGCACATGGGCACTTCTTCAAGAACATATATTTGTTCAATTAGGGCATGTTTAGACAGAAAAAGTCCTATATTCCTATGCATGTTTAGACAGAAGAAGTCCTACATTTCTATGCGTGTTTAGACAGGGAAAAGTCCTACAACTCTCAGCATTCTCCAGCCAGGAATGCTGGGAGTTATGGGACTTTTTTCTGTCCAAATATGTGCCTTTAATTAATTAATTTTACATGGTTTTAGGCTGCCTTTAAGGGTAGAACCCTTAAACAGGCCTTTTGGGTTCTAGGGAGACAGGACATCTCTTGTTGCGATGAGTTTTATCATGTACATGATTTGTAATGGATACCTTTTAATGTGTTCATCTTGTTTCAATTGCACTTTTGGAGGCATGTGTGCGCATGTATGTTTGTCGTATGTTTTTAGATTTCTTGTAAGCTGGTGTCACTGTTTTTTATACTAGGGTGACCATATGAAAAGGAGGACAGGGCTCCTATATCTTTAACAGTTGCATAGAAAAGGGAATTTCAGCAGGTGTCATTTGGATATATGGGGGGAAAGGAAAGGAAAGGCAAGGAACCTCTCGTGCAAGCACTTGAGTCATTGCGGACTCCTAGAGGGATGCCTGCTTTCGCTGATGTTTTCTCGGCAGACTTCGTAGCGGGGTGGTTTGCCATTGCCTTCCCCAGTCGTGGTTACCTTTCCCGCAGCTAGCTGGGTACTCATTTTACCGACCTCGGAAGGATGGAAGGCTGAGTCGACCTGAGCCGGCTGCCTGAGAACCAGCTTCTGCTGGGATAGAACTCAGGCCGTGGGGAGAGTTTCAGCTGCAGTAACTGCCACTTTCCACTCTGCGCCACACGAGGCTCTTAAATATGGGGAACTTGGTGAAATTCCCTCTTCATCACACCAGTTAAAGCTGCAGGTGCCCTGCTCTCTTTTCAATCTGGTCACTCTAGCTATAGTCCTACAGCTTTAACTGTTGTGATGAAGAGGGAATTTCACCAGGTTCTCCATATATACAAATGACACCTGCTGAAATTCCCTTTTCTATGCAAGTGTTAAAGATACAGGAGCCCTGTCCTCCTTTTCATAGGGTCACCCTATTTATATACCAGAAAAACAGGGCATTTAAAAAAAAAACCCAGTAAAACCAACCAACCAACCATGAGCCTGCTGTCTGAAGGGCTTCAACTCTGTGAGAAGAAGGAAGATACCTTCTTCTTTTCCCTTTTTCACACTGAGACTTAAATCCCCTTGGAGTGAACCATCCACATGCAATAGAAAGGGAAGTGGAAGGGGAGCCTTTGTAATGCAAATGAGCACCTTGCCCAAGGCAGGATTTACAAACCCAGTGACTGGCTTTGCAAATTCCCTCCACCTGTATAATTTGCTTATTATAGATCCTGGGAGTTTCAGGATTAAGACCTTCAAGCTGCAATAGAACAACAAAAAATGATTAGAATGCAGCTGGCGCCCTCTTGTGGTCCATCAGGCTCTGCTCTCCTGCTTGGCATCTCCCCAGTTCTCCCCCCCCCCATTCCAATGCAAGTGGTGCTAGAGGGGCGGGGCCCAAGCCCCTCCCCAAACGAGGAGCTCGCCCCCTACTGCTGGACTCGTGTCATTACTTGAAGGAAAGGCACTTTTCACATGCACAAGAGCATTCATCTATTATCATCTCTGTACCTTTCTACCATGCAGCTAGGGCTCCTGTATCTTTTGTAAAGGTACCCCGAGGGTACATATCTATCTAGCTTACACCCTTGACTCCGCTGCCACCACTCCCGGAGGCCTCCTACCACCAGAAGCACGGGAGCCCTGGGTTTAGCACTGACCCAGAAGCAAGGAGGCAGCAGTAGAAACAACAGAGGTCGAAGGAATTTTAAATCTAAGAATTTTAAGATGCTCTGATTGTTATTTTAATATTGTATTGGTTTTATATGCTCTTTTAACTAGTTTTATGTATTTTATATTTTTTAGTGTTGTTCCCTGCCTCGATCCAGAGGGAGAGGCAGGTAATAAATAAATAAATATATTATTATTATTATTATTATTATTATTATTATTATTATTATTAGGGGTTTGGAAGAAAACAAAAAGCAAAACCATGCAAGCATGCATAACACAGGAAACGCAGGAACCTTAAAACAATAAAACCTAGCTAGATTATCTACTATGTACAGTTCTGGTTACCACACCTAAAAAATGGACATTATAGAGCTGGAAAAGGTTCAGAAAAGGGCAACTAAAACGATAAAGGGGCTGGAGCATCTCCCCTATGAGGGAAGGTTACATCAACTGGGATTGTTTAGCTTGAAAAAAGGAAGTTAAGGGGAGACATGATAGAGGTGAACAAAATTACGCATGGTGTGGAGAACGTGGAGAGGGAGACATTTTTCTCCCTCTCTCAAAATACTAGAACCCAGTGGGTTCATCCCATGAAGCTGATTAGTGGGAGACCCAGGACAAATAAAAGGAAGGACTTCTTCACACAGCGCAGAGTTAAATTATGGAACTCACTACCACAAGATGTACTGATGGCCACCAATCTGGATGGCTTTAAAAGGGGGTTGGATCAATTCCTGGAAGCGAAGGCTATCCATGGCTACTAGCCCTGATGGTTGTGTGCTCTCTCCAGTATTCGAGGCAGTCTGCCAATATGCACCAGTTGCAGGGGAACATGGGCGGGAGGGTGCCGGTGCACCATGTCCTGCTTGTTCATCCCTGGCTGATGGCTGGTTGGCCACTGTGTGATGGACTAGAAGGACCCTCGGTCTGATCCAGCATGGCACTTATGTTACTCCAAAGTAGGGCCTTGTAGTCTGAGCCAGCCACGGATACTTCCAGGCCAACCAGATGAAAAGACCAGACCAGACCAGGGTGAGTCCTACAAACTTTATACCTTCCCTGCTCACCTTTCCCTCCAGGCTCCCACCTTCGGCACAGCTCCAGAGGCCCGGTTTCACCCCTCTCCAGCTGCGGATCCACCTTCCTGCCACCCCTCCTGCTTTATGGCCTTGAGACCTGATAAGAGAGTTCTCCTCTGGCACCAAGGTCTCGCCTATCTTTCCGCTTCCCTCCACAGGTGTCTTGATGTTGAATCCTTTGGCCGGTGCCCTTCTTCTTCCATGTTTTAAAAATCCCATGCTAAAACTACCCAAACTGCTTAACCCCCTTCAGTACTGCTTGGTATACATGCAGTCTATCTGATGGCCACTCCTTTACATCTTTAACACTTATTTAGAAAAGAGAATTTCAGCAGGGGCCCTTTGTAGGTATGCAGCACCTGGTGAAATTCCCTCTTCAGCACAACAGTGAAAGCTGCAGGAGCCCTGCCTGGTGTGGCCAGATACAAAAGAGGGCAGGGCTCCTGCCTGGTGTGACCAAATACAAAAGAGGGCAGGGCTCCTGCAGCTATAACTGTTGTGATGAAGAGGGGATTTCACCAGGTGCTGCATGCACGCAAATGACACCTGCTGGAATTCCCTTTTCAATACAACTGTTAAAGATACAGGAGCCCGGTCCTCCTTTCCGTGGGGTCACTCTATGTCCTGTGATTGCATCTCCATCTTCCACCTCCATCTCCTCACTAGAATAATAATGAGGGGGACCTACGAGAAAAGGTTGCCCGCCAGGAATGCTCCTCACCACATAACTGTTGTCGTTTCAGGTTTCCCAAAACCAGCCAGCCCTTCTTCAGAAGAAGTCAGGGGTGGAAAATTGGATTGTATTGCAACACCCATCAGTCCCAGCCAGGATAGCCAATGGTGAGGGAGGGTGAGTTGCAATCCAACAGCAGCTAGGAGCACCAGACGTGCCCCATCCCTGTTAGAAGTAAGAAGCTCAGCCAGGGCATTCCATTCCGTTCCACTCTCCCCACTCCTGATTTACTTTTCCTACTAACTCTCAATATTCCATGGCTACTGAGCATAGAATCATAGAATAGCAGACTTGGAAGGGGCCTACAAGGCTATCGAGTCCAACCCCCTGCTCAATGCAGGAATCCACCCTAAAGCATCCCTGACAGAGGGTTGTCCAGCTGCCTCTTGAAGGCCTCCAGTGTGGGAGAGCCCACAACCTCCCTAGGTAACTGATTCCATTGTCATACTGCTCTAACAGTCAGGAAGTTTTTCCTGATGTCCAGCTGGAATCTGGCTTCCTTTAACTTGAGCCCATTAGAATAATAGAATCATAGAATAGCAGAGTTGGAAGGGGCCTACAAGGCCATCGAGTCCCACCCCGTGCTCAATGCAGGAATCCACCCTAAAGCATCCCTGACAGATGGTTGTCCAGCTGCCTCTTGAAGGCCTCTAGTGTGGGAGAGCCCACAACCTCCCTAGGTAACGGATTCCATTGTCGTACTGCTCTAACAGTCAGGAAGTTTTTCCTGATGTCCAGCTGGAATCTGGCTTCCGTTAACTTGAGCCCGTTATTCCGTGTCCTGCACTCTGGGAGCATATTCAGCCCTCGTTGGGTTTTGGGGCAGGGGGTGCGTAGCCAATTCTGGGGTCCCCACTAGGCAAGCTCAAACCTCCATTTTGCTTTTCAGCAGGCCCAAATGTTCCCCTATCCTATCGGCACTCACCGGCCCCATTCAGAAGACATCATTGATGGTGCTATATAAATAAATAATAATAATAAATAATAATCTTAAACCATGGCTTTAACCACAGTGGTTAAGTCAGAAAGCCAGGCCGTGTTGAGAAGACACCTTAAACCATGGCTTCAACCACAGTGAATAAAACAAAAGGCCTTATTAACCATGGTTAAAGCTATGGTTTAAGGTGTCTTCTCAACACGGCCTGGCTTTCTGACTTAACCACCTTGGTTAAAGCCATGGTTTAAGGTGTCTTCTGAACAGGCCCAATATCTGACTTCGCTATTAGAGGGAGTGAGACCAGTTCTGTATCATTGTGGAGATGGGTATAAGTCATCACACCTATGAAAAGAAAAAAGATATTGTAGACCTGCAAAACGTGCAGAAAAAGGCAACTAAAATGATCAAGGGGCTGGAGCATCTCCCTTATGAGGGAAGGAGACAACAGCTGGGATTATTCATCTTGGGAAAAAGGAGGCTGAGAGGAAACATGATAGAGGTGTACAAAATGATGCCTGGTGTGGAGAATATGGAGAGGGAATTTTTCTTCCATTCCCATAATACTAGAACCCAGTAGGGTCATCCCATGAAGCAGATTGGTGGGAGATTCAGGACAGATAAAAGGAGGGACATCTTCATAGAATAGAATCATAGAATCATAGAATAGCAGAGTTAGAAGGGGCCTACAAGGCCATCGAGTCCAACCCCCTGCTCAATGCAGGAATCCACCCTAAAGCATCCCTGACAGATGGTTGTCCAGCTGCCTCTTGAATGCCCTTAATGTGGGAGAGCCCACAACCTCCCTAGGCAACTGATTCCATTGTCGTACTGCTCTAACAGTCAGGAAGTTTTTCCTGATGTCCAGCTGGAATCTGGCTTCCTGTAACTTGAGCCCATTATTCCGTGTCCTGCACTCTGGGATGATCGAGAAGAGATCCTGGCCCTCCTCGGTGTGACAACCTTTTAAATATCTGAAGAGTGCTCTCATGTCTCCCCTCAATCTTCTCTTCTCCAGGCTAAACAGGCCCAGTTCTTTCAGTCTCTCTTCATAGGGCTTTGTTTCCAGACCCCTGATCATCCTGGTTGCCCTCTGAACACGCACACAGCACATAGTCAAACTATGGAATTCGCTATCACAAGATGTGGCAATGGCCACCACTCGGATGTCTATAAAAGGGGGTTAGATAAATTCCTGGAGGAGAAGGCTATCAAGGGCTACTAGTCCTGATGGCTAGGTCCTATCTCCAGTATCCGAGGCAGTATGCTTATATACACCATTTGCTGGGGAGCAGGAGTGTCCTGGTCAACTGCTGGTCAGGCACTGTGTGGACAGAGTGTTGGACTAGATGTACCCTTGGTCTGATGCAGCCTCAGGGCTCTGCTTTCTCTTAACGACAAGGTCATATTTAAGCTGCAGACCTCAAACCTGAATATCACGATACATGAGAATCCCAACTAGGTTTTGAAAGGAAAAGGTGCCCCTCGGTTTTGCAGGCACAAATCGGTGGCCAGGAGCCAAAGCAGAGGCCAGGATCATTGTCTCCGAACTAGGGTATAATTGCGCAAATAGCCGCATTTATCATTAATGACAGAGGAGCAGCGAAAGGTTTTATGTTGCACCTGGCGGGAACCTATATTTCACAGCACTCACTGCCATAGTTCCCTTCTCTCCATCTACAGAAGAATGGGAGTAAGATGAAATAATTTCATTCCCTTTCTGCTCTGGGCAGACGCAGCTGTTAATTTTGTAATTTGACTCAGTTTCCCCCAGTCCCCCCCCCCCAAATCCCATTCTGTTTGTTGGCAAGTGTTAATGGGTTCTTTTAAAACTCCACCGTTAGTGAGCTTTAACTGTAGACATCTACTAAACAAATATTGTTATTTAAGAGCCTTCTCCAAATACCCACCCACCCACCTCGGCTTTGACGCTGAAGGATTCTGGGAGCTGTAGTCCGACACATCTGCAGGGCCCCAGGCGGGGAAAGGTGTTCTATAACAGCCTTCCTCAACCTGGGGCGCTCCAGATGTGTTGGACTACAACTCCCAGAATGCCCCAGCCAGCTGGCTGGGGCATTCTGGGAGATGCAGTCCAACACATCTGGAGCGCCCCAGGTTGAGGAAGGCTGTTCTATAAGAACATAAGAAATGCTTTGCTGGTTCAGATCAACAGTGGAAAAGACAATGTCCCTTCAAGTAAAACAAACCACAAAGTCTCACTGTTCGAGAAAGAGCAGCTGAATTATTGGGGCCTCCTATTTTATAGCATAGAGGCCTCCCTGAAAGGTGTACACCAGCCTTTCCCAGCCTGGGTCCCTTGAGATAAGCCAGACTATAATTCCCATCATCCCCAACCAGCATAATGATGGGAATTGTAGTCAAACGCATCTGGAAGGCCCCGAATTGGGGAAGGCTAGGGTATAGCCACTCAACTGGCTTGCTCTGTTCCTCTCCTCTTATTAAATCAGTCTCGGCTCGTCTTCCGTTCCCCCCCACCTCACCGTTCTATGAAGTTGCCCACTGGATTCCGCCCCCCTCTTAGGGATGTGCATTTTTCAAAGTTACTCACGCGAGCCCCTGCCAAAGGAAGTGAGGCAGGTGGCTACCAGGAGCAGGGCCTTCTCTGCTGTGGCACCCCGGCTGTGGAATGAGCTCCCTAAGGATGTTCGCCTGGCAGCTACACTATATTTTTTCAGACGCCAGGTGAAGCCCTTTTTATTCTCCCAGCATTTTAACAGTCTATAAATAAATTTTAACTTTGCTGTTTTAAATTTGTAATTTTGCAGTTGCTGCTGTTTTGATCTGGTTGAGCTTTTATATTATATTTTATGTTATGGTTTTATACTGTTGTTTTATACTTTGAATGTTTTTAATTTTTCTGAACTGCCCAGAGAGCTCCGGCTATTGGGCAGTATAGAAATGTAATAAATAAATAAATAAATAAATTTTGAACACATATATATATATATATATATATATATATATCTCCATGAATCACATGGACTTCAACCATGTTCAGACCAGAAGGTGTGGACAGGGTAAATCCTGATCAAACACAAAGTAATTTCTCATACCTCCCTAGGGCTGGAAACCCCACACACAATTGGGGGGGGGAGCTCTGTGAACAGACACAGACACCTCATGGATCAAGCTTGGGAAGAAGATGAGGAGGCATTGAAACACACAACCATATAGAATCATAGAATAGTAGAGTTGGAAGGGGCCTATAAGGCCATCAAGTCCAACCCCCTCCTTGAACACTTGGGTGGCACTGCATGCCAGCCATGACTTTTGGTGGGCAGGTGACAGATTCAGGGAATGACAGTAGCCCAGGGCAAAGACTGAGCCTTCCAAGAGGTTCTTCTTCTATCTCTTGGCAGCAGCAGGATTCTCTGCGTGGTGTAGACATGGCGCTGCAAGGAATAAAAAGAACATGATAATCGGAGTCTACTACCGACCACCTGATCAAGGAGAGGAAGAAACTTTTGAGAAACAAATTGCCAGTGTTTCAAGGAAGTGTGATGTAGTAGTGATGGGGGACTTCAATTACCCTGATATCTGTTGGGAGACCAATACTGCCAAAAGCGGCCCTTCCAAGAAATTCCTGACATGTGTGGGTGATAACTTTCTCCTACAGAAAGTGGAGGAAGGAACTAGAGGATCGGCAATCCTTGACTTGATATTCACCAATAGGGATGACTTAGTGGATAAAGTGGCAGTTACGGGAACTCTGGGGGAAAGTGACCACATCATATTTGACTTCTTGATGATGAAGGAGACGTAAGTTGAGTGTAGCCATACACGTACTCTGGATTTTAGGAAAGCTGATTTTAGTAAACTCAGAACTATGATAAGTAAGGTCCCGTGGCAAGTGAGACTAATGAGAAAAGGAATGTAGGATGGGTGGGAGTATTTAAAAAAGGAAATTTTAAAGGCACAGTTACAAACAATTCCAACAAGGAGAAAAGATAGAAGACAACAGAGGAAACCAATGTGGCTCCACAAAAAGCTTAGAGATGACCTGAAAACAAAAAAGGATACATATAGGAAGTGGAAGGAAGGCCAGGCTACAAAAGAAGAGTACAGACATGTGGCACAGAAGTGCTGAAATGGCGTCAGGAAGGCTAAAGCTGAGAATGAGCTGAGATTAGCGAGGGATGCTAAAAGCAATAAAAAGGCTTTCTTCAGATACGGGAGTAGTAAAAGACAGAGGAAAGAAATGGTGGTTCAACTGCTTAATGAGGATGGCAAATTGATAACAGATGACAAAGAAAAGGCTGAAGTGCTCAATTCCTACTTTGCCTCAGTCTTCTCCCAAAAGTGGGTCTATGACCCCCCTGGAAAAAGTGAAGCAGAAGTTGAGGGGGCAGGATTACAGTTTGAGATTGATAAACGAATGGTCAAAGAACACCTAATTTCCTTGAATGAGTTCAAATCTCCAGGGCCCGATGAACTGCATCCTAGAGTAATGAAGGAGCTAGCGGAAGAACTCTCAGAATCTTCGTCTATTATCTTTGCAAAATCATGGAAGACGGGTGAGGTGCCGGACGACTGGAGGAGGGCTAACGTTGTCCCTATCTTCAAAAAGGGCAAAAAGGAGGAACCTGGGAACTACAGACCAGTCAGTCTGATATCCATCCCTGGGAAAATTCTGGAGCAGATTATTAAGTAGTCAATCTGTAAACACCTTGAAATCAATGCGGTGATCACTAGAAGCCAACATGGATTTGTCAAGAACAAGTCTTGTCAGACAAATTTGATCTCATTTTTTGATCGGGTAACCTCCCTTGTGGACCGTGGGAATGCTGTGGACGTCATATATCTTGACTTCAGCAAAGCTTTTGACAAAGTGCCCCATGATATTCTGATTAACAAACTAGCTAAAAGTGGGCTAGATGGAACAACTATTAGGTGGATTCACAGTTGGCTACAGAATCGGACTCAAAGAGTACTTATCAAGGGAACCTTCTCAAACTGGGGAGAGGCAACGAGTGGGGTACCACAGGGCTCAGTCCTGGGCCCAGTGCTCTTCAACATTTTTATTAATAATTTGGACGAGGAGGTGCAGGAAACGCTGATCAAATTTGCAGATGACACAAAATTGGGTGAGATAGCTAATACCCTGGAAGACAGAAACAAACTTCAAAGTGATCTTGATAGGCTGGAGTGCTGGGCTGAAAACAACAGGATGAAATTTAATAGGGATAAATGCCAAGTTCTACATTTAGGAAATAGAAACCAAATGCACAGTTACAAGATGGGGGATACTTGGCTCAGCAATACTACAAACGAGAAGGATCTTGGAATTGTTGTAGATCGCAAGCTGAATATGAGCCAACAGTGCGATATGGCTGCAAGAAAGGCAAATGCTATTTGGGGCTGCATTAATAGAAGTAGAGCTTCCAAATCACGTGAGGTACTGGTTCCTCTCTATTCAGCCCTGGTTAGGCCTCATCTAGAGTATTGCGTCCAGTTCTGGGCTCCACAATTCAAGAAGGACGCAGACAAGCTGGAGCGTGTTCAGAGGAGGGCAACCTGGGGGGGACCTACACATCGTCGTGAAAGCGCTTGCATGCGCCTGCAGTGTGCCCCGAAACTCATCGTGTAGATCCTGCCCTACCCTGGCCAGAAGAGGCGGAGCTTCTGCTGAGCTCTCTGACCCGGGTGGCTCTTTTGCCAACAGCAGGAGGCCAGCGGGGAGGTGGGCGGCGTCGGCGTCAGGACGCGGCCGGATTCCCCAGCGAAGCTGCTGAGCCCGGAAACTTTTCGCCCCGTCCCCGCGAGGGGCGATGCAGGGCCACCGCCGCCTCCTCCTCCTCCTCCTCTTCTGGCCAGGATAGGGCAGGATCTACAAGATGAGTTTTGAGGCGCACTGCAGGCGCACACAAGAACCTTCACGACAATGTGTAGATCCCCCCCAGGATGATCAGGGGTCTGGAAACAAAGCCCTATGAAGAGAGACTGAAAGAACTGGGCATGTTTAGCCTGGAGAAGGGAAGATTGAGGGGAGACATGACAGTACTCTTCAAATACTTGAAAGGTTGTCACCCAGAGGAGGGCCAGGATCTCTTCTCAATCCTCCCAGAGTGCAGGACATGGAATAACGGGCTCAAGTTAAAGGAAGCCAGATTCCAGCTGTACATCAGGAAAAACTTCCTGACTGTTAGAGCAGTACAACAATGGAACCAATTACCTAGGGAGGTTGTGGGCTCTCCCACCCTAGAGGCCTTCAAGAGGCAGCTGGAGAACCATCTGCCAGGGATGCTTCAGGGTGGATTCCTGCATTGAGCAGGGGGTTGGACTCGATGGCCTTGTAAGCCCCTTCCAACTCTGCTATTCTATGATTCTATGAAGAGTGTGCTTGTCCCAGGGCAATCCATTCAGCTCCGTGCGTGTCCATTTCAAAGAGGCTAAAAGGCAGCATGAGCTGGGCTCTGATTACAGGCCAACTTGCATATTCACTGCATGTTTGGCTTCTATGGAGAGGCAAGCGTAAGAAGCCGTGTCCTTTGATCCAGAAAATCGGCTTCCCCTAGCCCGATTCAGCACTGCGGGAGATGCACCCTCATAGAAACATAGAATAGTAGAGTTGGAAGTGGCCCATAAGGCCATGGAGTCAAACCCCCTGCTCAATGTAGGAATCCACCCTAAAGCATCCCTGACAGATGGTTGTCCAGCTGCCTCTTGAAGGCCTCTAGTGTGGGAGAGCCCACAACCTCCCTAGGTAACTGGTCCCATTGTCGTATTGGAACCCACAGGTGCCTGATGCCAAGCTACCTTTGAGGAGGAACCTCTCTCAAGATTAGCTTAGGTGGCCGCTGGCCTGAAAACCCTTCTCTTTTCTTTCCCCCTCCCATCCTTTTAAGAAAGTGGCCTGACAATATCAGATGTAGAACTGTAATTAAAGACGTTTTTCCTGATGTCCAGCTGGAATCTGGCTTCCTTTAACTTGAGCCCGTTATTCCATGTCCTGCACTCTGGGAGGATCAAGAAGAGATCCTGGCCCTCCTCTGTGTGACAACCTTTTAAGCATTTGAAGAGTGCTCTCATGTCTCCCCTCAATCTTCTCTTCTCCAGGCTAAACATGCCCAGTTCTTTCAGGCTCTCTTCGTAGGGCTTTGTTTCCAGGCCCCTGATCATCCTGGTTGCCCTCCTCTGAACACGCTCCAGCTTCTCTGCGTCCTTCTTGAATTGTGGAGCCCAGAACTGGACGCAATACTCTAGATGAGGCCTAACCAGGGCCGAATAGAGGGGAACCAGTACCTCACGTGATTTGGAAGCTATACTTCTATTAATGCAGCCCAAAATAGCATTTGCTTTTTTTGCAGCCACATCACACGGTTGGCTCATATTCAGCTTGTGGTAGTGAGTTCCATAATTTAACCCTGCGCTGTGTGAAGAAGTACTTCGTTTTATCTGTCCTGAATCTCCCCACCAATCAGCTTCAGGGGATGAGCCCATTGGATTCTAGTATTTTGAGCGAGGGAGAAAAATGTCTCCCTGTCCATATTCTCCACGCCATTCATGATTTTGTACACCTCTATCAGGTCTCCCCTCGGCCGCCTGCTCCCCCGTTCAAGCCCACTCCGCCAATCCTTTTGCAAATAAAGAGTTTACAAGATGTCCCACTCCAGTGCTCTGCTCCAAAAGAAACACACCAGAGAAAGGCTGCCTTGAACTTCTGCTGCTCAAGGAAACAATGTGAGCAGATCTATTAGCTTCCCAGAGAGCGGTTGCTTGGCTGGGCCCTACTACAAGCGAATGGCCTTATTTTAAAAGGAGCGCAAATTAGCCCGCGCACCTGGGCGCTGCCTTTTCTTCCTCCCGGCGAGAGGCTGAGGAGCACGCCTGTTGTCGCATGTGCGCTTCCTGAGTGGGCCGGCCCTTTGCAAAGATGCAGAAAAGCCATACGGGAAAGTGGCCGCGGACCACCGTTCCCCCCCACCCATTGTCCGTAATAGCAGCCATTAGCCGGAATTGCCGGATTTATTTCTGTGCCGACGCTGTTTCCTGATATTGCTCCAAACAAGCCAATCAGAAAAAAAATGCCCGAGGGTTAGGTAGGCTGAGGAAGAGAGAAGGAGCACTTGCACATGGTGCTCGACAACATTTCTGTTCGTCTCTCTCCTGGAAAGAGCATTGGGAGGGGCTCCTAGTTTCCCTTCCCTATACAACAAGGATTGGATCCAGATTTAGTGCAGCATGCTGCAGCTCGGCTGTTGTCCAGAACTCATAGAATCATAGAATAGCAGAGTTGGAAGGGGCCTACAAGGCCATTGAGTCCAACCCCCTGCTCAATGCAGGAATCCACCCTAAAGCATCCCTGACAGATGGTTGTCTGGCTGCCTCTTGAAAGCCTCTAGTGTGGGAGAGCCCACCACCTCCCTAGGTTACTGGTTCCATTGTCGTACTGCTCTAACAGTCAGGAAGTTTCCAACATGTAACTCCTCTGCTGAGGGAACTGCACTGGCTGCCTATTCGCTACCGGGCCAGGTTTAAGGTTCTAGTACTGGTGTCCAAAGCCCTAAACAACTTGGGACCAGGATACCTGAGAGAGCTCTGCCTTCTCCCTTACCAACCTGCCCGGTCACTGAGGTCATCCGAGGGCCTGCTCCTGGTGGTTCCACATAGATCCATCCTCCGATTGGAGCCCACCAGGGGAAGAGCCTTCAGCGTGGTGGCCCCCCTCCTGTGGAATTCCCTGCCTCTGGAGGTCAGGCAGGCGCCAACTTTGTCTTCCTTCTGGTGCTTCCTGAAAACATCAGTTCCAAGAAGCCTTCCCTTGATGACCAGCCATGGTTCACTGTACAGTTTGCTTCTCTTTAATATATATATATAACTTGTCCATCTAAGATCCATCTGAGCAACACCTGGCAAAAATGTGCTTTTTGGACCTACAGGACAGGGAGGGATGGGTGCGTACTGGTAGAAATCTGATGTCATCCTATTCACCTCTCTCAGTCACAACCTTACATGCCCTACCTGTTCGCCAAATCCGTGATATAATATTCAGTAATGATATTGGGATCGACCTTGAACAGGTTAGGAAATGTAAGTTGGCCATCTGGTATCCTAAGTTCAAGCAGGACCACAAAATGGCTTCATATCTCAAGGAATTAACCTTTTCCCCTGTCAGGCGAGCGTTTACGCAATTCAGATTTCAACAGATGCCTACGGAACTCCTGAAGGGGAGATATGGTGACTGTCCCGTAAGTGAGCGTTTATGCATATGTGGAGCAGGCCAAGTTGAAGACTTGGCTCATTATGTTCTTCACTGCCGCCTTTATAAATCACCATGGACCAAATTCATCCTCCCCTTTCTAAACTTCCTTGAAGGCCACACGGAAGAGTTCAAAATCAGGTGGTTGCTGGCAGACACAGACAACTTTGTAAGCTGCAGGGTGGCCCTCTTTGCCCTAGCAGCATTAAAGTTAAGGAGAGCGTTTGTGGCAGGTCTGGATTCTGACCTTGGGTAAGGTAGACAATAAAACAAAGAGTATGGCATTGATTTAAGATAATGTGTTTTATTGCTGCTCTATTTTGCTTACTGTGTTAACTTGTCCTACCGTTTCAACAGTTTTAATCAGATTAATGTTTTAATGTTTAATGTTTAAATGTTTTAATGTTTTATGATGTTGTGATGGCCATTGGTTACAAACAATAAAGAATGATTGATTGATACTATATATATATATATGTGTGTGTGTGTGTGTGTGTGTGTGTGTTTATTCTGTTTTTATTGTATTTTATCCTGTACATCGCTCCGAAATTTTGAATGGGGAGTTGTATATAAATATTGAAAATAAAATAAATAAGTATAACAACAACAACAACAATAATATATTTGTTACCCGCCTCTCCCTCTGGATCGAGGCGGGGTACAACACAATTAAAAACAACATAAAATACATAAAACTAATTCAAACATTTAAAACCAGTGCATCATTAAAAGCAGCACACCATTAAAAAAGGCATCTTAAAATTCAGCTGGGTAGGCCTGCCGGAAGAGATCAGTCTTCATGGCTTTCTTAAATTCTGGAAGACTGTTAAGTTGACGAATCTCCTCCGGCAGGCCATTCCATAGTCTGGGAGCGGCAGAAGAGAAGGTCCTCTGGGTAATAGTTGTCAGCCTTGTTTTTGTTGGCTGGAGTAAGTTCTTCCCAGAGGATCTGAGTGCGTGGGGCGGATTGTATGGGAGAAGGCGATCCCGCAGGTAGCCCGGGCCCAAACCATGTAGGGCTTTAAAGGTGATAACCAACACTTTATACGTCGCCTGGAAACTAATTGGCAGCCAGTGAAGAGATTTAAAGACTGCCTTATCTACCAAGAGAATCAGGAGACCCTGCTAAGCTGTGGTGTAAGGGGGATTTTGGGGATCCCCCCAAATCGTCCCTTTTTCTGTGGAAGGCAAATCCTGGATCCAACCCAAGAAGTCCACAACCTTTTCGGCCCCACAGGCAGTATCCAGTGTGGGGCCCCACTTCCTTGTATCCGTAGATACACATGCGCTGGGGTGGGGGAGCGCACTCCGGAGGCGACATCTGGGGCATGGGATGTGCACCCCTGTTGTGCCCTGGGTCTCCATGCTGCCTTGGCTTCCCGGGGGAAGGGCCTAGAGCTGCAGGGGAGGCCCCAGCCCTCACTAGTGTACACACAGACCCAGGGGAGGCTGGTGGCGCGATGTCAGTGGGGTGGTAAATCCACTCTAGCGGCTTTATCATAGAATCACAGAATCACAGAGTTGGAAGGGGCCTACAAGGCCATCGAGTCCAACCCCCTGCTCAATGCAGGAATCCACCCTAAAGTCCCCCTGACAGATGGTTGTCCAGGGAAGTCACACCAGTGTTATACTGTGCAATCACTGCGAGTTGCATGCAAAGGAATCAGAAGTTTCCCACCTTATAATCTGCTTTGATTGTGAAGTACTCCCAGGCATCCTGCCTTAATTGTGCAATAAAGCCAAAAGATTCGCTGTATTTAGCCCCTACTTTTTGAGCGTATCTTCCGAGCCGCCGCTGGGGCGCAGGAGCAGGACTTTAAAGAAATGCTTACACCTGCATAAGCTTTAAAGATAAAGACACCAAAATTGGCACAGTAATAGATATTAGGGAGAGCTTTAAGCATACCAAATTTGAATTGGATTGGGTCATCCATTTATTTTTTATTATTTTTTTACATTTCCCCGCTTAAACTCGCTTCCTGGTATGCAAAGGATCGCTTTTGCCTGGTAGCAAAAACAACAACAACCGCGAAACCTTAGTGCTATGGGGATAATCCAAGGGAAGCAGGGACATGGGATGAAGCTCTAGGTTTCAGTCAGAACCACCCAGAACTCTAAAGTTCTGGCTGGTTTTGAATGAAACCCGGTGCGAATTCACTGCCCCACTGACTTCAGAGCCACCAGCCTCCACTGAAATCCTCTGCGGGGCGCTATTAATGGCCAGCAGAATCAAGCAGGTAAAGGTATCTCTGGACTGTACCACTTCAAAGGTATCTCTGGACTGTACCACACACTTCATGTGTGTGTGGTGGTAGTGGTGCGCTTGCCTGTTTAAAGAACTGGGCATGTTTAGACTTGAGAAGAGAAGACTGAGGAGAGACGTGATCGCACTCTTCAAGGACTTGAAAGGTTGTCACACAGAGGAGGGCCAGGATCTCTTCTCAATCCTCCCAGAGTGCAAGATGCGGAATCGTGGTCTCAAGTGACAGGAAGCCGGATTCCGGCTGGACATCAGGAAAAACTTCCTGACTGTTAAAGCAGTACGACAATGGAATCAGTTGCCTGGTGAGGTTGTGGGCTCTCCCACACTAGAGGCCTTCAAGAGGCAGCTGGACAACCATCTGTCAGGGATGCTTTAGGGTGGATTCCTGCATTGAGCAGGGGGTTGGACTAGATGGCCTTGTAGGCCCCTTCCAACTCTGTTGTTCTATGCTTCATCACAATTTAAATACATATAAATCCCTGCACACAGGCAGTTTCCATATCATGGCAAAGGGTTCAGTCTAGCCTTTTCCCTAACCTGCCTTTTTTGTGTGTGCCTGTGTCGCATGTTTTGAAATGGGAAATGTTCAAACCTGTAGCCTCCCCGGCTACTTGTAACCTAAATTGTTACAGCCCAGGAAGGACTTTGCCGCTTAGAGTCGCATCTTGCAGCTGCAAACTGCACAAGTTAATTCTTTCCTGTGCAATGAAGCGCTCCCTTTTGCTTGTTCTGAATCTCCTGCCCATCAGCTCCCATTCGGTGACTCCGAGCTCTGCTTCCAGTATTATTGAGGGAGTGGGGGGGGGGGATTATCTCTTCCCCAAAAGCTCCCTCAGGCTCTGGGAACATTGCAGAAGCCAATACGGTTTCCTTGCTTTCTTCCTCCATCTCCAGAGCCAGTGCCAGACTATTCTACGCCCTAGGCAGGTGAGCTGCTTTCACCCCCCACCCCCACCCCAGCGTACCTAGGCACAGGGCGCCATCTCGCCCGCCCAGCCGAAGCGAAGCCAGGACACTGGGGTGGGGGCGACGGCTTTGGAACAGCGCACCCAGCCGGAAGCCACTCTGGGAGAGTGACTTCCGGGCGCGCCGTTCCGAAGCCGCCCCCCGCCCCCTCACCCCAGCATTCTGGCTTCACTTTGGCTGGGCACCCACCCAGCCGAAGCAAAGCCAGGACGCTGAGGCAGGTGGGCGGCTTCGGAATGGCATGCCTGGAAGCCGCCCTCTCAGAGCCGCTGTGGGAGAGCGGCTTCCGGGTGTGGCGTTCGGCGCCCCCCCTTACTTTGGCACTCTAGGCGGCCGCCTGAGTGGCCTCTATGGTAGCACCGGCCCTGTCCATCTCTGAAACCAAAATCCCCCTTGAGGGCACCGGCATAGTAAGGCCGCTTTTGCACATTTCGTTTTATTACGTGATTTCCCACCCAACACCAACCTCCCCCGATGGGCAGGTGAAATGAAGACAGGGTAATTTGCGACACAGAAGAATTAAGCAAGCGCTCCCGTTCCGGCTGGCAATTGAGTTGCAGCAGAGGCAGCGTTAACTGACACGTTTTGCAAAAAACCAAGAGGCAACTGGACAAGTGAAAGGGATAATTACAACTCCCATCATCCCCAGGCAGCATGGACATCAGTTCACCCTATCAAGCCAGCACTACCTGTGTTGACAGGGGACACCGGATTGTACACATGCCTTAAAAACCTGGGCTGTTTGCATTTCCCAGGCACGGGGGCTTAAAGACTTATGTATACACGCAAGTACAATTCCACGTGTACATTTCTTGCCTCCAGAGGCCTAGGACTTCATGCCAGACTTAGCAGCATTACCTTTCAGCAAGGATGCACAACCTTTTTCGGTTTGGGGGGCCGCATTGGATATTGGGCAGCCTATCAGGACACGGAATAATGGGCTCAAGTTAAAGGAAGCCAGATTCCAGCTGGATATCAGGAAAAACTTCCTGACTGTTAGAGCAGTACGACAATGGAATCAGTTACCTAGGAAGGTGGTGGGCTCTCCCACACTAGAGGCTTTCAAGAGGCAGCTGGACAGCCATCTGTCAGGGATGTTAGGGTGGATTCCTGCATTGAGCAGGGGGTTGGACTCGATGGCCTTGTAGGCCCCTTCCAACTCTGCTAATCTATGATTTTATGATCAGGGGCCGCAAGGGGAAAGGGTGTGTGTCCATAGCTAGGGGTGTGTCCACTGCCAAGGGGGCATGTCCAGGGCCTAAACATAGGGTGACCCTATGAAAAGGAGGACAGGGCTCCTGTATCTTTAACAGTTGCATAGAAAAGGGAATTTCAGCAGGTGTCATTTGTGTATATGGAGAACCTGGTGAAATGCCCTCATCACAACAGTTAAAGCTGCAGGAGCTATACTAGAGTGACCAGATTTATAAGAGGGCAGGGCACCTGCAGCGTGAACTGTTGTGATGAAGAGGGAATTTGACCCAGGTGCTGCCTGCATACAAAGGACACCTGCTGTCGTGCTTCAACCTGTGAGTAGGGTGGCCATATGAAAAGGAGGACGGAGCTCCTGTACCTTTAACAGTTGTATTGAAAAGAGAACAGTTAAAGGTGCAGGAGCTATACTTCAGTGACCAAATTTAAAAGAGGGCAGGGCACCTGCAGCTTTAACTGTTGTGATGATGAGGAAATTTCACCAGGTTCCCCATATATACAAAGGACACCTGCTGAAATTCCCTTTTCAATACAACTGCTAAAGATACAGGAGCCCTGTCCTCCTTTTCATAGGGTCACCCTACTTTAACTGTCATGATGAAGAGGGAATTTCACCAGGTGCTGCAGGCATACAAATGAGACCTGCTGAAATTCCCTCTTCATCACAACAGTTAAAGCTGCAGGAGCCCTGTCCTCCTTTCCATATGTTCACCCTACATTTGGGTGAAAATTGCAAAACTGTACAGTGCTTCCTTGCTCATCAAACCTAAACCAAGTTTAATACCTTAAGAGCATGAAATGTGTTGTGTATAACTTTGTTAACACATAAAGAGGGAATTTCACCAGGTGCTGCAAGCATACAGGTTCCCCATATATACAAAGGACACCTGCTGAAATTCCCTTTTCAAGACAACGGTTAAAGGTACAGGAGCCCTGTCCTCCTTTCCATACGGTCACCCTACTAAACTGATATTCCACCAGTTTCTTCACCCTGGAACAGAGGAGGACACACATATCAGTGTACCTGTCATTGCTTCCCCATTAGAAAAAGGAAATAGACCGTGTTCAGCTTACCCTAATGCAATGCCTGTGCTTGTGTTTATCCCATGTGCACATCACAGAATCTGGTATTGCTGCTATTCTCCATTGGTTCTCTGCCTTGGGGCTGATGGCTGCTGCTTCTGGCTTCCCAGCACATCATATACCTTAGGTTCATGATCACCATTCATGGTTCTTTGTCTCCCTCTCGTGGTCCAGGGCTGAACTAGCCCAGGGTTTTTCTTTCCTATCAGAGGCTCACGGTCAGCCTCAAAGAAAGATCCATTTGTTCAAACCACCCTTCCCAATGCTGGTTGGGGATAATGGAAGTTGCAGGTCAAAACGTCTAGAGGCCACCCCTTTATGGGGGCCTTGTAGAGAGCACAGCTGCTGGGGGGAATTTGGAACAGAGAAATGGTGACTAAACATCCTCTTCTTCTTATCCTGCTTTCCCACTTTGAAATCCACCCCCCCTTCTCCTAAATCTGCTTTCCTTTCCTTTCCCTTTTTAAAAAATACGCTGGGCTCTGTGGCGTGCCTGAGTGGAGCACTGCAGCCGTGCGCCCCCACCCCGCAAGCCATTTTTATGCAATCTGCTGGCAGATGCATAATGACTTTTCCCTGACTTGCTCCTTAATTACTCAGATTCTCTTCCCTGTGTAATTAAGGGGAAGGTTTTAATTAGGGGAAAGCAACCCAGAGGTGCCCTCCAGATGTTTTGGACTACAACTCCCATAATCCCTTACCATTGACCAAGCTGTCCGATGGGATTGATGGGAATTTAGTCTGACACATATGAAGGGCATCAGGTGGCTTACCCCTGGTTATTATTACTGTACCTGCCCGGACCTTAAGATCATCCACAGGGGCCCTTCTCCATGAGCCCCTGCCAAAGGAAGTGAGGCAGGTGGCTACTAAGAGCAGCGCTTTCTCTGCTGTGGCACCTGGCTGTGGAACAAGCTCCCCAGAGAGGTCCGCCTGGCACCCACACTGTACTCCTTTCATCGCCAGCTGAAGACCTTTTTATTCTCTCAGTAATTTAACACTTAATTTTAACTTAAATTTAAATTTTACTGTTCTAACTCTGTATTTTAATCTTATATCAATTTCTGCTGCGTGGTTTTATCCTGGTTGTGCTTTTTATACTGTATTTTGTATTTGTGCTTTTAACCTGTTGGTAGTTTTATTATGGTTTTAATTTTTGTGAACCGCCCAGAGAGCTTCGGCTATTGGGTGGTATAAAAATGTAATAAATAAATAAATAAATATTAAAGAAAAGCAATGCTGTTATGCTTTAAAAATACAGAAAAGGCAAGGGGGAGTAATGAGAGGAAATAAGTAATTCAGCCCCCCCTCCTCCATTCTTTAAGTAACAGGATATGACTAATAAAAAGAGGATTCATTATTAATTCTCCCCCTGCCAAAGTCATAAAAGGGAATCCGTGTGCAGGAAGTATACAATTAAAGGCACAATAGCCCTGAAAAGCCTCAATGGTGCTTTCCCTGCCCTTAGTGAAAAGGCTGGTATTTTTATCATTAAAACATTGGCACACATCAGGTTTGGAAAAGGGGATGGCAATACAACAAACATATGAATGCAAATATGCAAATATATGAAAATGATACCACGGGTTTCTTCATCAAAAGTGAGTAAACAAAGCTTGGTTTTTGAGCTTGGTTTTTGTTTTAATTGGTTGTAGGGTTTCATTTCTTTGTAAGCGTTATACAACCTTCTCTCTAAGGCAGAGGTAAGCAGAAGTTAGATTGTCACAAACAAAAGATCGGTTTTATCCCTAAAATTAGCATCAAAAAATATGTAACGAACTCATCTACGAATTGGCCACTAGATGGCAGCTGCTGCATCGTATTTCAGGGTAACCCTCCGTGCCAATCTGGATGAATCGATCAGAATGGGATCCTTCCCAAGAGAGACCCATGACCAGTCATTCTCCCAAACATCTCAGCCCTGCAAACAATCCTACCTTGTCTCTAGCAGTCGTAGTGAGTCTGCAAATGTTGTGGACCTCAACTCCCATCAGCCCCAGACAGCACGTCCAATGATCTAACATCTAGGAAGTGGTTTTAGTCCAACATCTGAGCAGTGGAGGCTGGTGGCTCCCATAACAGTGGAGCGGCGAATCCGCTTTGGGTTTCAATCAGAACCGGCCAGAATTCTAAAGGAACTATCCAAAGTATTTTTTTGTAATTTTGCCCCCATCCCCACGCCGTCTGACCTACACACCACTGCAATGCACACACACACACACCGGGAGTTTCTGTGAAAATGTATTTATCCCCTCAGCCTGAAAGAGGTTTCCTGTTCTTTTAAGAGATGAATAGAAGGGAGAATTCTGCCAGGTGTAGCTTCTCCCCTTAGTGTATGTTGGTGGTTGGAAGAGCTGCGCCTAGAGGAATTTCCCCTCTTAAAAGTGGAGTGTGTCCTCTATCTGTCCCTGTTGATAAGGGACAGCGACTATTTTCTGGTATCTATTCTCTGCTAGTGTCCCAGTTTTGTCCTTGTATTTAGATACAATATTTTCTTCATCTGAGTTATGCAGTCATCACCTTTTCCCTGCTCTTTAGTTGAATCTTTAGTCTCTGGGGGGCCAAATTAGTCATGTGATCTGCCATCTCTTCTCATTTATTTCAGAAGCAGGTGCTGGAGGGGGCAGGGAGAATTGGATTGGAGGGCAGGGTGTACCTTTCCCCTACTGTTTTGCAATCTGTATCCCAACAGCTGCTGCAGCAGCAGCACTATTTGTCCTGTTAGGGGGGGAAATATATATATGTCCCTATATGCTTTCCCTAATGAGAGAAGTAGCAGCTTGGCAGTATGTGAGTGTGTGTACATTGGGGGAATTTGGCTGAAAGAGATCTGCCCCAATATTTCAGAGCAGAGAGGAATGGGGCAGGAGGACTCCCTGGGGAACATACCGGCATGGTGATAACCTCACTCCCAGCAAAGTTTCATTGCAACTTGAGTTGGCCCAGTGTTGGACTCGTTCTTGTGGGGAAATGGACATCTGCTTAAGGGTCTTTCCACACATGCTATGGCAGCATAGAATCATAGAATAGCAGAGTTGGAAGGGACCTACAAGGCCATCGAGTCCAACCCCCTGCTCAATGCAGGAATCCACCCTAAAGCATCCCTGACAGATGGTTGGTTGTCCAGCTGCCTCTTGAACGCCTCTAGTGTGGGAGAGCCCACAACCTCCCTAGGTCACTGATTCCATTGTCGTACTGCTCTAACAGTCAGGAAGTTTTTCCTGATGTCCAGCTGGAATCTGGCTTCCTTTAACTTGAGCCCGTTATTCCGTGTCCTGCACTCTGGGAAGATTGAGAAGAGATCCTGGCCCTCCTCTGTGTGGCAACCTTTTAAGTATTTGAAGAGTGCTATCATGTCTCCCCTCAATCTTCTCTTCTCCAGGCTAAACATGCCCAGTTCTTTCAGTCTCTCTTCATAGGGCTTTGTTTCCAGACCCCTGATCATCCTGGCTGCCCTCCTCTGAATCCGCTCCAGCTTGTCTGCATCCTCCTTGAATTGTGGAGCCCACAACTGGGCGCAATACTCTAGATGAGGCCTAACCAGGGCTGAATAGAGAGGAACCAGTAGTACCTCACGTGATTTAGAAGCTATACTTCTATTAATGCAGCCCAAAATAGCATTTGCCTTTCTTGCAGCCATATCGCACTGCTGGCTCCTATTCAGCTTGCGATCTACAACCATTCCAAGGTCCTTCTCGTTTGTAGTATTGCTGAGCCAAGTATCCCCCATCTTGTAACTGTGCCTTTGGTTTCTATTTCCTAAATGTAGAACTTGGCATTTTTCCCTATTAAATGTCATTCTGTTGTTTTCAGCCCAGCACTCCAGCCTATCAAGATCACTTTGAAGTTTGTTTCTGTCTTCCAGGGTATTAGCTATCCCACCCAATTTTGTTTGCCACTGAGAGAACACTTGGCAAAAAGTTGCTGTCAGCCCTGGTTCAGGGATAAATCCACATTCTCCACTGGTGTGGAGAGAGAGAAGGAGGTTTTTCTCCCTCTCTCAAAATCCCAGAGCCCCAAGGGGTCATCCCATGAAGCATTGTGCCCTTAAGTATTTTTAGCCCATTCCTCAGCCAAAAAGACTCCCTAAATGGCTTACCTACAATTAGTAAAACAACAGAGCAGTTCCTGCCGGCACACTTTCAATCTAACAAAACACACAGCAGCCGAGGAAAGAGGGAGGTGGAGGGAAGAAAAAGAAATTAAGCAGCCTTTCAGCAAGTTTCACTGATTCTTAACAATTTCCTTCTTTAAAAGAAAACATTAAAAGGAGACATTCACAAGAATGTAAGTAGTGGCCTGCTGGATCAGACCAAGGGTCCATCTAGTCCAGTACTCTGTTCACACAGTGGCCAACCAGCCGTCGACCAGGGACCAAGAAAGTAGGATGTGGTGCAACATCACTCTACCACCCAGTAACTCCCCCTTTTATCTTTATCCCAAAATACCTGGCATTACAGCAGAGAACAACATTGTTACTGGAGAAATTCATTGCCCCCTCCCCCAGCTAGTGTGAAGGGAACCGAGAAGCAGTGGTGGGCAGGCGACATCTCCTAATGTTGTCTCTATGTAAATGTGCCATTTTTGCTTGAAAGGCTGCCATTTACACGTTTAAAAGAAAATGGTGGTTCCCTTGCAGGTGGCGAAGGCTACGGGTGCTCTACTGATGGGTCCAGGACTCCAGGTAAGGAGAAGGGGCTCACGCAACTTGGCAGGCAGCAGTCTGTATTGATCGAAAGCACTTTGAAATGCTTTGGACCAGTCCGTCCCATTTTGGTCCAAATTGGGCCAGTCCCAAACCTCTCCGAATCTGGAGCACTTCGGACAATTCTGACCTGCTTCGGACCGAATCAGGTCGATCCTGACCCGCTCCGGATCTGGCCTGCTTCAACTCAAAATTTGGATCCAGAGCTGAAGTGGTGCACTGCTCTAATTCCAGCACCATATAGCGACCTCCACATGGGTCACCAGGCCATAAGAAAAGTAGCCTTCTTTGCCTTTGATACTTCGTAGCGTAGTTTAAGCAAAGATCCTTTGCTTCACACGCTAATCACCTGCCTGAGTTTGTTATAAAATTTGGAGCAGCAACTATTACACATTTACCAGCCATCACAACCCTGGATCTCCTTGATTATCATGTGCAATCCAGGCCAAAGTATACTATAAGGCGAAGACAGGTGTGTATCCAAAAGGGGAAAATAACAGGGGAGCAAAAAGATTCTATGCCTGTTTAGACAGGAAAAAAAAGTTCTACAATTCCCAGCATTCCCCAGCCAGCATGGGATTGGTAACGGCAGTATGAAATCAGCAATACCTTTTGGGATCACTCAGCAGGATGAAGGAGCCTCTTCCCATATATTTGTGCATGTGTTGTGTGAGTGCATCTGTGTGTGCAGCCCTCGGGCCTGCTGGCAAGCAATGGCCAATAAGAAAATACTTCCTGACCCTAAAGATGGCAAACATTCAGACCCTGCTTATGTGTGAACAAAACCCACCTGCTAAAATGGAACTGAGGTTTGGGTTCTAGGGCTGTGCATGGACCCTCTAACTCACTTTGGAGGCATGTTCAGAGATTCGGATTCAGTCCCAATCCACTTTGGACTGATTCAGGATACATCTTGATGAGGAGAAAGCCCCGGGGTGGTTCCGTAGTGGAGGCAGGTCATTTACAAGACGAAGCCGCCATTGCAGAGCCATCCCGAGGCATTCCCCCGAAGCTCTGGTTTTAAAAAGTTGGGGACTTACCCCGACTTTTTCTACCTGGAACGAGGCGACCACGGCATCTGCTGTCTGTTGCCTTACTCGAAGCTGCGGCGGCGGTGTGGCCCAGCCAATGGCGACCCTGATTGGTAGCCATCGGACAGGGGAAGGGGGGCAGTGAGCCAAATGGCCGGTGGACCACCTCCATGCCTCCGTGGAACCTGCAGAACTTCCTATTTTTGAAAAATAGAGTTTGCTGGACCTTGTTCCCACCCCCAGAACCCTGCAGTGAAAGAAACATCTACCTACCGCCCAATACGTGGCTGGAGGCTGAGGGTGCAAGAGAGGGTGACTTTCGGAAGAAGAAGTCTATAGAGAGACTGAAAGAACTGGGCATGTTTAGCCTGGAGAAGAGAAGATTGAGGGGACACATGAGAGCACTCTTCAAATACTTAAAAGGTTGTCACACAGAGGAGGGCCAGGATCTCTTCTCGATCCTCCCAGAGTGCAGGACACAGAATAACGGGCTCAAGTTAAAGGAAGTCAGATTCCAGCTGGACATCAGGAAAAACTTCTTGACTGTTAGAGCAGTACAACAATGGAATCAGTTGCCTGGTGAGGTTGTGGGCTCTCCCACACTAGAGGCCTTCAGGAGGCAGCTGGACAAGCATCTGTCAGGGATGCTTTAGGGTGGATTCCTGCTTTGAGCAGGGGGTTGGACTCGATGGCCTTGTAGGCCCCTTCCAACTCTGCTATTCTATGATTCTATGATTCTAAGGAGGAGGAGGATCAGGGCGCACGCATGAGGGAATGGAAGGCAAAGCCGCGCTGACTCAGCCTGGGTTGTAACTCAGGCAGCTGGCTTGGAAGAGGAAGAAGGTGGCTATTCTCTTCCTCCTCCTCCTCCTCCTCCTCCTCCTGAGAAGGGTGTAAAAACCTTGAGCCTACCAGGCTTGAGCACGCAGGAACGGGAAGGCTGGGTTGTGGCTGGGATGTCAGGTGTTTGAGAAGCCACGAAGGAAGCAAGCGGTGGCATGAGAGACGACCCTTCCCCAACCTGGCGCCCTCCAGAAAAAGGTTTGAATCAGAATGGAGGGTTTTAAACCACGTGACACGTGTAAAGTGGCTTGCCTAGTGCCAGGATGTTTGTGTAAGCAGCAACAACTGTACCGTGAAGGAACGGTGTTAATAATGTGATTGACACACTAGAGTCCATACTTCTTGGGTTTCATTTCCTTCTGACTTGTTTACAATTCTCCACCCTACCCAACGGATATACTGTATATAACTGTACTGTATATAAATCTGAAACAATCCCATTCTTAATTATTATTTTTTACATTTTTCATTTAATGTGAAGCTCCCTTCAGAACTTCGCATTAAAAGAAAAACGTAAAAAATAACATTAAAAATGCATTTGCGCTCCGTTCCGCAGGGACTACCCGGGAGGAGAGTGAGTGCGGGATGTTGAGTCTCGAGGCGCTAATGCGACCTCGTGTAGGCACAGCCTCAGACACGATCCATCTCACTTTGGGCTCTGAATCCAAACCAAATTTCAGAAACCTGAATTATTCAGATTTTACATTTTCCCATTGATTTGCATTGGAAAACAGAAATGGCCACAAGTTTTTAAATTTACATAATAAAGACATGAAATTTGGAGACCTGCCAGCCCTTGTAGAGGTGATGGAACCCGCCAAGTTTCAGACTGGTAGGTCCAGTGACTTTTCTGCAAGCCACAGGCAAACTTGCTTTTTGCAATAAAATCTGTCAAAGCAAAGGGCTATAACTTTTCTGTGCTTCCACATAAGCGCATGCAATTTGGGATGTGGCAGCCCCTGTGGCGGTAAACTGAACTTTGCAAATTTCAGACAGTTAGGTCCAAGTGGCTTTTGTGCTAGCCATGCATCAAATATCAATAATAAAGAATTCTCCTACCAAGAGGGAATCTACACGTCGTTGTGAGGGCGCTTACATGCGCCCCCAGTGCGCCCCCACAACGACTGTGTATACCGAGAAATAAGAGACGGAGGAGGAGGTGGCTGGGGAACTGGCTGCGTCCTTGCTGCCGCCGCCCCGCCGGTCTCCTGCTGCCGGGCTAAGAGCCACCCAGGTTGGAGAGCTCGGCAGAAGCCGAGCTCTCCGACCCTGGTGGCTCTTAGCCCAGCAGCAGGAGGCCGACGGGGAGGCGGCGGTGGCGGCAAGGACACGCCCAGTTCCCCAGCCGCCTCCTCCTCCTCCTCTTCCTCCGTCTCTTCTTTTTCGGTCTACACAGTCGTTGTGGGGGCGCACTGGGGGCGCATGTAAGCGCCCTCACAACGACGTGTAGATTCCCTCCAACTCTCTCTCACACCAGGAAACAAAAGTAGAATCTCCTGTTACATACAACCCCTCCTCCACCACTGTGACTGGAGACTACTAGGTTACAATTGGCACCTAGAGATGTCACTTGCCAATGCTCAGTTCCCTCGCCTCCCAAATCCCTAATCTTAAGCAAATTGTTACATTTACCAGACAGGTTGTCTGGCCTTCAGAATCATCTGGATCAGTCCGAAACAATTCAGATCGATCCAACATTTAAAGCCCTAAACGGTTTGGGGCCAGGTTATTTGAAGGAACGCCTCCTCCCATATGTACCTGCCCGGACCTTAAGATCATCTACAGGGGCCCTTCTCCGTGAGCCCCTGCCAAAGAAAGTGAGGCAGGTGGCTACTAGGAGCAGGGCCTTCTCCGCTGTGGCACCCTGGTTGTGGAATGAGCTCCCCAGAGAGGTCCGTCTGGCGCCTACACTGTACTCCTTTCGTCGCCAGCTGAAGACCTTTTTATTCTCTCCGTATTTTAACACTTAATTTTAACTTAAATTTAAATTTTACCGTTCTAACTCTGTATTTTAATCTTATATCAATTTTGCTGCGTGGTTTTATCCTGGTTGTGCTTTTTATACTGTATTTTGTATTTGTGCTTTTAACCTGTTGGTTGTTTTATTATGGTTTTAATTTTTGTGAACCGCCCAGAGAGCTTCGGCTATTGGGCGGTATAAAAATGTAATAAATAAGTAAATAAACCCATTTTGGACCAATCCAGATCCGATTTGTATCTGGACCGCTTCGGTCTGAATCACCCTGCTTCAATTCAGAATTCGGAACCCGAGCCGAAGTGGTGCACAGCCCTATTGGGTATCTTTCCACACCATGCAGCACCTTGTCTCTTGTCGCTCCATGACTGACTTGTGAGAACTGGATGGTACAAACATGACCATTGGCTCAAACCATGAAGCTTTTAAAAATGCAATGATTTGGTAATCCGGTTCTTTTTGTTGAACTGCCTGGAAATACCTCAAAAGGAGGGAACTCTTTTGGATTTTTACGCTTCAAACAATTATGCCAGCAGGTCTGAATGATGAGTGTAATTGGTCCTGTGTTTTGTAGGATTGCATTTGCACCTTTGATATCATGTTGTCCTTCCTTTGATTTTTCATCATGGTTGTAATAAAATTGAAGAGTCTTCCTCCTGTCGGCCGGCCTAAAGAACAATGTTTTTTTTCTTTTTAAATGACTCAAAAGCAAACTGCCCCATATCATGTGCAGAGTCCTTTGTGGAGGGAACACTCCCTTGCCTGGCCAGAGACTGAGGCGGGTCCCTTGAAATCTGATATTTCTAAACATCCTACCCACCCTTATCCTGGCCTCCGGCTATTAGCAAGAGGAGAATGAAGTGAAGGCTTTCTTTTTCTGGTTCCAGAAAACAGGCCAAGTGGCTAAGATTCTGGCCTGTAACATTATGAGACAAGCCTCCTCAAAAAGTCAAAAAATAGCACCACCATTTATATTTGTGTGTGTTATTTTTAACATGACTTTGGTGGGTGAGGATGGGAGAGAGCCCCAGGAGGCCTCCGTCCCCTGCCTGCCTCTCCAGTCTGCCATCGCCAGAATCGCTGAGGGAGGAAGCTGGAGGGCGGAGGGGGGAGAGACAGCCTGGTGCCTCCATCTTAGGCCCTGTCTCCATCGCTGAAGCCAGTCTGTCGCCATGGCAATGGTGACCTCATGGAGGGGGAAACAGGCAATCTGGGGCGGTCACCGTGGCAACCAATCCGATGACATCAAAAACCAAGCTGCCATTCCCAAGGCAACCTACAGAGGCAGGCGGAAAAAGAAAAGTGGGGGGAAAGAGCAAAAAAGAAAAGTTGTTTGTAGTCTTTGGGTTCTCGTTTTTGCCAGGCCACAGAGGAAGGGAGGCAGCTAAAAGCAGTTTACAATAATACTGTTGTTATTATTAAGTGTGTATAAGTGCTGTTTTAAAACACTAATTTATGGGTTTACCTCTGTTAGCTGTCTCAAGCTCTTCTGAGGAGATTTGGGATAGAAACACTTTAAACTGGGCCTGTTTAGCCTGGAGAAGAGAAGATGGAGGGGAGACATGAGAGCACTCTTCAAATACTTGAAAGGTTGTCACACAGAGGAGGGCCAGGATCTCTTCTCGATCCTCCCAGAGTGCAGGACACGGAATAACGGGCTCAAGTTAAAGGAAGCCAGATTCCAGATGGACATCAGGAAAAACATCCTGACTGTTAGAGCAGTACGACAATGGAACCAGTGACCTAGGTGGAGGAAAACTCGTGCTGGGTCTGATCGAACACGGGTTAGAGCTCACTATCGAGCCTACTCTGTGGCGGTGAGGGTGGCAAAGAGGCAGTTCTTTTCCACCAGCATTGCGTCTTCTCAGTGTCGTCTGGCGGAGCTTTTCCGAGTGGTTCGTGGCCTGTTACACTCTGGGCCAGGGCGTGAGATAGTTGAACCCTCGGTAGCACGCTGTGACAAGTTTGCACGGCACTTTGAAGATAAAGTCGCTCAGATTCGTCATGAATTGGACACCACACTTAATGCAGCAGCACTAGTAGAGGTGTCCAGAGCACCGTCCGGCTCAGTTTTATTGGATGAGTTTCAGTTATTGAGGCCCGAGGATGTGGACAAGGTGCTTGGCCAAGTCCGGTCGACCACCTGTGTGCTTGACCCTTGCCCCTCGTGGCTCATTACATCAAATAAGGAGGGGATCGCCGGCTGGGTCCAGGAGGTTGTAAATGCCTCCTTGAGAGAGGGAGTGGTGCCGGCCTCTTTAAAAGAGGCGGTAATCAGACCACTCCTGAAGAAGCCTAATCTGGACCCGGAAGATGTTAACAACTACAGGCCGGTGGCAAATATCCCTTTCCTGGGCAAGGTGCTTGAGCGGGTGGTTGCAGGACAACTCCAGGCACTCTTGAATGAAACGGATTATCTAGATCCATTTCAATCGGGTTTCAGGCCTGGTTTTGGAACGGAAACTGCCTTGGTCGCCCTGTGGGATGACCTCTGTCGGGAGAGAGACAGGGGGAGTGCGACCCTGTTGGTTCTCCTGGACCTCTCAGCGGCCTTCGATACCATCGACCATGGTATCCTTCTGGATAGGTTGTCTGATCTGGGAGTGGGAGGTACTGCGTTGCAGTGGTTCCGCTCCTACTTGGATGGCCGATTCCAGAAGGTGGTGCTGGGGGATTATTGCTCTGTGCCGTGGCTCCTAAGCCATGGGGTTCCGCAGGGCTCTATTTTATCCCCTATGCTGTTTAACATATACATGAAGCCGCTGGGGGAGGTTATCCGGAGATGTGGACTGAGGTGTCATCAATATGCGGATGATACCCAGCTCTACCTTTTCTTTTCATCAAACCCAGGTGAGGCAGTGACTGTTCTGAACCAGTGCCTGGGCACGGTAATGGACTGGATGAGGGCTAACAAACTGAGACTCAATCCAGACAAGACGGAGGTACTGTTAGCGGGTGGTTCATCTGTCCGGCGAGGTGATGTTTGCCCTGTCCTGGACGGGGTTGCACTCTCCTTAAAGGATCGGGTCCGTAGTTTGGGGGTGCTCTTGGATCCAGAACTGTCACTTGAGGCACAGGTGAACTCAGTGGCAAAGAGCACCATTTATCAGCTTAGGCTGATATACCAACTGTGCCCTTATCTGGACAGTGATAGCCTAGCTACAGTTATCCATGCTCTGATAACCTCTCGTTTGGATTACTGCAATGCGTTATACGTGGGGCTGCCTTTGAAAACGGTCCGGAAGCTTCAGCTGGTACAAAACAGGGCAGCCCGTTTACTAACGGGGACTGGCTGGCGAGATCACATTACGCCAGTCCTTTTACAACTTCATTGGCTGCCAGTCCAGGTCCGGGCCCGATTCAAAGTGCTGGTATTGACATTTAAAGCCCTAAACGGTTTGAGGACAGGTTATCTGAAGGAACGCCTCCTCCCATATGTACCTACCCGGACCTTAAGATCATCTACAGGGGCCCTTCTCCATGAGCCCCTGCCAAAGGAAGTGAGGCAGGTGGCTACTAGGAGGAGGGCTTTCTCCGCTGTGGCACCCCGGTTGTGGAATGAGCTCCCCAGAGAGGTCCGCCCGGCACCTACACTGTACTCCTTTCGTCGCCAGCTGAAGACCTTTTTATTCACTCAGTATTTTAACACTTAATTTTAACTTAAATTTAAATTATACTGTTTTAACTCTGTATTTTAACCTTATATCAATTTTGCTGCGTGGTTTTATCCTGGTTGTGCTTTTTATATTGTATTTTGTATTTGTATTTTTAACTTGTTGGTTGTTTTATGATGGTTTTAATTTTTGTGAACCGCCCAGAGAGCTTCAGCTATTGGGCGGTATAAAAATGTAATAAATAAATAAATAAAATAAATAAATAAACAGTAAAGCAGTGGTTAACTATTTAAATATTCCAGTTAGCAGCAACCACCCAGACAAGCAGCATAGTTGGGAATTACATTCTGCCTTAGTTCTGAAATATTAGCCACTTATTTAGGAAATATCAACCATCCTGGGACATTAACCAGTCGTCTTCCTAACGAAAGGCATGGCAGTAGGGCCAGGGCCAGACTATTTTGCACCCTAGGCAGGTGAGCTGCTTTCACCCCCCACCCCCACCACAGCGTACGTAGGCGCAGGGCGCCATCTCGCCCGCCCAGCCGAAGCAAAGCCAGGACGCTGGGGTGGGGGAGCGGCTTTGGAATGGCGCACCTGGCCGGATGCCGCTCTGGGAGAGTGACTTCCGGGTGCGCCATCCCGAAGCCGCCCCCCCCCCCCCAGCATTCTGGCTTCACTTCGGCTGGGCACCCACCCAGCCAAAGTGAAGCTAGGACGCTGGAGTGGGCGGGCGGGCGTGGCTTCGCTTCGACTGGGTGAGCGCCCAGCCAAAGCGAAGCCAGGACGCTGGCGCGGGCGGGCAGTTTCGGAACGCCGTGTCTGGAAGCCGCCCTCTCAGAGCCACTGTGGGAGAGCGGCTTCTGGGTGCGGCGTTCGGCACCCCCCTTACTTTGGCGCTCTAGGCGGCCGCCTGAGTGGCCTCTATAGTAGCACCAGCCCTGCATGGCAGCCCATCAGCCTTCGCACTGGGAAGGGATTCTTTCGAGGGCCCCTAGAATCCAGTTCAGCACCACTAAACTATGGTTTGGTGCAAATCAAGAAGGGAAGGAGGTAACCATAGCAAAAGGGGGAGGAGACACTGCATGATCATTAGTGCCAAACTGGTATTGCCCTGTCCCCAGGCCCCACAAGCGAGAGCCCCACTGAAGTGGAGCAGGGGATTACTGAGCATGTTGATATTGCATGATATGTCTCCTTTAACATTACCAGGGAGACAAAGGAAGAATTATGACTAAGTCTGCAAGTTAGCGTCTCTGTGGCTAACTACAGGCCCAACAGGCTGATATCCATCAGGGCTGCAGTGTTGGGGAGAAACAGTTGCGCTACCCTCCCCCAAACCATGACCCCAATCCAAATCAGGCTTTTACAAAGAGAAAATTACATTAGCAGCATAAAAAACGGAGCTCCAACACGACATGTATGGCCCTGATCCAGACTGGAGCTCCCCACGGCTGCTGTTACAACAAAATTACGTTATCAGCACAAAACACAGCACTCCAGTGCAAGATATATATTCGGCCCTCAGTCTTTCTGGATTCAAGCTTTTGGGGACCCTGAGCTGCCCTGGGTTGCTAGCACCACATGCTCCAGACCTTTTCAGTTTAAAGCAGAATACCGCTAAGAACGGTGGCTGGTCAGTTGAAGAATGCTTCCTGTAAAAGAGCTGTTTTCCTGTGGTGCTAGAAGCATCACAGTGTTGGCATCCAGGGGTAGGGAGTTCCAAAGAGAAGGGGCCAGCACACTAAAGGCTCTGCTCCTGGTGGACCCCAGTCAGACCATAGGTCCATGTGGAATGACCAGGAACGTGCCCTCAGATGACCTCAGTTGACTGGGCAGGTTGGTAAGGGACAAGGCGCTCTCTCAGGTATCCTGGTCCCAAGCTGTTTTCGGGTTTCGTAGACCTGTAATAAAACCTTAAACCAGTCTTGAAGGCAAGTTACTGAAGCAGCAAGCTGGCTGGGAAGAAGCTTGCAACTGCTGGAACAGTCTGGAGACGGTTCCTGGCATCTGAGCTTGGGATATTGATACATTGGGGAAATCAGCTCATCCCTCCGGGATGTTGACCCCCTTTCAGACTGAGGGGCGGAAGTTCACTTTGGCTACGCACAGAGGTGGGGTGGGTAGGGCCGGTGCCAGACTATTTTGCGCCCTAGGCAGGTGAGCTGCTTTCACCCCCCACCTCCACCCCAGCGTACCTAGGCGCAGGGCGCCATCTCGCCCGCCCAGCCGAAGCAAAGCCAGGATGCTGGGGGGGGGGGGCGGCTTTGGAACGGCGCACCCGGCCGGAAGCTGCTCTGGGAGAATGATTTCTGGGCACGCACTTCCGAAGCCGCCCCCCGCCCCCCACCCCAGCATTCTGGCTTCACTTCGGCTGGGCACCCACCCAGCCGAAGTGAAGCCAGGACGTGGAGTGTGCGGGTGGGCGTGGCTTCGTTTTGGCTGGGTGGGCACCCAGCCGAAGCGAAGCCAGGACGCTGGGGCGGGCGGGCGGCTTCAGAACGGCGTGCCTGGAAGCCGCCCTCTCAGAGCCGCTGTGGGAGAGCGGCTTTCGGGTGCAGCGTTCAGCACCCCCTTACTTTGGCACTCTAGGTGGCCGCCTGAGTGGCCTCTATGGTAGCACCAGCCCTGGGGGTGGGGTGAGGGTGGGGGTTGCATCCCAGTGATGGATGGGGTTGGAGGCAAGGCAAGGCAAAAGGGAGCCTGTTTGAGCTGGAAGGAATTATTGCCAGTAACTAAGCCTCAGGAGATACTTTTTGACCTTTTAGAATGGGGGGAAATGACGAAAAAAACCCAGCCAGGAAACACCCCCGCTCAATGATTGGTGCCCGGGGGGCGGGGGGGAAGGGTGCCAGGGGAAGGGACGTGCCCATCTGGGGAAGCCCTGGAGGGCTTGATTGGAACACCAGGCAGGCAGGATTTGGCCCCACGGCCTGAGGTGCTGCATCTCCATTACAGCCTGTTGGAACCGCCATGCAGTGGAGGCTGGTGGCTCCGATGTCAGTGGGGCTGTGAATCCGCTCCGGGTTTCAGTCAGAACCAGCCAGAACTCTAAAGGAGCTTTCCAAGGTGCGGAGAGGTTCTTTAATGTCCTGCCTGGTTCTGACTGAAACCCGGAGCGGATTCACCACCCCACTGGCATCAGAGCCATCAGCCTCCACTGTTAACACGTTCAGATGCTGAGGAGAAGCCACAGGGCAGACAGGTTCCTTCAGGCCTTGCTTGTGGGCTCTCCGGAGGCAGCTGGCTGGCCACTGTTGGAAACTGGCCACTGGGCTATCCAGAAAAGTAATTCTTCCCGTGGAAAAGCATTGGCCCAGTCTTCAAATGGGCACCACCAAGGCAGTTCTGGAAGAACTATCCAAGGCTCAGTTCCGAGGGGTCCATCCCTAGCTGGTAGCAGGCTTAGCTTGGAGATTGGTGGTGGAAGTGGGCGAGAAGGGGTGACGTCCACAGCGTACCCCCAAAAGTAGCCTGGCGTTCCAGGTAAATCACATCACGCACAGCTGTCAGGGGCAGCGTCCATGAGCAAGCGCCGCCTCGGTCAGTGCCCAAAGGCAGCCTTCCCCAACCTGGTGCCCTCCAGATGTTTGGGACTACAACTCCCATAAGCCCCCCCCAAGCCAGCATTTATGGGAGTTGTAGTCTGGGGAAGGCAGCCCACTTTGCCGTGTCGGTTCCGGCACAAACAATGGCTGGTTCCCTTTCCTTCCCTTGCCACGCCGGCTGGCCCGGTGCCACCGCAACAGCTTGAGCTGAGCTGAGCCTGACGCCTGCCTGCCAGCTGCAGGCCTCCCCTCTGCCAGCACATGCCACAGCCGTCCCCTCGGCTTTGTCCGGACAACAATGGTGCCATCTGCACGCACCCAGGAGGGTGGGGACGGCTCTAGCAGCAGCCAGGGTGTGTTTGCGCAGGCCTCATGCCGGGCTTAGCAAGGCAGAGCATCAAAGGAGCCACGGTTTTCACGGCTGACGTCCCTCCTTTTCACTTGCCAGCCTCTCTCCTTTGTCAGCAGAGACAGACGCGCCCCCCGCCCCCACGCCCCACATCATGCAGGGGCGCCCACTGAAGTGATTAACAACTTCGCAAAGGGGAGGAGGCCTGCTGCTTGGCTCCAGACTACAAGGGGTTAATGCTTGGCGTGGCGGCCGTTTGCAGCTGTTGCTAGGTTAAGTATCCCAACTTCGACCAATGAGAGCCCAAATTGGTGACATCATGCTCACACTGCTGGGCCTTTCGTTGGCTGGCTGTGCTGTCCTTCCAAACCCTCTTACAGTGTTCAGAGAGGGAGGAGGGAGGGGAGGAGCCTTAGCAGAGGCTCCACCCCCTTAATCTTTCTTTGGGCTTCGCCAGGGACAGTGTTCGGTCACTTGGCTTTAGAGCACCTGGTTGCTGAATCGAGGCAGCTGCGGCCTTCGCTTCTGGTCAGCTTCCCTGAGCAGGGTGGATTGAGTTAGATCGAGGCAATTGGAATGACGGAGAGAGAAAAGAAAATGAAAGAGATGGATTTAAATCAGTGTCCTGTTTTGCAATGCATGCCTTTCCTGAACAAGCATTGCATGCTTGCTGACCGGTTGCTGTAACAATCCGATCAGATTGCAGCGAAATAAAAGAGCCTTGGTTTGCAACCTGGGGTGTGATCCATGCAACAGGCCACGAGCCGTTTGTATCTGCTCAAAGCAGCTTCCCCCAGCCTAGGGGCTGTCTTCACCGTGCTGCCGTGTTCCTCCTAAACCCTGTGGTTTTACTTCCGGGGTGGCACTGGGTAATCCCCACACCAAGGAGGGAGCGTGGGGTTTCCAGTAGGGCTGTGCTCCGCTCTGATTCGGATCGCGAATCCGGAGCAGAGCGACCCTATCTGCCGCCGCCAAAGGTGGATCTGGATCGAGTCGGGGAGCTGCAGATTGAGGCGAAGCAGTTTGCCTCCATCCGGAGCTCCGAAGGCAGGTAAGGGGGGAGGAGGGCTCATCTGGAGCCGGCGCCGCAGTCCATGTGGTGCCGGAGGCAGAGCCAGGTAAGGGGGAGGGGGGCTTATTCAGCCCCCATTTTGCCCCCCCTTCCCCACTTACCTGCCTCCACCATCCACTGCAGAGGCAAGTAAGTAGGGGAGGGGGAATGTTGATCTGCCCCTCTGGATCTCGCTCCGCAGATTGGCCTGATCCAAAAGTTGCGGATCAGGCCACGAAGTGGTTCGGGGGGTCCGTGCACAGCCCTAGTTTCTGGCAGTCATCCAGATACTGGAGTGCCCCCCCTTTTCCTGGAATCCGGCAACCAATCGCCAGTTGCCTTCTGCTAAGGCCACCCTCCACCCCGGATTGGCTACAGAACGAAGTCAGAAGGCAGAAAAGCCAGGGTGACCTCACTCCCACCAAAAAAGTCGGGGTAAGTCTCCGACTTTTTTTACTGCACAGCTTCACGGAAAAGCCCCATGGTGGCTGCGAATCGGTGGCTGTGTCATATAACTGACGTAGCGCAAATTCGCAGCCACAGCGGGTTATTGCGCATGTACAGGCAGCCCCCTGGGTAGTCATAGAATCATAGAATAGCAGAGTTGGAAGGGGCCTATAAGGCCATCGAGTCCAACCCCCTGCTCAATGCAGGAATCCAGCCTAAAGCATCCCTGAATAAAGCATAGTCCAATATATCTGGAAAGCAACTCCCATTATACTGTATTTTGTATTTGTGCTTTTACACAAACCTGTTGGTTGTTTTATTATGGTTTTAATTTTTGTGAACCGCCCAGAGAGCTTCGGCTATTGGGCGGTATAAAAATGCAATAAATAAATAAATAAATCCCCAGCTAACAAGGCTGGGAAAGATGGGAGTTGTAGTCCAACGCATCTGGAGGGCACCAGGTGGGGAAAAGTTGGGTTAGGGGTGTTCTTGATATACCTGTAAGGCAACTAAGCATGTTCACTTCCTTGAAGACTAACAGAGTAAAAACCATGCTGGCTGGGAATAATGCGAGTTGTAGTCTGGAGGGCACAAGGTGGGTTTGGGGAGACAGTATTAACCAATTTACCCTCTCTTCTCAGAACTACATGGGGTGGCAGCTTCACTACCTTTTGTAGCAACCAGAATGTTTGCTTTCCTCTGAAAATCCTTCCGGAAGCAGCTTCCTCTTGAAGTCTTCTGGAGCACTTAAATGAGACGAAACTCTCAATCCTCCCAGAAAGCAGGACACGGAATAACGGGCTCAAGATAAAGGAAGCCAGATTCCAGCTGGACATCAGGAAAAACTTCCTGACTGTTAGAGCAGTACGACAATGGAATCAGTTCTCTAGGGTGGTGGTGGGCTCTCCCACACTAGAGGCCTTCATCTGTCGGGGATGCTTTAACGTGGGTTCCTGCACTGAGCAGGGGGTTGGACTCGATGGCCTTGTAGGCCCCCTTCCAACTCTGCTATTCTATGATTCTATGATTCTATGAAACAAAGTTAGTGGAAGTAGCCAGGCCTGGCCCTGGATGTCTCCAAGGGAGGCTCGGAGGGTGGCAACAAGGGAGAGGATCTTCTCAGTGGTGGCCCCCAGATTATGGGCATTTCTATGTGAGGATTTCCCCCTGCACCTTTACCAAGGCTTCTGTTTCCAAAATCTTTGCGGGATCAAGATCGGTTCCTTTACATATTTCCCCCCCCCCCCTGGGGGTTTCTTCCTCTGCTTTTCTGTATGTTCCATTACACAACCACTAGATGGTGCTGTGGTATAGCAGAACAGTGCAATTACACCAGATTCTCATTCTACCATTTCTAAATAACACCACGCTTTCCTTGTTAGGAAAAAAAGTGTGATAATGGTTGCAAAGCATGGGAGAGGCCTTGGAGGATGAGGGTGTCATGTAAAGGACTTGCAAGCTACCATGAGTGAGCAATCCCAAGCGCCTCGTGTAGAAAGGCTGTATGGACTGACCTCCAGGTGATGCACATCTGGCGACAACACGGTTATCTTTTTGGTGGCAGGTTAAAACCTTCCAGGCATTTGATAGTTTTTTTAAACAAGCCGCGTACCCTAGTCACAAGCCATTCACTGGAAAGCAATATCCAGATGTTGGTTTAATTAGAATGGAGGAGTGACATCCTGACCTATGTGCACTTCTTTAAATGTCTATGCAATCACATTCTTCCCTAACCCAATGGCCCCTAGATGTTTTGTACTTACCCCCCCTCCCATCATCCCCGGATGCTGCAGTAGGCTGGGGGTAGAGCCTCTGTGGCGCCATTCTCCTCGCTGCTCCCAACCCTCTGAGTTCATTTTACCTAAAGGAACCTCTGTAAACGCCTTTGCAGAGGTCACGTAGAAATCAACCAGCAGTAACTGCATCACTAAGGACCACTCACTGACTCACTCCTCCTGAACTAGCGTGACTAGATACAAAAGAGGGCAGGGCTCCTGCAGCTTTAACTGTTGTGACGAAGAGAGAATTTCACTAAGTGCTCCATGCCTACAAATGACACCTGCTGAAATTCCCTTTTCAATACAACAGTTAAATAGGGTGACCATATGAAAAGGAGGACAAGGTTCCTGCGTCTTTAACAGTTGTATAGGAAAGGGAATGTCAGCAGGTGTCATTTTTATGCCTGTAGCGCCTGGTGAAATTCCCTCTTCATCACAACGGTTAAAGCTGCAAGAGCCTTCTTTTGTATCTGGTCAAGAGAGCAGGGCTCCTGCAGCTTTAACTGTTGTGATGAAGAGGGAATCTCACCAGGTGCTGCATGCATACAAACGACACCTGCTGACATTCCCTTTTCTATGCAATTGTTAAAGATACCGGAGCCCTGTCCTCCTTTCCATATGGTCACCCTATCTGAACCTGTGAATAGAGCCTCAGAAAAAGCTCCTGCACCCAAACACTGTGCAGAAAAAAGGGGCTTGAGGCACTGCAGCATGTAGTCAAGCAAGAGCTGAGAGTGAGAAAAGTTGTAGCAGGCCATGTTAGTTTTCAGCTCCAGGGCTCGGGCCTCGAACATGTGCTGTCATAATAAAAAGGAGAGTGATTTTGAACATGAGCAGAGTGCAGATAAGTGCAGAGAGAACCATATACAAAGGGGAAACATACTGGAGCGTGAATGCAGTCCAGTGGTTCCCAAACTTTGTCAGGTCACCCCCCCCTGGGTTCCACAAACTCATGCCCAGTGCCCCCTACCCTACACTATAAAAATCATTATTCAGAATAGCAGTTTTCAACGACCCACTAAGTAAGATAATAACAATAAAATTCAAAACAGTAACAATTAATGGAATATTTATTCAAAATCCAATTACATCTTTTACGTTTATTTATCCAATTAAACATAATTGATGAACTTGATCCAGTGATATCATCTTTTCAAAGTCTGATAGTCATTTAGCAAGGATATTAGATATCACATTTAGTACCTCACGATTCTGTACATTCTTAATATGATGGATGGACTTGATGAAGGGATACCAGTTTCCCAATGTCTGGTTTAAAGTCACTTAACATGAGTCTTAAATCACCACATTTAGTAATCTGGAGTCGATTTCTTTGCTTGGAGAGAAGTAGGCAGACCACGCTAAAACCACATTCCACCAAATATGTTGGAAATGCAACCAGGAGCTTCTGAATCACTCTCCATAGTGCAGGAGAGCGATCAGAAATTTCCTTCTGTAACCAAAACTCCTGGTACGGAAATGACCACCTCGAGCGCCCCCCTGCCGCCCCCTTGCCTCTTAACGCCCCCCTATGCAGTCCCCCCCCCCAGGGGGCAGTACCGCCCACTTTGGGAACCACTGATGTAGTCACTTGGTAAGTGGTGCAGAACTCGGGTGGCTCATGTGCCCGCTTTTACAGAGGGACGTCCTCTATTTGTGGGTGTCCTCTATTAAAAGAGCTGTTCAGTCCAATTCCAGTTTAAAGATAAAGAACCATCAGGACAGCTGCCCGGCCTGGGAATCCCTAAGCTGTGAAACGGGGTTGATAATGCGATACATCAGAGTGAGTAGGAAGTACGAGCGGGGTGGGGAGGGGGGGAGGGAAACAGTTGCTGCAAGGGATAATGAGAGCCAAGGGTGCTCCGTGCGTTGTCAGCATTCCAACTGGACCATTAGGTCTTGGCTGTCATTTTCAGTACTCAGATTTAAAGCAGAGGGTTGCTTCCCTTCGCTGCTAGATGCAACATGGATTCATAGGTAGGTGTTATTGTTGTCTTTTTAAAAAAAGAAATCAGCATTTTTAGGAGAATTGAAGCTTCATCCCACGTACCTGTTTCCCTCGAATTATCCCCTACAGTGCTAAACTGGCGTTGTTGTCGTTGCTAAATCACACCCCGGGCAGCAGCGCTCCTAAGATCCATTGCAAAGGGTTTAAGGGGGGGAATGTAAAAAAAAATCATAAACAATCAACGGATGACCCAATCCGATTCAAATCTGGTGTGCTTAAAGCCCTCCTTAATATCTATTACTGTGCCAATTTTGATGCCTTTATCTTTAAAGCTTATGCAGATGTAAGCATTTGTTTAAATTTTCTTTAAACATATCAAATCCTGCTCCTGCACCCCCAGTGGCCGCTCGGGAAACAACAAATGATTCGCTCGAAAACTACTAGCAAAATACCTCGATTCTTTTCCCTCTATAGCACAATTAAAGCAGGATACATGGGAGTACTTCACAATAAAAGCAGATTATAAACTGGAAAACTTCAGAGCACTTCATAGTCAAAGCAGATTATAAACTGGAAAACTTCGGAGTACTTCACAATAAAAGCAGATTATAAACTGGAAAACTTCAGAATCCTTTGCACGCAATTCGCAGTGATTGCACAGTATAACGCCGGTGTGATAAAGCTCTTGGTGTCAAGCACCTGTCGCCATAGGTGCTAGTAATCCTTCTCCTTTCCCACTTCTGAGCCCCTCAACCCGTTCACTGCAGAGGGGCTCTTGAATAATGCAAATACAGCTCATGCAAAGTGAATCCCCTCTCCAAAATTTGCATGTGGTGCGGCCCCACCCCCTCCCTCACGCTCCCCAATTGGCCACCTCAAGGGCTGCGCCCGCGACCCGCCTTCACTTCAACTGTGCCTGTTTTGGTGCATTACTCTACCCTGTGCCTGTTTGCATTCTCTTCCTCTTCTTATTGTTTTATTGTGATTTTATTAGAATGTAAGCCTATGCGGCAGGGTTTTGCTATTTTATTGTTTTACTCTGTACAGCACCATGTACACTGATGGTGCTATACAAATAAATAATAATAAATAATAATTAAAAAAAAACTGGCCAAGCAGGGGTGTCCGTCATCCCGTTGGCAGAGGCGCTGCTCCGCCTGTTTTGCAAGGGGACTTAATCACTATTAAAGCTCGAGCTTTGAACCTTTTTTTTAAAAAAAAAATCTGCACAGCTCAAGCTTCAGTTAAAAACAAAAATGAGCAAAATCAGTCTGGTAGATTTCAGGCAATCTTACACCACCACTTTCTTAAATAAGAAGATTCACTCACAACTCCTGCTAAATGAAACACAGAATTACGAGTAGAATGTGACATAAGCAGACAGTCCCTGAACATACTTACTGGGAAGTAAATCCAACCATGCATAAGGGGACCACCAAATAAATATGCTTAGGGCGCAATTCTATGCATGTTTAGATGGAAAAAAGTCCTACAACTGTGGAATGCTGGGAGATGTAGGACTTTTCCCCATCTAAACATGTATAGGATTGTACCCCTGGGATTGCAGTCAAACAGGCATTCATGAAGGCTGTGGCTTAAAGTGGGAGGGGGAAAGATGTAGACCTACGACAGACATCCACCCGTTGGACTCTGTCCATTGGTTCCCCACCTGCCTGTCCTTAGGGTGACCATATGAGAAGGAGGACGGGACTCCTGTATCTTTAACAGTTGTATTGAAAAGGGAATTTCAGCAGGTGTAATTTGTATATATGGGGAACCTGGTGGAATTCCCTCTTCATCACACCAGTTAAAGCTGCAGGTGCCCTGCCCTCTTTTGTATCTGGCCACTCTAGAATAGCTCCTGCAGCTTTAACTGTTGTGACAAAGAGGAAATTTCACCAGGTTCTCTATATATACAAATGATACCTGCTGAAATCCCCTTTTCTATGCAACTGTTAGAGATACAGGAGCCCTGTCCTTCTTTTCATAGGTCACCCTACCTGTCCTCCCTACATTGTGCCTACTTTGAGGGATGCATGTTGGGCACTGTGGAATGGTCAGTGCTGAAGTGCAGGCAGTCCTCATGACAGTCTCCATGGCCACGCCCCCACGGAGTAGGGTGGGGTGACCATATGACAAGGAGGATAGGGCTCCTATATTGAAAAGGGAACTTCAGCAGGTGTCATTTGAAGGCATGCAGCACCTGGTGAAATTCCCTCTTCATCACGACAGTTAAAGTTGCAGGAGCCCTGCCTAGCATGGCCAGATACAAAAGAGGGCAGGGCTCCTGCAACACCTATCTTACCTTCCATTTGCCCTGCCACCCTGGGGAACTTGGAAAACGAACCCAGCCATCCACAGAACCTCTCCTTGCTCCTATGCAATGCCAGGTCGGTTAAAAACAAAACAAATATCATCTATGATCTTCTTACAGATGAGGATGGCGACCTGGCATGCTTTACAGAGACCTGGCTGGGAGATGACATAGGCCCAGGCCCTCCCAGCTGGGTACTGTGTTAGTGAGCAGGTGAGGGAAAGTGAGCAGGGGTTGGAGCACCTGTGGTCTACAAAGACAATCTTAACCTAACCAGACTTCCTGTATGAGAATTGAATCACATCAAGTTTGTGTACCTGAGTCTGAAGACCAGGGATAGACTGGGGATTCTGTTAGTGTACCAGCTACCCCGCTGCCTATCAGACTCCCTGGCTGAGCTCACGGAACTGGCCTCGGAGTTGGTGTTGGAGTCGCCCAGGCTTTTGGTCCTGGGTGACTTCAACATCCCATTTGGGACCAGTTTGTCAGGTGCAGCTCAGGAATTCATGGCATCCATGACAAACCTGGGCCTATCCCAACTGGTCTCTGGACCCACACATTCAGCAGGTCACATCCTTGATGCTGTTTTCAGTTCCAAACAGTTGGATATGTGGGTGGAGGTGATAAATACTTCTGTGTTGTCATGGACAGATCATTTTCTGGTCACGGTTAGTATCACGGCTACCATCTGCCCCTGCAGGAGTAGCAGACATTTTAAGATGGTCCGCCCTTGAAGGCTGATGGATCCTTTTGGATTCCAGAATGCCTTAGAGGGTTCTATGGCTGGTATTGTCGACGATCCTGTTGAAGCCCTGGTCAATAGATGGAATCAAGACCTAACTAGGGCTATCAACACGATTGCCCCCAAAAGTCCTCTCCAAATTGCTTCCAATCGGGCACTTTGGTATACAGAAGATCTCAGGGAGTTCAAGTGGGAAGGACGACGCCTGGAGCACTGATGGTGGAAAACTCGACTTATATCTGACAAGACACAACATAGAGAACATCTTCGTCTCTATGGGGTGGCAATATGTGAAGCGAAGAAAGCTTTCTTCTTTGCACACATTGCATCTGCGAATTTGCATCCAGCAGAACTGTTTAGGGTGGTGAGGGGCCTAACTCAGGCACCTCCTCCCCTGATCCCGGTTTTAGAGCCTTCGGTAGTTCGCAGTGATGCATTTAACAATCATTTCACAGATAAAATCTCTTAGATAAGAGCCAATTTAGATGCCATTGTTATAACAGAAGCTGAAGCTGAAGTGTCCAGCAACTCTGTGAGTAGGATTACACTGGATCAGTTTCAGTTGGTGAGTACCGAAGATGTGGACAAGCTGCTTGGACGAGTAAGGAAGACAACTTGCCCTCTCGATCCCTGTCCTTCTTGGCTGGTCGCCCAGGGAGGAGATGCAGTTAGACTACAACATATTATTAATGCATCTCTCAGGGAGGGGAGTTTTCCACCATGTTTAAAAGAAGCGGTGGCACAGCCGCTTCTAAGAAAGCCCTCCCTGGACCCCCTGGACCTTAATAATTACAGGCCTGTATCAAATCTTCCATTTTTGGGCAAGGTGATTGAGAGGGCAGTTGCCTTCCAACTCCAAGCAATTTTGGATGATACAGATTTTCTAGACCTATTTCAAACCACCTTTAGGGCAGGATACGGAGTTGAGACAGCTTTGATTGCCTTAGTGGACGATCTACGCATGAGTATTGACAGGGGGAGGGTGTCCCTGGTGGTACTTTTGGAACTTTCAGCGGCTTTCGATACCATTGACCATGGTATCCTTCTGGAACGCCTGAGAGGTCTGGGAATCCGGGGCGCTGTGCTGCAGTGGTTCCGGTCCTACCTCTCAGGTAGATTCCTGATGGTGATGCTTGGGGATCATTGCTCCTCAAAAAAGGAGCTGTTGTATGGCGTACCACAAGGTGCCATCCTATCCCCAATGCTGTTTAACATCTACATGAAACCGCTGGGAGAGATTATCCGGAGGCATGGGGTGGGGTGCTATCAGTATGCTGATGACACCCAAATATATTTCTCTATGCCTTCAATAACAGCGTCAGCTAAGAATAGTGTGTCTCCTCTGAATGAATGCTTGGAGGTGGTAATGGGCTGGATGAGGAGGTGTGGTTTGGAGGTGTGTCAACCAGTTCTGGATGGGGCTACACTCCCCCTACATTTCCCCCCTTAAACCCACTTCCTGGTATGCAAAGGATCGTTGTCGCCCGGTAGCAACAACGACAACGCCAGCTTAGCGTTGTAGGGATAATTTGAGGGAAACAGGTACGTGGGATGAAGCTATCATAGACTAGCAGAGTTGGAAGGGGCCTACAAGGCCATTGAGTCCAACCCCCTGCTCAATGCAGGAACCTACCCTAAAGCATCCCTGACAGGTGGTTGTCCAGCTGCCTCTTGAAGGCCTCTAGTGATGGACCAAGGGTCCATCTAGTCCAGCATTCTGTTCAGACACTGGCCAAACAGCTGCCCATGGAAAACCTACCAGCAAGACAGGAGTGCAATAGTACCCTCCCACCCATGTTCCCCAGCAAGCGGTGAATTACATGCCTATTGCCTCTGATACTGGAGGTAGCATCTAGCCATGAGGGCTAGTAGCTATTGATAGCTTTCTCCTCCAGGAATTCATCCAACCCCCTTATAAAGCTATCCAAATTGGTTGCCATCATGACATCTTGTTCTAATAATCCCTCAGTTTTCCTTCTGTTTCTAACCAACACTTTGACAAGCTTTTTTTTTTTTAGAGCAAGGAAAATGCAGCATTTAATTGTGAAAGCAAGTGAATGTGCAATTTCCTCTTATGTATATATACACTATTCGGCTGTAGCACAGTGTCACCTAGTTTATATAGGAGAAACACAGAAAGGGAAATGCCTCCTGTGTTGAGCTTGAATCTCAGTTCTGCAATGAAACCTAAAGTAGGCACGGTGTATTGACAGCAGATTAACAGCCTTGTGCAGAAAAGTTCTTTGTGTGCTTGCTGCTGGAAACTCATATAAAAATGGGTGTTCCCTAAAGATAGTTGAGAACTACAAGCTCAACCGCAGCTTTTAAAGCTCAGCTAAAAACTTTTCTTTTTCCTAAAGCTTTTAAAACTTGATTTTGTTCTGACTTTATACTGTTAGTTTTACCCTACCCTGTGCCTGTTTGCATTCTCTTCCCCTCCATATTGTTTTATTATGATTTTATTAGAATGTAAGCCTATGCGGCAGGGTCTCGCTATTTACTGTTTTACTCTGTACAGCACCATGTACATTGATGGTGCTATATAAATAAATAAATAAATAAATAATAATAATAATAATAATAATAATAATAATAATAATAATAATAATAATAAGTGAAATACGAAGATGGTTGTGTTTTCACCCACACACACACACACACACACTGCACATTCTACAAGTGAAAAGATTATGCACTATGGTGGGGAGGAAATTCAGTTACTTTTAAGTTCTATTCAGAGACACCTGCATGATACAAAAAGTTAAGCATTCTTGACGAGTGCTTTGGGACTTCAGTCCCCATTGCAATGTGCCAGGAGGTGGGGAGAAACGGCTGCATGTGTTGTTTCCATGCTAACCATTAGATGGCACTCTTGATCCACACATAGCAAGCTGACAAGCAAAGTGTTCAGCTGGGTTGAAGTAACTTGTCCTATGCCAGTGTTCATAGAATCATAGAATAGTACAGTTGGAAGGGGCCTCCAAGGCCATCGAGTCCAACCCCCTGCTCAATGCAGGAATTTACCTTAAGGCATACCTGACAGATGGTTGTGCAGCTGCCTCTTGAAGGCCTCTAGGGTGGGAGAGCCCACAACCTCCCTAGGTAACTGGTTCCATCGCTGTACTGCTCTAACAGTCAGGAAGTTTAGGCTTCCTGTAACTTGAGCCCGTTATTCCATGTCCTGCACTCTGGGAGGATCGAGAAGAGATCCTGGCCCTCCTCTGTGTGACAACCTTTTAAGTATTTGAAGAGTGCTCTCATGTCTCCCCTCAATCTTCTCTTCTCCAGGCTAAACAGGCCCAGTTCTTTCAGTCTCTCTTCATAGGGCTTTGTTTCCAGGCCCCTGATCATCCTGGTTGCTCTCTTCTGAACACGCTCCAGCTTGTCTGCATCCTTCTTGAATTGTGGAGCCCAGAACTGGACGCAATACTCTAGATGAGGCCTAACCAGGGCCAAATAGAGAGGAACCAGTACCTCACGTGATTTGGAAGCTATACTTCTATTAATGCATCCCAAAATAGCATTTGCCTTTCTTGCAGCCATATCGCACTGTTGGCTCCTATTCAGCTTGTGATCTACAACCATTCCAGGATCCTTCTCGTTTGTAGTATTGCTGAGCCAAGTATCCCCCATCTTGTAACTCTGCCTTTGGTTTCTATCTCCTAGATGTAGAACTTGGCATTTATCCCTATTAAATTTCATTCTGTTGTTTTCAGCCCAGCTTTGCTTCCATTAATGCAGCCCAAAATAGCATTTGCTTTTTTTGCAGCTACATCACACCGTTGGCTCATATTCAGCTGTTGATGCTCACCAGATGGCATACAATGCCCAGGATGAGCTCTTGGGCACCGACCACCTCTGTAGTGATGGGTGGAAGATGACAGAGGGTTACGACCCACAGTGCATCTAAATAACAAGGAGGAGCAATGGATACAGGTGAGATCTGGCAGAGGACAGAAGCCTGGATTTTCACCAGCTTGTCTAACTGGATGAAAAGTTCGACTCCATCTGGCAGAGCTGCGTTCGGATCTACTCCAGATTCACTGTTTGCCATTTCGTTTGCGTTACAGATGTATGTGGGAACCTTCTGCGAGGCCCTTTGAAGAGAGAGAGTAACACTAAATGCTCTAACCCTACATGCTCTAACCATAAATGCTCTAACCCTAAATGCTCTAACCCACTCTAACCCTAAATGCTCCTGTGCTTGAGTGGTACAGTGCAAGAGGCTCTGGCTCAAAAGAGCGGTTAAAATTATATTAAAAAATAATAATCAAACTTTAAAAGATAAATCAATTTCCAATTGGCACAGGCATTGAGTACTAATGGTGTTACAGGCGCTGTCCAATAGGTTCCCAAGATTGTACATTTCCGGGAGATCAACAACAATAACAACACATTTTCCCAAGCAAAGAAATACTGGGACAATTATATGTCTTCCCAACCTAAGTGCTTGTTTGAGAAATGGCAACTGGATCCCCCATAACAAACTTTATTTTTTTAATTAACTTGATGCACCCAACTGACTTCCAGCTTTTTGTTTACAAAACCCCTGACACTTTAGGCTTGATGCCTCTGAGCATATATAGAGCGCTTCTCTCCCAAGCGAAGCAAAGCGGTTTCTTTTACAAAAGAATCCACACAAAGTACCTCAAACATGTATAGAGCATCCGTTCTTTGTGAAGAGAATTAGCTTCTGCATTTTTTTTTTCAACAGAGGCAGGGAAATTGAGCATGTACAGAGGGACCACACCCTCTGATGGGAAGGAGTTTATTTTAAAAAGAAAAGAATGTGCAAACAGTCTGTCTTTGAGTAGGTACAGATTGCGCTGGTGAGCTGGGTTCAAATTCAGGCTCAGCTGTGAAGCTCACTGCACCAGGAGGAAGATTGAAGGGAGACATGATAGCAGTCTTCAAATACTTCAAAGGTTGTCACACAGAGGAGGGACAGGATCTCTTCTCGATCCTCCCAGAGTGCAGGACACAGAATAACGGGCTCAAGTTAAAGGAAGCCAGATTCCAGTTGGACATCAGGAAAAACTTCCTGACTGTTAGAGCAGTACGACAATGGAATCAGTGACCTAGGGAGGTTGTGAGCTCTCCCACACTAGAGGCCTTCAAGAGGCAGCTGGACAACCCTCTATCAGGGATGCTTTAGGGTGGATTCCTGCATTGAGCAGGGGGTTGGACTCGATGGCCTTGTAGGCCCCTTCCAACTCTGCTATTCTATGATTCTATGATTCTCGGCCTGACCCACCTTGCAGGGTTGCTGTTAGGATAAAATGGGGTGGGGGGTAGGCTGGAGAGAACCACAGACGCCACATTCAGCTCCTTGGAGGCAAGGAGGACTCTGAACATAATAAACTGAGCTTTGTCTTGCTCTGCCTTTACCTCCCTGTTGGTATCTGGGCGGGAGACGGAGCATTGGCTGCCCAAGGAAGCAATAATTTGCAAAGACCCACATTGAGAGTGGACATGGAGGTAGTGGAGGGGGGGGCAGGAAGAAGGCGCCTCCAAGGTGCGAAAGGAAGACCAGGGGGTGGGGGGCATCTCTAAGGGGAGCAGTTTGGGAGGGGGGGGTTAGATTTATGGGTGGGGGGTTGGCAACAAAGCCCCCTGGCCCCCTGACTCCCCTGTCTCCCAGCTTTGCCGTGCATCTGTGGCCTTTGAATCTTGTGGGAAGGCCGAGGTGGTAAAATGTCACCAGCTGGGCCGTAAAACGCCCCACAAAAACAGCTTTTGTTTCGGGCCAAGGGGGCAGCATAAAGGCGGCACGGAGCGGCTGAGCGCAGCGCAGCAGCGGTCCGGATTCCACGGCAGGCTTTGTTCCCTTGTCTTCCACACACCCTCTGCCTCTCCCCCCCCCAACCCCAACCCCAACCCCCCCCCCCCCACTTAATGCGCTGGCTGGGAAAGGGGCTTGCCCTCCATGGGGGTGGGGGTGACCCTATGGAAAGGAGGACAGCGCTCCTGTATTTTTAACAGTTGCATTGAACGGGGAATTCCAGCAGGTGTCACTGATATGCATGCAGCACCTGGTGAAATTCCCTCTTCGTCACAACAGTTAAAGCTGCAGGAGCCTTTCCCTCTTTTGTATCTGGTCACTCTAGTATGGCTCGCCTGTTGTGAGGAAGAGGGAAATTCACCAGGTGCTGCAGGCATACAAAGGACACCTGCTGAAATCCCCCTTTCTATGCAATTGTTAAAGGGACAGGAGCCCCGTCCTCCTTTTCATAGGGTCCCCTTAGTGGCGGCGGAACTGGAAGGCGGCACGTCCCTGCAGACCGACAGACGGACAAACTTTTAAAGTTTCCCTGGGCATTGGGGAAGCCCTCGTCACTTGAGTGCCCCCCCCCCGGGGCTCTTAGTTGCACACTCTAATGTGAATGCAGGCCTGAATCCTGGATGTTGTGAAGCCATGATACAGAGAGGTGCCACTGAGCATACACAGAGTGCTCCACCGGCACTGAGCACCCACCGCCTGTTCCCACACGCACTTGAGAATTAAGGCAAAAGGTTCAGTTCTGTGCCTCCAGGGAGGGAGCTGGGGGCCTGCGCCATAAACAGAGGGGCAGGTTTCCGCTCAGATTATGATGAAACTATGCGTAACTTTTTATATATAAAGGTTGGCAGAGTGCCTATTATTTTATACTCAGGAATTGTCCTCCACACAGCCGCTTTTCCACCAGCTTTCAGAAGAGACAAAATTAACCTACTTAAGCACTTTTTCCCCACCTGTGTGACCTTCTGACATCAAATAAAGTGACTTTATTTTCATTTTTCATACACATTTTGGAGCTGCTCCTGCATGCTGCGCTTGAGGGGCATAGAGGAGGTAAGGGTGACCCAGGAGTAGGGTGACCATATGGGAAAGGAGGACCAGGCTCCTGTATCTTTAAGAGTTACAGAACAAAACTTGATTTTGTTCTGACTTTATACTGTTTGTTTTACCCTACCCAGTGCCTGTTTACCCTACCCTGTGCCTGTTTGCATTCTCTTCCCCTCCTTATTGTTTCATTATGATTTTATTAGAATGTAAGCCTATGTGGCAGGGTCTTGCTATTTACTGTTCTACTCTGTACAGCACCATGTACATTGATGGTGCTATATAAATTAATAATAATAATAATAATAATAATAATAATAATAATAATAATAATATAGAAAAGGGGATTTCAGCAGGTTCCTTTGTAGGCATGCAGCACCTGGTGAAATTCTCTCTTCAACAGAACAGTTAAAGCTGCAGGAGCCCTGCCCTCTTTTGCATCCAGTCACTCTAGGGCAGGGCTCCTGCAGCTTTAACTGTTGTGATGAAAAGGGAATTTTGCCAGGTGCTGCATGCCTACAAAGGACCCCTGCTGAAATTATTTATTTATTTGAAACATTTATATCCTTCCCTATATCATTAAGATCTCAGGGCGGAGTACAAATTCCCTTTGCTATGCAACTCTTAGAGATACAGGAGCCCAGTTCTCCTTTCCATGTGGTCACCCTACCCAGGAGGAGGAGATCGTGGGTCTGCTGAGTTGGCAAACTGGGTGGGAACCTGGCACGGGCTTTCGCTGATTTGTCCTTGGGACTGGTGAACATTTCTCAAATGCCTTCGAAACGTTCACTTCCTTGATCCTGCTACACAAATGTATTTGCACGACTTAGCCTGTAGTCTCTGACTTGGGACACTTCCTTGGATTCTATGAATTGGACTACATGACCCAAGAGCTCATTGAGGGTTCATTTGCCCTTGAGGCCCTGCGGTGCGTGCCGACAGCCATGATGACTATGCAACCTCCAACCGGGGGTTGTCATGTTGTGTGAACCCAGCTGGCAGGGGCCATTTGAGGGTTAAACAACCTTGCATAACTCATGGCCTGTTGTAGGGGTTGTTTAATCCTCAAATAACCCCCTCTGACCGGGTTTACATGATATGACAACGCCCGACCAACCCCGGTCAAGGGTTGCATATCCATCATGGCAGCCAGCAAATTAACCCTCGACAGGCTGTCTTGTCATGTGAACATGTCTGAGACCAGGCCAGGATCTACACTACTGCTTTAAAACGGTTTTATAACAGTTCTGACAACGGTTGGGGCCCAGGACACACTCCAGATACAATTTTCAAAAGGTCTTCAAAGTGTTTTATCCTGCTTTGCGTTGCTCCGACCCTGCTCTGCATGTGTGTTGACTTCCCGGCCACAGATTCATTCATTCATTCTCCCTGGGTACCGTTTTCTAAAATGTCTTCTGGATGCCGAATTCCTCAACAGTGCTCTGTCTCTGTGTGACATCACTAGCTTGGCATCAGCCACCCACGGTAGCAATTTTCTCCATCTCCCGGCAGGTTTGGGGGGCCTTTCGTGGGAGGGGCCACATGCCTGTTCTGTGTCGCCAGAAGAGTGAGTAAGCTGAGGTTGCTGCTTACTGCTGTCGCCTGTCCATTCACTTCGGGGGGGGGGGGCGCATGGAGGAGGTAGGGGTGGACCACTGTGTGCACATGGTTGAGGACCCCAAAACCTGGGACCTCTTAACCACACGCCCTCAGGAACTAGACCTGGTCCTGTGCCATCTATTTACAGCCGAACCACATGAAGAATTTGGGCAGAGGAAGGCAACCAGAGGAGGGCAACCAGTATCCAGAGGAGGGCAACCAGGATGATCAGGGGTCTGGAAACAAAACCCTATGAAGAGAGACTGAAAGAACTGGGCATGTTTAGCCTGGAGAAGAGAAGATTGAGGGGAGACATGATAACACTCTTCAAGGACTTGAAAGGTTGTCACACAGAGGAGGGCCAGGATCTCTTCTCGATCCTCCCAGAGTGCAGGACACGGAATAACGGGCTCAAGTTAAAGGAAGCCAGGTTCCGGCTGGACATCAGGAAAAACTTCCTGACTGTTAGAGCAGTACAACAATGGAATCAGTTACCTAGGGAAATTGTGGGCTCTCCCACACTGGAGTCATTCAAGAGGCAGCTGGACAACCATCTGTCAGGGATGCTTTAGGGTGGATTCCTGCATTGAACAGGGGGTTGGACTTGATGGCCTTGTAGGCCCCGTCCAACTCTGCTATTCTATGATTCTATGATTCTATGATTCTAGGGACCAGGTTTCCCATTACAACAGCGTTTCGATGGAAGAAGCTGCACCCTGCGAAACTCTCCCTCGGGCGCTGCTCATAAAGGCACAGGAGTCACGCTTGCATCCCACAGGCCCGCAAGGGATGCTCCATAGCAACACCTCGCCATAACCAGGTGTGGCTGTCCCTGAGACCAGGTGCCTCCTGTGCAGCCCGCGGGGTGGGGGTGGGGGGGTGCCTGTCACTTAACACGCCACCCTGCTCCCTGTCAAACCATCGCCACCATCTGCTGATGGATGGGGCGGAGGCGAAGAGTGGGGAGGGACAAGCCAGGCAGACAAGCCGTCGTTTGTTTTGAAATGAGGAAAAGGGGAATTCAGAGAGATTGAAAGCAAAGATCAGTGCGGGGGGGGGGGGGGGAGAGAGACGGCGAAGATGTGATTTCTCCCTGAGGGATTGCTTGGCGATGATTCCGTGCGCATACAACGCCGTCTGATGTAGAATCAGAAGTGCTCTGGGACTTATGGAGGAGGATTTGTGGTGCCCTCTGGCAAATGGAGATGTGCGTGTGTGTGTGGGGGGGGGAATAAACATTCTGCACTACCCAGATCCTGCTTCAAACTTGCAGAACTGATTCCATCCCCTCCTGCTCTAAGTTTCACCGTAAGAGGAGCCACGGTGGATATAACGCAGTGTGGGTGTTCCCAGATCAGCCCCACAACTCTAAAAACGTCACACCTGCCTTCACTCTGAACGTTGTGATGAGAAGAGGTAGCGTGGTGTAATGGGTTTGAACCAGAAAGACACGGCTTCAAGTCCCTGGTCGGCCCTGAAGCGCAGCAGCTGACCTTCCTCTCCCTCATCATGGCCTACGTCCCAGGGTCGTTCCGAGGCTTAAAATGGGACCGCTCCCACTGCAGCAGCCTGAGCACTTCGGGATGAAGGGGGCGGGGGGGTGCCTCTGCAAACTCCACGTTAGGCATCATAAGAAAAGGAATTGAGAGTAAAACTGCCAGTATCGTACTACCTTTATACAAACCTATGGTGTGACCACACTTAGAGTACGGTGTACAGTTCTGGTCACCACATCTAAAAAAGGATATTATAGAGCTGGAAAAAGTGCAGAAAAGGGCAACTCAAATGATGAAGGGGCTGGAGCATCTCTCCTATGAGGGAAAGTTACATCAACTGGGATTGTTTAGCTTGGAAAAAAGGAGGTTAAGGGGAGACATGATAGACGTGCACAAAATTAGGCACGGTATGGAGAATGTGGAGAGGGAGGTATTTTTTTCTCTCTCTCAAAATACTAGAACCCAGGGTCATCCCATGAAGCTGATTGGTAGGAGATCCTGGACAAATAAAAGGAAGGACTTCTTCACACAGCGCAGAGTTAAATTATGGAACTCACTACCACAAGATGTACTGACGGCCACCAATTTGGATGGCTCTAAAAGGTAGTTGAATAAATTCCTGGAGGAGAAGGCTATCCATGGCTACTAGCCCTGATGGTTGTGTGGTATCTCCAGTATTTGAGGCAATAAGCCTTTGTGCACCAGTTGCTGGGGAACATGGGTGGGAGGGTGCTGTTGCACCGTGTCCTGCTTGTTGGTCCCTGGCCGATGGCTGGTTGGCCATTGTGTGAACAGAGTGCTGGACTAGATGGACCCTTGGTCTGATCCAGCATCAGGGCGCTTCTTAGGTTCTTCTGTTCTTGCAAATCAAACATTGCAACGCCCAACACGGCAAAGGGAATGTGACCATATCAACGAGCGAACTCATTGTGAGTTGGTAGGCTGGAAAATGTCAAAACGTCTGCCTTTCCCGGCGGGACTTTTAAGATCCACCATGAACACGTACGCACACAAGTTTTGGTCCGGCATCAAAACCAAACCCCCTTTGCCCGCATCCGTCTGGGGATTTGGCAGTCTGGAGCGCGCCCGCGGTTGCTCGGATGTGTGCGCCTTCGCTTTGTTTTGCTTAAGTGTGACACTTTTGCATCCCCGGCTCTTTCGAACGGCCTTCCCCCTGCCCTGTGTACAAGCAAGGGAGCTCCGCTGTTCTTCCTGTTTGCTCCCTGGTACGCAGCAGGCCTGTGCTTTTATGGGAGCGCCCCCACGCCATTCCTGGCACCGTCCACGCCCCCTTGACTCCACTAGAGCCTTTTATGGCAATCCTCAACCAGTTCCTGCTCAGGACAACATCCCACCCATCCCCTCCACCCCACCCCACCCCGCTTGCTTCAGGCCTTTGCTGAAGCAACCTGGTCACATCTTGGGCCCAATGCAGACACCAGGGGTTGCAGTGGAGCAGGAAAAGAAAGGCTTCAAAGGAATGTCTCGGCCCAGCCAGACTTTCATCTCCGGGCCTCATGCCAGAACAGAAGGATGGAAAAGCCCAGGGGTTGGGGGTGGGGGTGTATGTGGGGAGATTTGGGGGTTTTGTTGCTATTTTGCTATTCCTTGGGCAGAACAGTGTAGTGGTCTTTATGAACTCTTGGCGAGCAGAAATAGAAGACGGTGGCGTGGACAGGAATGGGCCACGCTCATGGCGTCTAACATCACGTTTTGGTAAAAGTCACTGGAAGATCAGGGTTTCTCTCTCTTTCTTTTTCTTCCCTCTCTCATATATTGCACTAGAACTGGCAGCATCATAGAATCATAGAATAGCAGAGTTGGAAGGGGCCTACAAGGCCATCGAGTCCAACCCCCTGCTCAGTGCAGGAATCCACCTTAAAGCATCCCTGACAGATGGTTGTCCAGCTGCCTCTTGAAGGCCTCTAGTGTGGGAGAGCCCACAACCTTCTTAGGTAACTGATTCCATTGTCATACTGCTCTAACAGTCAGGAAGTTTTTCCTGATGTCCAGCTGGAATCTGGCTTCCTTTAACTTGAGCCTGTTATTCCGTGTCCTGCACTCTGGGAGGATCGAGAAGAGATCCTGGCCCTCCTCTGTGTGACAACCTTTCAAGTATTTGAAGAGTGCTCTCATGTATCCCCTCAATCTTCTCTTCTCCAGGCTAAACATGCCCAGTTCTTTCAGCCTCTCTTCATAGGGCTTTGTTTCCAGACCCCTGATCACCCCCTGCCCACACTAGAGGCATTCACAAGGCAGCTGAACAACCATCTGTCAGGGATGCTTTAGGGTGGATTCCTGCATTGAGCAGGGGGTTGGACTCGATGGCCTTGTAGGCCCCTTCCAACTCTGCTATTCTATGATTCTATGGTTGCCCTCCTCTGAACACACTCCAGCTTGTCTGCATCCTTCTTGAATTGTGGAGACCAGAACTGGACGCAATACTCTAGATGAGGCCTAACCAGGGCCGAATAGAGAGGAACCAGTACCTCACGCAATTTGGAAGCTATACTTCTATTAATGCAGCCCAAAATAGCATTTGCCTTTCTTGCAGCCATATCGCACTGTTGGCTCCTATTCAGCTTGCGATCTACAACAATTCCAAGATCCTTCTCGTTTGTAGTATTGCTGAGCCAAGTATCCCCCATCTTTTAACTGTGCCTTTGGTTTCTATTTCCTAGATGTAGAACTTGGCATTCATCCCTCTTAAATTTCATTCTGTTGCTTTCAGCCCAGCACTCCAGCCTATCAAGATCACTCTGAAGTTTGTTTCTGTCTTCCAGTGTATTAGCTATCCCCCCACAATTTTGTGTCATCTGCAAATTTGATCAGCGTTCCCTGCACCTCCTCGTCCAAATCATTGAACCCCCATGCAATAGACGGGCTGTGGATTCAAATCAGAACAGCACGGAATTCGCTTGTGGAATTCACAGCCACACCGTGGGGTGGTGGCCGCTGTCTTCAATGGCTTGGAAAGACGAAAGGGTCGATTCATGCAGGGAGCGGGAGAGCAGCCCATCAACGGCTCCCAGACCCTATCGCTAAAATACAGCCTTCCCCCAACCTGGAGCCCTCCACATAGGTTGGGGGGTACCTGCAACGCCCATCATTCCCAGGCTGGGAAAGATGGGGATTGCAGTCCACCACAACTGGAAGGCACCAAGTGAGAAAAGGCCGACTTAACGGAACTTATTTATTTACTTATTACATTTATATACCACCCCACTGCTGAAGCTCTCTGGGCGGTCCCCGGATCGTTTCCCACTGAAGAGCACATTGTAGTAATATAACCTGGAGGTTAGATTACTAGGAAATTTCCAAAACATTTCTTAGATACCAACAGTCTGATGCACCAAACCAATATTTCTTTCCCACCACATGTGGAACTACATCCATAAATTTATTATTTATTTTATTTTATTTTATTTATTACATTTATGTACCGCCCCATAGCCAAAGCTCTCTGGGTGGTTTACAAAAGTTAAAAACAGTGAACCGAGTTGTTGTCAGATAACTTACCACTACTTACTATTATCATTTGTTCAATAGTAATTCTTACGAATTGAACTCATTCTTGTACTCTTGTGTATATTTACCATTGTTAACATTAAGAGACAGAAACTGTTTGGACATCACGCTAAGCCATGATGATTAGTGTGTCACATGGCAGGCGATTTTCCAAACCGTGGCGGCTGCATAACCACTGTTTAACCATGTGTACTAACCACACACTGCAATAGGGTTAGCAGCAGCCCCTATTAGCTTAGCACACACCCACCCCCTGCTCCCGCCAGCAATGGGGTGGATAGGAAAGGAAGAACAGCAGTGGCCACGGCAGCAAAGGGAACGAGCGTGGCAGCAGCATCTCCTGGTGGTGGAGGTGGGAAACACGCCACCCTCCATTCCTTCCATGCTGCCGCCTGAAGCGGTGGCATCACCCACCTCATGGGAGGGCCGGCCCGGGCTGCTGCGCGTTAAGGTACCAGGTCACTCTTGGCCCAGAAGTGTCTCCATTCAGAGAATTCTCTTCTGTATCCACGGGGTGGTGGTGGTGGTGGTTAGTCAATCGGCCATTATCTGCCCCGCAAAGAGTTGGCTTTGTGTTCCATCCTCTGGTGCAGCAGGACGGGTCCTCCACAGCAGCTGCCAGGCTGTGCGACGGTCTGGGATGGGAGCCAGCTGGCAGGCGGGGAAACTGAGCGAGAGCCCTGCACTGCATTGCAGAGAGATGTGAACGCCGCCACCGGCTGTGCCCCCCAGAATTCCGCTGCCACACTCTTCTTCCTCCGGGGTCGTTTTCACACACGCGCCTTGGTGCCGCGATGCTCATGTGAATGGAATATCTGCGCTGGTTGGGAGGTGAAGCGGAATATTTCCTTCTAGACCTTCACTCTCGTTCGTGAATAACATTCCCGAAAAGGGGGAAAGGGAGGGGCTAGAATACACTTTGCTGGCCCCCTTCACAGACGATCCTGCAAATGAGGGTCGCTGTCGTGCAGCTCCCACCGTCTCCATCCTGGAGTTGCAGTCCAACATCCCTGAAGGACACCCGGTTGGGGAAGGTGATGTAGCACTGCAGCCAAGGACCAGGAAGAACTGGGTTCAAATCTCCCACTTGGCCATGATGCTTGGGTTCTTCAGTGTTGGGGTGACCCTATGGAAAGGAGGACAGGGCTCCTGGATCTTTAGCAGTTGTATAGAAAAGGGAATTTCAGCAGGTGTCGTTTGTAGGCAGGCAGCACCTGGTGAAATTCCCTCTTCATCACAACAGTTATGGCTGCCCTAGAGTGACCAGATATAAAAGAGGACAGGGCTCCTGCAGCTATAACTGTTGTGATGAAGATTTAGATTTCTGACGGCAAGTCAGAAAGGAGGAAGAGCAGCTTGATGGTGTGCGTAGAAGTCTCGGATAGGTCCCATGGGCAGAGGGGTGTCATAGTTCTGACTTTATACTGTTAGTTTTACCCTACCCAGTGCCTGTTTGCTTTCTCTTCCCCTCCTTATTGTTTTATTATGGTTTTATTAGAAGGTAAGCCTATGCGGCAGGGTCTTGCTATTTACTCTTTTACTCTGTACAGCACCATGTACATTGATGGTGCTATATAAATAAAATAATAATAATAATAATAATAATAACAACAACAACAACAACAACAACAACAACAACACTACATCTATGGCAGTCCAGAGAGGTGGCCGGGTGGTTCGCTAGCACGCACGGAGGCTCAGGTAAGTCCCGTGGGTGGGCAGGGGCATCTGGTCTTGTGGCCAAATTGGCCTGAAGCAGTTTGGCTGCTTAGGATCAAGGCAGCCCAATCTGGTCCCAAACTGGATTCGGGCCGAATCGCCCTGCTTCGGCTGGAGTCCAGATTCGGGACCAAGGTGAAGCACAGCCCTTTAAAAAAAAACATTTCATAGCCGGGAGGTGATCAGTACATGGTTACAGTTGCTCACTTTATTATTTTGGCTTTAGAAATATATTCTCTTCCACAACAAAATGGCGCTTATTCCCAAGTCATCGTGTTCAGCATCCGGGCAGCAGAAGCAAAACTCCATTTGACTCCTGTAGCCATGACCGTAACCTAAGTGAGCTGCAATGCACGGAATGGTGTTGGAGGGCCGGATTCCATTTCGGAAAAGCTCTCAGAGGACACATCCCAGGGCTGGGAGGAGGCAAAAGTGAAATGGGCGGGGCCAAAAGCAAAAGAGGTGTGGCTAAAATACCATCACGGTTGCTGCTTAAAGAGCTTATTGCAAGTCATTAAGCCTTAAAGGGCGATTTCCATCTTTTAGAATGGGAGTGGGGGAATCGCACCAAATCTGGGGAAGGCTGTGTGGCCTACTAGGGAACTCCAAATAGCCGGATTGGAAGTCCTGGATGTCCGGATTTGCTCTCCAGCCCCAAGGCTGTGCAACGCTGCCTTAAAGGGCACACGGGCATGTTGTATAAGACCGTTAAGTCCAGGGTCTAAAATTACCCACCTCTGCCTAACTTGTGTAATCAGGGCAGCAAATGAGGTTAATGTAATATTAGGAGCGTCGACCAGGAATGCCTCGGGTCAGAAATCCCTTCTTTGGTGAGGTGACCTCCTTTCCTGTATTTGTGAGGAATCCCGGGGTTTCCAACTGGGAAGTTTTGCCCCACCCGCATCCCGAAACCTGTGCCACAACGGGGGGCAATTTTGCCGGTTCTTCCTGGGGCGCCCCAAACCTCACGAGCCACGTCCACACGTGTGACCGAGCGTGACCAAGCGAAAGCATGTGCTGGGAGCCACGTAGCAGCCCTATCGCTTTGCCCAGTTGCACGCGAGATTAAAGATTGGAAGGCACCAGCAATTACTTTGCGGCGTATAAATAGACGCACCAGTTGATCCCTGGGATTTATCTCTTCCCCTGTCCTTCGGCCAACTCCCCCTCCCCGCTCCTATGGCGCTCTCCCTCCCCATGTTGCGGCTGTGTGCGTGTGTGGGTGTGTCCTTCTGGTGTGCTCAAGTAGCCTGCCCCAACCTGGTGCATTCTGGGAGTTGTAGTCCAACACATCTGGAGCGCCCTAGGTTGAGGAAGGATGCTCTAAGCCTTAGTTATTGGCAGGAAAAACTTCCATATAAATATGCTGTTTTTTCTGGCCCCACCCTTTTGCCTTCGGCCCCGCCTCCTAGGGCAATGCAGCCCCCGAGACCTTCTCTGAAACGGCGCAGGGACCTTGGGCTGAAAGAGGTTCTGCACCCTCGGCGAACACTGACTGGTCGTGGCCCTACAGAGTCTCAAGAGATGGGTCCCTCCAAACTCTACCCAGAGACGCTGGTAATTGAACCAGGGGGCTTCTCCGGCACCTCCATTAACATCTGCTGAGGGAACAGTGTTGGGACCACAAGACCAGGATCGCCCCGTAAGGGAGCAGTGTGGTTGGGTGCCACCAGGTGCAGTTGCTAACCAACCGGTATTTTGCTAAACTGACCGACGAAACCCTGATAGGTTGGATAACCGACACGAAGATCGTAAGAATTTCCATGCTGGTACAGACCAAACATCCGACTCCTGCAGTGCCCGACTTCCCACAAATGTCAATGAGATGCCTTTGGGAAGCCCACGAGCGGAGCAAATGTAGCCCACCCCCTCCTACTGTTTCTCCCCTGCAAGTGATTTAGTTATATACTACCCCTGAGGCTGGAGGTTCTATTTAACTAGCATGGGTAACCGCTACTGCTTGCCTTTTCCTCCTCTGCAGATTTGTCAAATACCCCTTTGAGACCCATCTTTATTCCGTGACCGTCACCAACGTCTTACAACGGCAAATTCCCTAAATCGAATCAGCCTCCCCCAACATCTCAGTACATGTCAGATTACAACTCCCGTTAACTCCAGGCAAGCTGGAAGTGATGGGAGTTGTAGTCCAACACGTATCGAAACTGCCAGGTTGGGGGAGGCTGAATTATGTCATGTGTGAAGTAACTTGGCTAAATCTGTCCTAGATTTGCATCCCATCAATTAATTCTATCACGAGAAAGACGTGGAGGCTTAAAGGTGATGGCAGGTTAACAGTGTGATTCCCAGGCACAGCTACTCAGATGTAAGTCCCTTTGTGTTTAAAGGGGCTTGCTCTCAGGAGAGTGTGTGTAGAATTCTTGCCCACAATCTACACACTTACCTAGGAGCAAGCCCCACTGAATTCAATTGGGCTGAGTTCTGAGTAGACATGCAGTGGTTTGCACTGTAAACAAACCAACTAGTGTCAACACCGGGGTCACTGCTGAGAACCTGCCCCCAGACTAAAGGCCAAATTTTCTTGCAAGCAGGAACATTCCTTATGTGGGTCACGCCTCTGCCTTGTTTGCATTTGTGCGGCTGTTCAAATGTGAAATAATTGAAAAGGAGATAGGAAGTAGGTCAAACGACATTATTTATTGGGCCAACTCAGCTTGACGCGCGAGCGTGCGGGCGTCAAAGAAGGGGCGAAGCGTTTTGCGAAAGTCGAAGCGGCACATTTGATCCAACAAAGGAGCAACCGTACACCAGCCGCGTTCTACTGAAACGCCAGCCGACGCTGCATTCTGCCGGTCTCGGAACGTATTGTGAAAGAGGGATTGTTGCTTTAAAAGCTTAGTCCAGAAAATCTGAGGGGGGAGAGCAGCAAAGACGGGTCTGAGCCCCGCTCCGTACACCCTGCAGCCTGTCTGCGCTATGATCCGCAACCGAGGGATTTGTAACTCACGAAACCACCATTCACGTCAGCTGTCAAATCACACGAGTACACGGAGATGTTTAGGTTTCACCGTGAGCTCAGAATGAACGCAGCCCTCCGAGGACGGCGTTAACTCAAAGACACAAATAAAAGATGTCAGGAATCAGATGCCGGCAGGCAAAACCTGCAAAGCCTGGCTCGCTCTCTACCTGCTGGCACAAGTTGGATCTGCGTTTCGCTGCGCATCCCAAATCGCGCCAGCTTTTGTCCTAAGACCAGACATTGAAGCCAGAGGACGTGGAATGAAGAAGCACCGTCTGTGCATTCTGAAGCGGCCCGTGTCACGACTCATGCGAAAATGCAGCGTGCTGGGATTTGTAGCGGTTCCCGAGACAGATCAGGAAGCAGGGGGCAGTGTCCTGTGGCCACCTTCCCCCACCCCAGGTGATGAATCCCCTCTGCCTAAAAGGGATGTCCAAGTTGCAACGCTTGTATCAGCAAGGCAAGAGGGAGGCCTCCATAAATAAGCAGCCGTGAGATTAAAAAACAACAGCTTCCCACATGCCTTGAATTCCGCAGGTCATGGCGATCCCAGGTGGGGGCTTTTGTCACCTCAGTGGGTTAGATTTGACTCCCACTGAGCGCGCACCAAGATTGGCGCATGTGCTTGGAGGTCATTCCGTCTGACCTTTCCCCACACCTGTGTGGGGAAAGGTGGAGTCGGTCCCAGCTACTGTATCCTACTTCCTGGCTTTGCCACGCCATTAGTGCATGTTTGCGCAGTAAACGCGCATCTCTACTTTGCTGCGCCTGGCTTAAAAGTTGAGCTTCTGTTCCATGTTGCCTTCCGTGCTTTGCTACTGGGATTGAGGGTGTGGTTGTAGATCACAGGCCTGCGTAGTTTCAGATTACCTCCCTCCCCAAAGACCCAGATTTTGAAAGCAGGAAAGGCCGAAAGAGGGAAGGAGAGGAGTTAGGGCAACGGGGAGGTAGTTCAATATAGCCACCAGAAAACAGACTGCTTGATCTCAGGGTGATTTCCAGTCGATTGGGAACAGTTTCTGGCACATTCACATGTAACAACAACCCAGAGTATGGCTCAAGTACGGGTTGTTGAATCCTGGGTTGTTGTTAGATGCGAACCCAGAAGTATGGGTCAAGTAAGGGTTGTTACCCATGAACAACTGAGGAAGAGAACCCATGGTTTGTTGTTGAGCTGTGAACTTGGGGTTGTTTTAACTATGAGTTGTCATTATGTGTGAAGCCTGAACCGTGGGTCATTTATGGGCTGTTTTGCTCACCTACAGAAGACAAAGAAAACAAAAACAGCTGTGCCACAGGTCAGTAGTAAAACACTACAAAGGTATTTTGGATGCAGGGAGGGAACAACCCAGTAACTGGAAAAACCTGAGCTTTGTGCAATTGTCTGGCAGACAAATCATGGGCAAACTCTGGGTAGGTCATTGGTTTAACAATAGCAACAACTAAAAAGCCTCCCTCCTTCCCCCCCCCCCCCCAAAAAAATCAGGTGCTGAAAAAGGTTTCGGTGAAAACCTAAAGTGGATTGTTGTGTGAAAGGACCTGTGGGCTTGGTTCCGGTACGGATCACAACCCCCTGGGCTGAACATGTGTTCGGAATGGAACTCCAGTGAAGTGGACAGCGTCCACGAAAGCTCCTGCCACAATAAACGTGGGAGTCTTTAGGATGCCGCTAAACTCCGTTGCTGTTCTTCCTGCTCAGAGAGGAAGCCTGTTTTGTACCTGGTTCGAATTAAAAGAAACAAAATAAACCCCACAAGTTTGCCCACGTCGGGGATAGTGAAAGGCCTGCAAAATGTGGGCTGCTTGGCTCCCCCCTTCCCCTCCCCCAACATAAACCCTCCTTTCTTTTCTCTGCTCCCTCAACCTCCCAATATCCTCTTGATGTGACACACACACACCCCAATCTCCCTGCCTCTTCCTCCATCACCTTGGCTCCATCACAGAGTTCTCTCCACCCAAATCACCTTCCTTGCTTTCCTTTCCTTCCTGGCCACTTCCCCAAAGAGCTTGCAGCTTAAATAAGTAAAATTTAACACGCACCCCTGCCTCCTTACCCACCCACCCCCGAATCCCACATATGCCTGGCTTCACCTTCTAGCCAAATCTCATTTTTAAGAGGGCAACACCAACGTTTAACACCAGCCATCCCATTTTGTGAGCCTTTTGTTATTTTTAAACGTCGTTTTCGCGCACGCACACAGCCCGACTGGGAACAAACAGCGCAGCCAAGCGCGACGGGATTTTTCCTTCCTGAGGCTTATTTTCCAGGTTGGGTAGGTGAGTCACTGCCGCCGCCGTTTTCCATATCCCTTCCGGACTCCGCCAGCTGCCCCGCCAAAGCGCCCACATCTTCACAAATCCTGTCCCCCTTCTGCACCACCTCGTCGCTGACATCTGCGCCCTGCGTTGCCGTGCACACAACACGGTTGTTTTCGACAGCCCACCCATTGAGAAGAGCTCCGAAGAGGCAGTTCAGCCCAGCGCCCTGTTTCTGGGTTGCAGGGCAGCCCAACGCTTCTGCGCATGCTCAAGGGCACTTTGCAGTCCTCGTGTCAATCCCCCCCCCCCGCGAACAGCCAAGTCCTCCCTGACCCTGACGTTCGCCTTTGCACCAAAACCTGTGAAGCCTCCTGTTTACAGTCGGGAGAAACGAGGCCGGGGGAACACGTCCGGTCAGGCGACGAACACCCAGCAAGGGCTTGAAGGGACATCTCCAGCTGCACGGCTACTGGGCCGCACACTGAGCTATGGCGTTAGAAACAGGTGCAGGGGCTGAAACCTGGATCCGAGGAAACCCGGCAGCGTTTCTCTATCGCAAGACATCCGAACCTGTTCAAAAGTGCCTCCGTTAAGGCTTACGCACACCTGTGCTTGTCAGCTCTGGAGGCCCTCAAGCATCTCATTGGGCACCCACAGGCTTTACCACCCTGCCCGCCATTTTGTCGTGTGCAAACAGCCCCCCACACCCCTTGGCTTCCATGAAACCCCCCCTCCCCTCCTTGGAACACCAGGCCCTGCTGGATCCTAGCTCCTTGCCAGGCACGGCGGCTGTGCCCCCTCACCCATTGATCCTGTGTGCTTCATCCAGCCCAGCTGTGAACAACGCTGGAGGTGGGTGAGAGAGCGGGAGGGGAGAAAAAGGCCATTTCGTGTGTGTAGCTTCCCTTCTCCATGCTTAGCCGTGGCACAGCCTGGTTGTATTTTTCCATCTCAACACCCCACCCCACCCCAAGCCCTTTTGTTCCCCTGCCTGCAGCGGAATACTCGTCATGCTCCCTTTCCACACCACGCCCCGCCCCATCCCCAGGGGTTCCGTCACATGTGCCACACCTCATGCTCCTTGGCAGGGGTGGGTGAGGCACCATTGGAAAAAGATACCGCCGGCTCCCATCTTTACTCTCGTTTTCGCCTACTCCCGCATTTCTGCCCACCAGTTTGGCAACCCGCAGCCACCCTCACAACGCTGCCACCAGCTCCCTCCCCAAACTTTCTGCCTCCGTGGGGGGACACTGCAAAACACACACACACACACACAAAACGTGAAAATGTCAGGGAAAGATAACTGTGTCTGATCCCCTTAAAACCTTTCGGCTGCTTTCACCCGAAGCCAGCCGTCTTTTGCCTGCTCCTGAATAGGAGAGGCGGGAAAGCGCAACACTGGCTTCCATTTTAAAATGCCTCTCTTTAGCTGCTCCGTTCCGTAATCCCAAGGGAGTGCGCTCCAAAAGGGCCGAGTCATCCTTCCCCTGTTTACACCAACGTCAGTCTCTCAGACTTCAATGGGGCTTCTTCCCAAGTGTCCTGGAGCAGAGCCTTAAAAGGTGTGCTGGAGCGTCCAGAATCCCCCACTGCTGTTTTCAAAACTGACCAGGGTTTAAAACCCAACTCTCCTTTTCCTTCCTTCGAAATCCAAAATTGTAAAAAAAAAAAAAAAAAGCTACACTGGGGAGAAAGAATGAATCTGATCTTAAGCTGGTTCTCTTCTACTATCTAATGACGTTGGGGAGGGATCCATTGCAAAATTTTAAAAAAGGGTTCGTTAAACTAACTTCTGGAAAAGAACAATTCCAACCCTAAAATGGGAATTGTACATCTCCTGGGCAGCAGCCTTGCAAGTCATGCGACCCACATTCTTTGTGACTCTTGGCCTCACAATAACCCCGTGGAAAAGTTCAGACGCCAAGATAGCGCTTTGTCCAACAGCACCTAAAGCGCTTCACGGATGGGCTGGGATTCAAACCGGATTCCCCACATGCAAACCGCCGCAGCAGTTTAGACGCTGCCCCACCCCAAATGTGAATCACTGTGACTAACGCACCCCCTTACTGAAAGAACCTGAAGTACCTGCAACTGATCTTAAAGCAGTTCTTCCCCAAGTTCACCCGACCCCCGTCTCCAGAAACCTCCTCCATGCTGAATTTTAGACTGTAGGCTCTGTGGGGCAGAGAGCTTTTGTTCTTGCAAAGCACCACGCACCAAAAAAACCCAAACCAAACCAAAAAACAAACCGAGGAACAGGGACTGGAGAGCTCATGAAATGTACTTTTTATTAATCTAACAGTCCTGATGGCTGTGAAGAAAGAGAAGTAGAGGAAGAACAGAGGGGCTCCCCTACATTGATGTAGATCTGGTGGTAGTCCTGGTTAAAGAGCCAGTAGCAGGCTGGGGGTTGAGACCGAAATGGGGGGAGAGAAAGCTGGCAAGACCGGCTTAAGAAGGCCAGTCAGACCCACACAGCATCTCTCGGCAGAAAGCTACTCAATGCCGTCTGGCTGACCAGCAATGGAGCCCGAGTCTTGCTCCGCCATGTCAGCCATCAGCCACCTTCAGTTGCCCCATCTGTAAAATGGAACCAACCCTGAAAAGTCTGGAGGGGTGGTTGGTGCACACTTTTTTTAAAAAAACACCCCAAAACTGCTGCTGCTAAAGCGATTAACTCCTTAACTACTGGAAGTGGGTAAAGGGCGGTGATAAAGAGGAGAGGGGATGGGGGGGGGGAATAGGTTAGGGGGCTAGAGATCAAGCCGTGTGTCGGGGGAGGGAGCCGGCAAGGAATTGTAGGCATCAATACATACCTGGAGAAACGGGCAAGCAACAAGAGCAATAAGAGCAACCCTTCAATCCTTCGCTCCAAAAAGGTGCGCAAATGGTTCCTCGCGCGGAAAACGTAAATATAAAAATGCATCTTCTCTGGTGTCCCCCTTCCCTCCAATGCACACACACACAATTTCTGGCTCTCCCCCCCCCCCCATATCCCACCTGCACGTCACAACATCGCCTGAATTCCAAGGTGCCCCCGATGGGGTCTACTTTCCCCCACGCCCCCCACACACACACCACGCGCGCCCCGACATTTCCCCGCGCGCAAAGGCGGCTCGCCCGCAGGCGGAGGCAAAATGGCGCCCTCCGCCTCCCCGCTTGCAGGCAGCGCGGGCGATCCGGGAACGAGCAGCGGCTGCCTCCCGCAGCCAGGCGCCGGCCGTCGGGGTGGGAGCGAGCGGGGGTCGGGGCGGGAGCGCGCGCGCGCGCGGTGGGGCTGGAGACCGGTCGTCTCCGCGGCTCCTCCCGCCCGGTCGCCCCTTCCCGTCCCCGGCTGGCCCCGACGGCGCTGGGCTCCTCCCGGATCGAGTCCCCCGAGCCGGCCGCGCTCTCCTCCTCTCCCCGCTTGCTCCGCGCCCCGCGTCCTTCCTCTCTCCGGCTGCCTTTCCTGCCTTTCCAGCGCCCCCTGCGCGTTTTAAATCTGCCCCCTCCCTTCTCTCTCCCCCCCCACGTCTCTTTCCGCCGCTTACAGATGCCGGGGGTGGGGGGGGGTGGGGGGGGAGAAGCAGAATGGGGTGCCCAGGCGCACACGTGTGCAGCACACGTGGAGACCCAGCTAAAAGACCCGGGCAAGTCGGGGGTCCCCCAGTGCCCCGGCGCGTCGTCTACTCAAAAGTAAGCCGCTCTGAGTTCAGCGGCGCTTACTCCCGCGTCAGTGGGCAGAGCGGAGGGGGGGGCAGTCTGAAGCTAGGAAGGGTCGCGCCGGCCAGAGGTGGCGGTGACGGCCTCCGAGAGGGAGTTGCGTTGGAGCTTCCACGTTCAGGGGCAGAGCACCTTTCGGATACACAGCGGACGGACAACCCACGAAAGCGGCCGGTTATTGCCGTTGTGGCCTGCTAAGGGTACCCCGCGGTCATCTAGTCGGTCGCGGTGGAGCAAGAGGGCGCTGGAGAAGAGCGGCCTTTGGCCCCATCCGACCTTCTGTTCTTAAGGAAGCCCCTTTGCTCGCCTTCGCTTGTTCTTAGAACCAGGAGGGGTGGGGGGAGAGAGAAATTTCACAAGATCTCAAGTCCTTTGCCTCTGTGCATGGGTAAGGACAAGCCGAAGGCGCCTCTGTGCGCGTGCAAAGTTGCAAGACCAGCAGCCACGTTGCTCGGGCGAGCTGGCCGGGGTCGAAAGGGGCCGCGTCGGTCTAGGCGCGTTTCGATTTTTTTTTCCTGCTGCGAAAACGTCACTCCTGGGAGCTGCTTGACCCAAGGCTGTATTATTACCCCCCATTCCACCCACCCCCACACACATCCGACCCCCTCCCTCTGTCCCCCACCCCCCGTTTTAAACTGCAACAACAGCCGGCCACGAGGGGGAATTGCGCATGTTGGACGAGGGGAGGGGGAGGAGGCGACGCAGCAGTCTTCTCACCCCCCCCCCCCACGCACCCACCCAGCTGCTCCTTTCTCCTGGCAACCATCAACCCACCCACCCCGCGATATGTCCCCGCCCCTTTTCCTCCCCAGGCATGCAGATGCTATTAATACGCAGCACGTTTCGGACGTGCACAAAAGGAGTCCCACTTGATCCCTTTGCGGGGGGGGGGGGGGAGGCGACGGAAGGATTGATCGCATTGGCGGAGCGGGGGGGGGGGAGGGAGGGAGAGGGGCGTTTCCGCCACTAGGTGCCGCTAACGAGGACGGCAAGGGCGCTCCGGTCCCTGCGCAAAAGCGATGAAATTACTGGGTGCCGCTGGTGGAAATCTTTTGATCAACTGGTTTTCCAAGGCCGACAGGGCGTGCCTGGCTCCACCAGCAAACCAAACAGCGTTTGTGTGTGTGTGGCCTCGGGGCAGAGGCCTAGCCTTTTGCATTTGCCCTATAAAGTGCTTTGTAACGTGATTGATGTTGTAGGTACACCGTGATTCGGAATAGTGTGGAAGAAGCGCACGCTTCTGGATCCTTTTCAGATTCACAGCTGGAGTCCGCAGTTCATCTGCCGATTAATTCCCGGGCATGGGTGCAAGGCAGTGAGCACCCAAGATGTGTATAAAAAGGGAGAGATGATGATGATGATGATGATGATGATGATTTATTTATTTATATAGCACCATCAATGTACATGGTGCTGTACAGAGTAAAACAGTAAATAGCAAGACCCTGCCGCATAGGCTTACAATCTAATAAAATCATAGTAAAACAATAAGGAGGGGAAGAGAATGCAAACAGGTACAGGGTAGGGTAAGCAGGCACAGGGTAGGGAAAAACCAACAGTAGAAAGTAACAGTAGAAGTCTGCACAACATCAAGTTTTAAAAGCTTTAGAAAAAAGAAAAGTTTTTAGTTGAGCTTTAAAAGCTGTGGTTGAACTTGTAGCTGGCTGGGGCATTCTGGGAGTTGTAGTCCAACACATCTGGAGCGCCCCAGGTTGAGGAAGGCTGTTCTTAAGGGAAATGCCACCTTAAGTAACATATGAACTGAGACCTCAACGAAAGGCTGACTCACGAATCAATGTATGGGTGATACTTGGTATTACTGGGTGGGTCTTTATCATTGCAGTCATCTGTGCATCAACTCAGTAAGGAAGGAAGTTCAGTGTTACTACTAACCCATAATAGAGGAGAGGGGTAGAGGCTAGGAGATTATGGCTTGCATAAGGGTAGCTTTGAACCAAGGACCCGGGGTGATAAGCCTGTGCCTGCACTGTACCACCAAAGCGTCAGGGGGCCCACATGAGCAAATGATCCTTGAACCCCCCCAAATAATGTAAGGAAAGGAAAGGAGCCTCTTGTGCAAGCACTTGGGTCATTGCTGACTCCTGCTTCCGCTGACGTTTTCTTGGCCGACTTTGTAGTGGGGTGGTTTGCCGTTGCCTTCCCCAGTCGCGGTTGCCTTTCCCCCAGCTAGCTGGGTACTCATTTTACCAACCTCAGAAGGATGGAAGGCTGAGTCGACCTGAGCCGGCTGCCTGAGAACCAGCTTCCGCTGGGATCGAGCTCAGGCCGTGGGGAGAGTTTCGGCTGCAGTAACTGCCGCTTACCACTCTGCGCCACACGAGGCTCTAATGTAAACCCCTCTTCAAACAGAAAACTAGCATGGCTTGGCTAGAATCCTTCTCCCTGACTTGCTACTTGTCTGTGTGCAGGGAGTTTTTATGGTTGTTTGTTTGTTTGCTTGCTTTAGGTTGGAGGAACATTCAGTCACATCAGCCCTGACGCTGTACTAGCTGTCTCTTGTACTTTTCCATCTTGGAAGCTCTGGCTACCTGCAAAAGTGAATTAAACACTTTTTTTTAAAAGGACAAGAAGGAAGGAAAAAAGAAAAGCCGGCAAGTGAGAACTGGCAGGGGTCCTTCTCACTGGCAGCAGCAGTCAAACCAGGCTCATGAGTAACTCTTGACTCATTCAGGATCGTGTGGGGGTTTTCCCAGTAAAGATAGTGCAGGCCTTCCTTGTCCCGGAGCAAAAGACATTTGATTTGCAAATATATTTCTGTGCTGCTGTAACTGAGCCCCCAGGTGCCTCTCTTGACTTGCAAATGTGGAGGTGGGAATTCAGCTGATCTCTGGCCAGCTCACTTCAGAGAAGATTTATTAAGGTGGAACCTTAGTCTGGTGTCTTTCAGCTTTTCTGTTCTAGCTTCTGGGATTCTTGCGAAGAATACAGAGCCTGGGTGGAGCTCTTAAGCAAGCGTTGCGTGCTCAGGATTCCTAGATTACAGATTAGCTATGCAAAGATATTTCTAGTATTCCCTATTGTGTTGTGAATTTAAAATGCATTGAGGATCCATGGCTATTAATCATAATGGCTACATACTGACCTGGTTTACCTGTAACAACAACCCAGGCTATGGGTTGAGTATGGGTTATCGTTGAATTGTGGCTTGTTGAATCAGAGGCCTAATCTACACCGAGCAGGATATTGCACTATGAAAGCAGTATATTATTATTTTTATTTATTTATTTAGTGCCATCAGTGTACATGGTGCTGTACATAGTAAAACAATAAAATAGTAAGACCCTGCTCCCACACTAGTGCTCCCACACTAGAGGCCTTCAAGAGGCAGCTGTACAAGCATCTGTCGGGGATGCTTTAGGGTGGATTCCTGCATTGAGCAGGGGGTTGGACTCGATGGCCTTGTGGGCCCCTTCCAACTCTGCTATTCTATGATTCTATAAGATGGGGGATACTTGGCTCAGCAATACTACAAATGAGAAGGATCTTGGAATTGTTGTAGATCGCAAGCTGAATAGGAGCCAACAGTGCGATATGGCTGCAAGAAAGGCCAATGCTATTTTGGGTTGCATTAATAGAAGTACAGCTTCCAAATCGCGTGAGGTACTGGTTCCTCTCTATTCGGCCCTGGTTAGGCCCAAGGGTCTCTACTTCCCTTGCTCGGCTTCGCCCATTTTCCTCTGCTGCCCCTCATGCCTGGAATGCTCTTCCAGAACACCTGAGAACTACCAACTCAATCACAGCTTTTAAAACACAGCTAAAAACTTTTCTTTTCCCTATAGCTTTTAAACTTTGAGTTTGTTCTGACTCTATACTGTTAGCTTCACCCTTCCCGGTGCCTGTTTACACTTCCCTGTGCCTGTTTGCATTCTCTTTCCCTCCTTATTGTGTACTACAACTTTATTAGATTGTAAGCCTATGCGGCAGGGTCTTGCTATTTACTGTGTTATCTGTACAGCACCATGTACATCGATGGTGCTATATAAATAAATAATAATAATAATAATAATAATAATAATAATAATAATAATAATTCTAGAGTATTGCGTCCAGTTCTGGGCTCCACAATTCAAGAAGGATGCAGACAAGCTGGAGCGGGTTCAGAGGAGGGCAACCAGGATGATCAGGGGTCTGGAAACAAAGCCCTATGAAGAGAGACTGAAAGAACTGGGCATGTTTAGCCTGGAGAAGAGAAGATTGAGGGGAGACATGGTAGCACTCTTCAAATACTTCAAAGGTTGTCACACAGAGGAGGGCCAGGATCTCTTCTTGATCCTCCCAGAGTGCAGGACACAGAATAATGGGCTCAGGTTACAGGAAGCCAGATTCTGGCTGGACATCAGGAAAAATGTCCTGACTGTTAGAGCAGTATGACAATGGAACCAGTGACCTAGGGAGGCTTTCCCACACTAGAGTCCTTCAAGAGGCAGCTGGACAACCATCTGTCAGGGATGCTTTAGGGTGGATTCCTGCATTGAGCAGGGGGTTGGACTCGATGGCCTTGTAGGCCCCTTCCAACTCTGCTATTCTATGATTCTATGTGTCAGTGGGCCCCAACAGTTGACAGTGCACTCCAATACTGCTACAAAGCAATAGTGTGGCTCCTTCCTTTTATATAACGCTTTCATAGTGCATCATCCTGCTGGTGTAGATTAGGCCGTTGTGTGCAAACCCTGCACTGTGGTTTAACTATGGGTTGTTAACCATGAACACCCCACAGTTCACAACCCAGCAACAAACCATGGGTTCTCTTCCTGGGTTGCTTGTGGTGAAGAACCCAGAGTTAAACCATAGTGCAGGGTTTGCATGTAACAACAACCCACGATTGAACACAACCCGTGCTCTAGGTTGTTGTTACATGCAAACCAGGCCTGTGTCTCCAGTATCGGAGGCAGCATCCCCCTGATTACCAGTTGTTGGGGACACAAGTTGGAGAGTGCGCTTGCCCTCGTGTCCAGCTTGTGGCCTTTCCTGTGGGAAACAGAATGCTGGGCTAGAGAGGCCTTTGGACTGATTACTGCAATGCGCTCTATGTGGGGCTGCCCTTGAAGACGCTCCAGAAGCTGGAGCTAGTGCAGAATGTTGCAGCTCGGCTGTTGTCGGGAGCTGCCCCTTTCCAGCATGTAACTCCTCTGCTGAGGGAACTGCACTGGCTGCCTATTTGCTACCGGGCCAGGTTGAAGGTTCTTGTACTTGTGTACAAAGCCCTAAACAACTTGGGACCAGGATACCTGAGAGAGCGCCTTCCCCCCTACCAACCTGCCCCGTCACTGAGGTCATCTGAAAGCATGCTCCTGGTGGTTCCACATAGATCCATCCTCCGACTGGAGTCCACCAGGGGAAGAGCCTTCAGCGTGGTGGCCCCCCTCCTGTGGAACTCCCTGCCTCTGGAGGTCAGGCAGGCGCCAACTTTGTATTCCTTTCAGCGCCTCCCTGAAAACGTCATTCTTCCAGGAAGCCTTTCCTTAATGACCAGCCACGGTTCACTGTACATTTTGCTTCCTTTAAAATCTATTTTAAAGTGTGTGCTTTTCTTTTCTGTTATCTTGTACCCCGCTCTGAAATTTTGAATGGGGAGCGGTATATAAATATTGTAAATAAAAATAAATAAATAAATCCAGCAGGGATCTTCTTATGTTCTTATGATTGGGGGAAAAGAGATCTAACAACCTAACCAAAAGCTGGGTCCTTGCCCCGATGAGCATGAAATGGAAGATCAGGAGAGACGAGGGAAGTAGGTGGGCGTGTGCTCTCTTGCACATGCACGAAGAGTGATTTTATGGGTGTTTACTGAGACATTTAACCACCACCAAGTTCTCATTCAGCTGCCTTCTCCAGCTTCTTTGTATTTGGGGCTGACAACATGGCTGAACGAAACAGCAAAGGAGCAACCTAACGCAGTCCAGAGACATCTTCCTTTCATTTGTTCTCTCGTTGTAATGTGCTTTTTTAGGCATGCTCTCCGACTTCCTAGGACAGATACGAGTGAGGCTTGAAAGGGCAGGAACTGTGTTTATTGGTACACCACCAAAAAACCCCGAGGGCTGTGACTTCTATGACTCAGAAGAGCTCCAGCAGATTCTATTTTTCCAGACATTCGGAGGCAGATGGTTCTCCTACAACATTAATCCTCCAATAGGCAAATTTTGCTTGCTTGCTTTCTAGCCCAGGCGAGGACTTTGCATTCTTCAAAATTCAAGTGTTTGTTGGAGAAGGCTGCATGCCCCATTTTTGACACCAGCCCATTCAAATAAAGATCATTTGATCTACCTTTCCTCATCTATGGAACAGGGAACTCCCTCTGCCCCCTCCCTCCCCACATCCTTCTTTTTCGGAATCGATCCTGTGGTTTTGTACCCAGCCAAACTCAACATTTCACACCTCCTCTCCCCCATAACAATAGCAGGAGGAAATTGATTTCCCCGTGGAAACTTTCCTGATCCCCTGCATCATAAAAGACCACTTGAAAAGGTCGAGGAAGGCTCCTGCAAAGCCACCAAGTACTTCACTTGCACCTTCTTTCCCAGAAACTGCAGCTGCCGCCAGACTTTTGGACAACCCCCCCCCCCCAAAAAAAAAAACAATTGCAGGGCACAATCCCAGAAGTGCTCCCAGGATTCTCTTGCCGTATCTTTCTCGCAAAAGCTTGCTGGGACGCAACATTTGGATCGCATCTTGAGGGGTGCACGCTCAGAGTGTGGCCTCTTGGCCTCCTCTACGGCTCTGCAAGGGTTCCTGCGTGCACCTCTCCCGTCCTCGTCACCTCCTGGAAAAGGGTTGCTTCCCCAAGGAACAGCTCGAGCGCCTGTTGTGGGTTGGGGTGGCGCAGGAAAGCCTCCAAGGACTTCAAACCCCATCAGCCTGCTTGCCCCTGTCTAATTTTGCACCCCGTCAACCACTGGTGGACAAGTCTCTTGCACGATTGCAAATTCTGTCAGGACACCTGCCTTAATGGATTATCTCTTGGATTATCCATAATCTGGGGATTTGGAATGGGGGGTAGCGAAATCCCTCAGTGAGGCCCTTGCACAGGTCACAGGCCCAAATAGGATCTCCAGAAAACAGGAAAGGCTCTTGAGCCCCCGATAGGAAGCCCTGCTCTCAGCGGTTGGGCGCGCTCCCATTATCTGAGTTTTCCTCTTCCTTACATCGGTAGTGCCACATGTCTCTGCCACACAGCCACATGGCCAGATTGGCACATGGCTTTTTGCTAGATTAGAACACTTCCTGTTCTCCTCCTGCAGTCTTAAAAGCGCTTCTCAGAGCGAGTGGATTTAACCTCGCAATAAACTCAAGAGAGCCATGGCTGGTTTTGAACTGAAATGCAGCCACAGAGAGCTGCAGATCGGATCAAGAAGGATGAGGCGGGGACTTAACCCTTTCCCTGCAAGTCGTTGGCTCACAGTGGCGTTTTCCTGAACTCACCCCATTCCCTCCCCACCCTTCCTTTCAGGAGAAAATATTATGGGGACCCCATTTCTTTTGTCCCACACGTGGGAAAACAACCAGGGAGGGTGCTCCAGTTCTGGGCTCCACAATTCAAGAAGGACGCAGACAAGCTGGAGCGGGTTCAGAGGAGGGCAACCAGGAGGATCAGGGGTCTGGAAACAAAGCCCTATGGAGAGAGACTGAAAGAACTGGGCATGTTTAGCCTGGAGAAGAGAAGATTGAGGGGAGACATGATAGCACTCTTCAAATACTTAAAAGGTTGTCACACAGAGGAGGGCCAGGATCTCTTCTCGATCCTCCCAGAGTGCAGGACACGGAATAACAGGCTCAAGTTACAGGAAGCCAGATTCCAGCTGGACATCAGGAAAAACTTCCTGACTGTTAGAGCAGTACAACAATGGAACCAGTTACCTAGGGAGGTTGTGGTCTCTCCCACATGAGAGGCCTTGGAGAGGCAGCTGGACAACCATCTGTCAGGGATGCTTTAGGGTGGATTCCTGCATTGAGCAGGGGGTTGGACTCGATGGCTTTGTAGGCCCCTTCCAACTCTATTCTATGATTCTATGAATGCATTTTTATTTTTTTAAGTGGCCTTTGGAAAGAGGATTAAGCATCCCTCCCTATCTCATATGTGCAACTTCCCATGGCTGCATTTCAGGTGGGTTTTTTTTTAAAAAAGGTAGCAGCTATTGATGGGTTTTCTTTGCCATGTCCGGGCTGAATTAAAGAAGCCTCCTGGCCTATGAATGGCCATGCTGGTGTATAGCCCACCACCTCCATTAAGGATTCGCACTGTGTTGGGGTGCAGTTAGCTTGAGCTAGCCGTAGTGGGCCATGGCTGTCTCAGGCTGGAGGGAAACTGGTGAGGATGACAGGTAAGCCCATGGTGATGAGCGGAAGATGTACCTGCTTCCACAGGTCCTTATGCAGAAGAGGGCAGCTTCTCCTTGCCAGCGTCTTGTTTTTATTTTGGTGCCAGCGCTGGAGACGGCCTGTGAAACCTAGTGTGGCCACGTGCCCTCTTTTACAGAGGGCAGTCCTCTGTTTGATTGGCTTCCATCCGGTCCAGTTCTGGTTTAAAGATAAAGCACTCTTAAGACCTGTTGCCCATCAACAGTTAGAACCTGGACAGCAGACTGAACAGGTGGGCACACGGTCCACCTGTTCACAGTCACCTGTACGATGGCGAGACGCCCTGTATTTCTCTTTAAAATTTAATAATTATTTCTGAATTTGCACCTGTACATGTGAGTTAACAGATGCAGATCTGGGAGCCTGTGTGGTGTAGTGGTTGGAGTGTTGGACTGGGAGTTGGGAGATGCAGATTCTAGTCCCCACTTGGTCATGGAAGCTCACTGGGTGGCCAACCTACCTCACAGGGCTGTTGTGAGGATAAAATAGAGAGGAGAAGGATTATGTATGCTGCCTTGGGTTCCTTCAGGAGGAAGAAAGGTGGAAGACAAATGTAATCCGCTTCTCCCACTTTTTCCTCTTTTTCGGCGATTCGTAAGTGGTCCAACCTAACCCCTCTCCAGGTCTAGATTCACAGGCCTGTGGGCCCGGACCGGCTTCTCTTTCCTGGAACTGGGAACATCTCTGGCTGCAGCCGCCTTTAAGGAGACCTCGGAACAAACCTTGCCTACCTCAGATGCCAGTTCCGCCCGGGGAGCTCAGCCATCCTGCACCCGTTCTCATTCCGTGTTCCCACCTCACCCCTGCAGCTGAAACTGGGACAGGTTTTCTGCTCGCCTGCTGCCTGATCGTCTTTGAAAGCTTCTTTAAGAAACTGGGAACTTCTCAGAAGACTTTTTTCTTCATCAACAGGCAAGGAGCAAGGAGTTGGCAGTGCTGGAACCAGCAAGGGGACGTGATGGGTGAAGGGGGGGTAATTTGCCACACACGCACACACAAACACACACAATGCCCCCCCCCACCATGCGCAAAAGACTGCAAAGATTAAAAGCAATCTGCAAGCACAGCTCCCCAGACCAAGATCTCCCTCCCAACTGGGTCCCGGGCGGCCCCTTGGATGGTGGTCCTCGCCAGGCCTTCAAGGCGAGGCGCGTCCCGAGGTCGATCCTGCCGGAGATAAAAACTGGGAGCGGAAATGTAGTGAAGTGAAGTGAAGCGAACGCCGCCCCCCCCCCATCCCACCCTCCACCCCAGCTGCGTCTTTGTTTGGCTACCACAATGGCTGGGGATATTTTTAACTTGCATTGTTTGGGGCATGCTGCCAAAGGAAGGCGGCCAGGGGCATCCAGACTCTCAAGGGGGGGGGGGCACAGACTCTGTGGAAATGGTAACGCTGGCGATGGCAAACAAACACCTCACCTTCTCTCCCTTGCCAGGCCTCCTCCCCAGTGACTCACCTACCCACTGGCTTCTCACTCCTTCCCCTTTCCACCCACAGTCTCGATTTCCTCTTTCCCTCTCATTCGATTTCTTAACCCGAATTTCCCACCTCTTGCTCACCTGGCTGATGCAGGCGTGATGCCCGTGAATACCAGCAGCAATGCCGGATTGCCGGTTGTGCTTCACACTCTTGTGGCCACACGGTGGTGGGCTGCTGCTATTATTATTATTATTATTAATAATAATAATAATAATAATAATAATAATAATAATAATAATAATAATAATAATTGCATTTGTCTACCGCCCCGTAGCCGAAGCTCTCTGGGCGGTACACATAAGATAAACACTTAAAAACAATATGCAAAGATTAAAAACCACCAAAAAACCCACTATAACAACTTTAAAAAGATGAGCCAAAAAAACAGACCCCCCCCCCGGGTCTGTTTTTTGGCTCATCGTTTTTAAAGTTGTTATATCTTATGTTGTTTTATCTTATGTGAACCGCCCAGAGAGCTTGACCTGGCACCGAAAATATGACAATGTTGGCGCCAGGAGGGCCTCCTCAGGGAGATCATTCCACAGTTGGGGGGCCACCACAGAGAAGGCCCTCTCTCTTGTCGCCACCCTCCGAGCTTCCCTCGGAGTAGGCACCCGGAGGAGGACCTTAGATGTTGAACGTAGCGTCCGGGTAGGTTCATGTCGGGAGAGGCGTTCCGTCAGGTATTGTGGTCCCAAGCCGTGTAAGGCTTTGTAGGTTAAAACCTGCACCTTGAATTGGCCTCGGAAACATACAGGCAGCCAATGCAAGCAGCTGTATCACAGGGATGGGCAGAAGGAACAGTGGTGCCATCAGGGTAGGACTTTGGGGCAGCCCCCCCCCCCCACAAACACACACAACAGAAGGTGCAGGAGGGCCCCAATGTGCCGCTGGACTTGCTCAGCAACTTTTGAAGTAAAGTAAGCTATACACATTACCACCCAAAGCAGAGGTGAGGAACCTCATTCAGTCTGAGGGCCAAGTTCAATTTCTGAGAAGCTCGGGGGCTGCATTCCAGAAATGGGTGGGGCTGAGGAAAGGGGGCGGGGCCAGGGGAAAAGGGGTGGGACTATCTAGAGAATTTATTTATTTGTGTATTTATTACATTTTTATACCGCCCAATAGCCGAAGCTCTCTGGGTGGTTCACAAAAAGCTCTCTGGGCGGTTCACAAAACCCAGGCAGGGGTAGGAGATTTGGCCCACAAGCAAGCCTGAGGTTCAATGCTCCTGGTCTAGCACACGTGTATGCGTGTGTCCCTAAAAACATTATGGCCTAATCCACACCAAGCAGGATTTTGCACTATGAAAGCAGTATATAACAGGCAGGAGCCACACGACTGCTTTATAGCAGTATTGAAGTGCACTGACAACAGTTGGGGCCCACTGACACAGCCCATATACCGCTTTAAACCCGCTTTCATAGTGCAAAATCCTGCTTGGTGTGGATTAGGCCTATATCCGGAGTCTTAAGATAACCAAAGTGCATCACTGAGGCAGGACGGTTGTTGTCATTCATTGGTGGGCCACGGGGCCAATTTCTGGAGGATCTTCTAGTGCTAGAGTTCTTCCAAAAATAAATCAATGCTGTGATAGGCAGATCTTGGTCTGATCCATCAAGGAACATCTTACATTTGTAAGCAAGAGACCAGAGAAAATCACTTCAGTTACGCTTCAGTTGTTGAGACATCCTGAGTTCTTGATTTATTCATTGAAAGCACATGGGAGGAAGCACCTTTAGAGTTCTGACTGAAACCCAGAGTGGATTCTCTGCCCCACTGACATCGGCGCCAACAGCTTTTGTGGGCCTGGACTTTTTTTTTTTGGACAAATACAACTCCCCCCAACCTGGTGCCCTTCAACACACATCATCCCCAGCCAGGTTCTGGCAGGTTTACCCGTCTGCTAACACCCTGAGTCATTCTGAGCCTAGCCTCCCTTTACATTTCCCATAATTCCTCAGGGGTTGATGCCAAGAGGTGCGCTTTGGCCAGAGACAGCTCTGGTTCTGCAACGCTTCCCTTCATTCCCTTGCGAAGACGCACTCTGGCTTTGTTGGCAGTGTTTTCCTGGGATCTAGGAAGCTCAGGTCTTACACAGCTGACTTTAACTCGCCAGGAGGCCAGAACAAAAGCAAAGTCAGGAGAGAGGAGATCAGATTTCTAAGCACTCAAGCTGGGCATCTCCAACTGCCTTGGCAGGCCCCGGTGCTCCATCAATCTCCTCCTTTGAGGCCTGGAAGCTGCCTCCTGCCTTATCCAGCCTGAACTTCAAGGCACCTCTGGCTTTGATGTTGGTTGGCACAGATCTGCAGCCCGACCAGAAGTCATTCTTTTGAGCTCCCCGATTCCCTACGCCTTTCTCTCTCCCTCCGCACTGCTGCGGCTCTGCTCCCAGCCCGGGGGGGGCGGGCACCTGCACGGAGGAGGGCCAAGAACATTCAGCATAAAACTGCAGGCCGTGCCCAAACCAGACAGAACTGGGAAGGATCAGGGCTTGTGGGGAAATGGTATTGCAGGAGAACGAGAAAGTCTTTCCTCCAGAGAGGCACAATGTGCAGCCTGGACCAAGGCGCTCCTCTTTATTCGCTTGCACTTATTTATTTTTAAAGATTGCTATACAGTAACCTTCTTCAGCAAAGCAAACATGCACCAATAGAATAAAAACAAGAGCAAACCTACACCAATAGGACACAAGCTGAATATGAGCCAACAGTGTGATGTGGCGGCAAAAAAACCAATGCTATTTTGGGCGACAGTAATAGAAGTCTAGCTTCTAAATCGTGCGAGGTACTGGTTCCCCTGTATTCAGCCCTGGTTAGACTTCATCTTGAGGATTGCATCCAGTTTTGGGCACCACACGTCAAGAAGGATGCAGACAAGCTGGAGCGTGGTCAGAGGAGGGCAGCCAGGATGATCAGGGGTCTGGAAACAAAGCCCTATGAGAAGAGACTGAAAGAACTGGGCAGGTTTAGCCTGGAGAAGAGAAGATGGAGGGGAGACATGAAAGCACTCTTCAAATACTTAAAAGGTTGTCCCACAGAGGAGGTCCAGGATCTCTTCTCGATCCTCCCAGAGTGCAGGACACGGAATAATGGGCTCAAGTTAAAGGAAGCCAGATTCCAGCTGGACATCAGGAAAAACCTCCTGACTGTTAGAGCAGTACAACAATGGAATCAGTTGCCTGGTGAGGTTGTAGGCTCTCCCACACTAGAGGCCTTCAAGAGGCAGCTGGACAACCATCTGTCAGGGATGCTTTAGGGTGGATTCCTGCATTGAGCAGGGGGTTGGACACGATGGCCTTATAGGCCCCTTCCAACTCTGCTATTCTATGATTCTATGAGATAAATAAATAATTGCTTGTATAAATATGAGAGTGTTCTCTGGGATATTAAGGGGAGAAGAATAGGAAGGTGCTACTAGCAGGAACCCAATTATTAAAGGAGACAGTTGTGCCTTCCAAGGGGAGGGTGGGCGCAGGAATTCCTGCTGTGAGTCGTGCTCTGCCCGCGCCCCCTTTACTCCCCAACCAACACATGGCCCCATGGCCCTCTCTTCCACCACCCTACGCTGCAGGCAAGCGATCCGTTTTACTTGGTCTTCTCTCCAAGTGCCTGATATGTCTCTCTGTGTGTTTTCCATTGCTTGTTTGGTACTTCTTAAACACTCTCTCTCTCTTTCTCTCTCTCTCTCTCTCTTTCTCTCTCTCTCTTTTTAACAACCTTTGCCCAACTGTTTATTTAGCCATGGAAATAATTTCCAAGAGGGGAGGTGGCTTCCTGTCTAACGCAAGGTCCAGCCAATCAGCACTTGGCACTAAGAAGGGCAGAAATTGTTTTCCTGGTTGGCACAACAGCCAGCCCAGCCGTGCTGTGCAAAAACCGGTTCCCGCTCTGAACTAGAAGAACTGGTCCACACTCCGCTCCCAGCATGATCCTCAGAAAGACCCGCATGAGTTGGCTGTGCCGTGCACATTGCGTTGGCTGTGCCATGCACGTACCTCCCCAGTGCGCTTCGCCCTTTGTTGATTAAGCCTACGTTGATGGGATTACATCTGCATACTTTTGCATATGAATAAAAACCGTAGGCCGGAAGAAAAGGGTGTGCTTTGCTAGTGTTTACCCATCCTGGTATCAAATCTCTTGGACTACAACTCCTACCAACCCCGTTTGGGGGGTGGGAGTTGTAGTCCAACACGTCTACAGGGTGCCAGGTTGTGGGAGGCTGTTTTAGATCGTACACATGCGCCTCGCAGCAGGCAACACCACGTAGAAAAAGGCAAAAGCACGGCCTCCGGTACAAGAGGAAAAGGAAGATTCGGCTTTGAAGACGGGGGCCCTCACCCACGGGTTTTATAAATCCTTGTGTTAAAATAATTAACCTTTTTGGTAAACTGATGAATCGATCAAATGTTAGAGCCCTAGGAATGACCATTTATTAGGACTGAGGCTGGGGAAAGAAAGAAACACGAGTGCACAACCTTCTGAAAGTTAAATCAGCTACGATCAGCAGGGTGCATGTGTAGAAGCCCGCCTGGCTGACGATGCTAAAATGTTGCCTGTCTGAGTGCGGATTATATGGAGTTAGCAACTAATTAGTACTAGACGTTGGAATAATTCCCAGTAGTTGGTTGGATGTCTGAGGCCCTTCAGAGCACACTTGGCTGGCCCCAATGATCCAGGTACCGAAGAATGTCAGATACGAAAAAGAGCTGGGGCGATATGCCAGGGTATTTTAGTCTGTTTGTTTTTTGCTCCCACAGATTCTCTAAGAAGTGAAAGTTTGGGGACACCCTCCTTTAGGGGACAGAAGCACTGGAGATTAAGGGGGGCGGGGGAGAGAGAGAGAGAGAGAGAGAGAGGGAGGGAGGGATGTGGAATTTGCGAATTGGCATGCTAGGAAATGAACGCCTGCCTTCCAACATAGTTGCAGAACTAATTGGTACAAGGAAAAGTGGGGAAGAGGGGCAAGGAAGGTAGGGTGACCATATGAAAAGGAGGACAGGGCTCCTGTATCTTTAACAGTTGTACTGAAAAGGGAATTTCAGCAGGTGTCGTTTGTATGCATGCAGCACCTGGTGAAATTCCCTCTTCATCACCACAGTTAAAGCTGCAGGTGCCCTGCCCTCTTTTAAATCTGGTCACTCTGGTATAGCTCCTGCAGCTTTAACTGTGGTGATGAAGAGGGAATTTCACCAGGTGCTGCCTGCATACAAATGACACCTGCTGAAATTCCCTTTTCTATGCCACTGTTAAAGATACAGGAGCCCTGTCCTCTTTTTCATATGGTCACCCTAAGGAAGGGGCAGTTGCAGCCTGAGGTGCCCCGTAGCCCTCTGCACCAGCATTTCCCAACCTGGTGCACAGGTGGTTTGGAGATCCTGGGAGTTATAGCTGACCTAGAGGTTTCTGGAGAAAATGCTTCCCTCGTAGTGTAAATGGATGCAAGCGAGGCCAGGGGTTCCTCTGCACCTTCAATAGTGTTGCAGAGGAAGGGCGCTTAGTAGGTGCAGTTTCTTAAATGCAAAGTGAAAAGGGCTTTCCCTCTTCCAAAAGGTACAGGGGCCCTGCCTCCTTAGTACCTGGTCACCCGTACAGTGTAACGGCAGGACCACCTGGTTTGTTTCCTGCTTCTACGCTACACATTCTCACTTCTGCGCACTTCGCATTCATAGAATCATAGAATAGCAGAGTTGGAAGGGGCCTACAAGGCCATCGAGTCCAACCCTCTGCTCAATGCAGGAATCCACCTTAATACATCCCTGACAGATGGTTGTCCAGCTGCCTCTTGAAGGCCTCTAGTGTGGGAGAGCCCACCACCTCCCTAGGTAACTGATTCCACTGTCGTACTGCTCTAACAGTCAGGAAGTTTTTCCTGATGTCCAGCCGGAATCTTGCTTCCTGTCATTTGAGCCTGTTATTCCATGTCCTGCACTCTGGGAGGATCGAGAAGAGATCCTGGCCCTCCTCTGTGTGACAACCTTTTAAGTATTTGAAGAGTGCTCTCATGTCTCCCCTCAATTTGGAAGCTATACTTCTATTAATGCAGCCCAAAATAGCATTTGCCTTTCTTGCAGCCGTATCGCACTGTTGGCTCATATTCAGCTGGCGATCTACAACAATTCCAAGATCCTTCTCGTTTGTAGTGTTGCTGAGCCAAGTATCCCCCATCTTGTAACTGTGCCTTTGGTTTCTATTTCCTAAATGTAGAACTTGGCATTCATCCCTATTCAATTTCATTCTGTTGTTTTCAGCCCAGCACTCCAGCCTATCAAGATCACTTTGAAGTTTGTTTCTGTCTTCCAGGGTATTAGCTATCCCACCCAATTTTTTTCCTGAAGCGCTTTTTAAAAAAACATTCTTAACCACGAGGAGAACCATGAGAGAACCATGCCATGCGGCCTGCTGGATTTGGCCATCAAGTTCTGCTTAGCCCCAGACAGATGGAGGAGCAAACTCACCAGATTTTTCTCTCTTCGAGGATGATGCCAGGGTGGATGTTCAAAGCTGCAACTGCAAACAGACGGCTTCCTATCACCAGGCGCTTTCTGCTCTCCACCGCAAATTCCCCAGCCGTTCTTGGGCAAGTCAGGGCCTAATCTACATCGCAAGCCTACTCCAGATACCAGTCCCGAGCTAAATTTTATTTAACCTTCAGTTCCCCGAAGTGAAGTATTCCAGGATTTATCCCAGTGCCCGTAAGGCAACATTGTGTTTGGTGTGTTTCGGACTGAACTCTCTAAAGGACGAAAGAAGCTCCCAGTACCCTTTAATGTGTAACGCAGACACTTTGAACCTCAGGCCCATGGGCCAAATCCAACCAATTAGTGTTCCCAGTCTGGCCCTCCAGGGTTCCCCAATTGGCCATACTCCCTACTTCTGGCCCCATCCCAGATCACCCAATGTTTCCCCCCCCCTTTTTTTTTTTTTGCACTGCAAGCTAAGCTAAAGTATGCTGATATTTGGGGACTTTGGCTCAGCTCCCTTTTGCATCACGGCCCGCTTATTACTGGAATGCAGCCCTCCAGAGCTTCTCTGAAACTGAACTTTGCCCTTGGGATAAGAGAGGTTCAACTTCCCTGGTGTAAAGGCCGTCTAGTTATGCCTCTGAGTGCCCGTTGTTGGGAACCCACAGCGGGAGACAGTTTCTCTGCCTCATGCCCTGCTTAAGAGCATGAAAATATAAGAAGAGCCCTACGAGGGTCCATCTAGCCCAGCACTCTGCTCACACAGTGCCTGACCAGCTGTTGACCAGGGGACCCACAAAGCAGAACATGGTGCAACAGCACCCTCCCACCCATGTTCCTCAGCAACTGGTGTACATAGGCTTACTGCCTCTGATTACTGGGGGTAGTACATTGCTACCAGGGCTAGTAGCCATGGATAGCCTTCTCCTCCAGGAATTAGTCTAACCCCCTTTTAAAGCCATCCAGATGGGCGGCCATCACGACATCTTGTGGTCGTGAGTTCCATAGTATATAACTATGCACTGTGTGAAGAAGGCCTTCCTTTTATCTGTCCTTAATCTCCCACCAATCAGCTTCAAGGGATATGACCCCGTTGAGCTCTAGTATTATGGGAAAGAGAGAAAACTGTCTCCCTGTCGACATTCTCCACACGATGCACGATTTTGTACACCTCTATCCTGTCTCCCCTCAGCCTCCTTTTTTCCAAGCTGAACCATCCCAGCTGTTGTCACCTTCCCTCATAGGGGAGGTGCTCCAGCCCCTGGACCATTTGAGTTGCCCTTTCCTGCACTTTTCCATCTGGCTTCTCACAGCCATCTGCTTGGTCTCTGTGGGAAAGCAGTGCTGGACTAGACAGGCCTGTGGTCTTATCCAGCAGGGCGCTTCTCGTGTTAACATAATGAGCGTGGGGATGGAAAAAGCCAAGAAGACCCTCCTCAGCCTTCCTTGGTGATGGGTGAAGCTGCGTGGGCCTTCTGTGTTGTTGCCCACTCCGCCTGGGTCAGAAGACAACGGTCAGACGCCCAGGAGGGCACGGTTGGTCCATGTGACGTTGTGAATTGGCACGTTACTTCGTTCCCTTTTTTTCTTTTTAAATGGAGTCGATCTCGTAAAGTAGTTGACAGAGCAAAAAGCTCTCTGGGTGGTTTCCATAAAATTAAAAGCAATATACAAAATGTAAAACCACAAAAACGTACAACATCCACAGAAACATGTATCTAAAAACAACTATAAACAACTGTAAAAACCAGATCCAGGATCATAGAATCATAAAATCATAGAATAGCAGATTGGAAGGGGCCTACAAGGTCATCGAGTCCAACCCCCTGTTCCATGCAGGAATCCACCTTAAAGCATCCCTGACAGATGCTTGTCCAGCTGCCTCTTGAATGACTCTAGTGTGGGAGAGCCCACGGCCTCCCTAGGGAACTGGTTCCATTGTCATACTGCTCTAACAGTTAGGAAGTTTTTCCTGATGTCCAGCCAGAATCTGGCTTCCTTTAACTTGAGCCCGTTATTCCGTGTCCTGCACTCTGGGAGGATCGAGAAGAGATCCTGGTCCTCCTCTGTGTGACAACCTTTTAAGTATTTGAAGAGTGCTATCATGTCTCCCCTCAATCTTCTCTTCTCCAGGCTAAACATGCCCAGTTCTTTCAGTCTCTCTTCACAGGGTTTTGTTTCCAGAGCCCTGATCATCCTGGTTGCCCTCCTTTGAACACGCTCCAGCTTGTCTGCGTCCTTCTTGAATTGTGGAGACCAGAACTGGACGCAATACTCTAGATGAGGCCTAACCAGGGCCGAATAGAGAGGAACCAGGACCTTACGTGATTTGGAAGCTATACTTCTATTAATGGAGCCCATCACATATTGCTAAGGATTTGTGGTCCTGTGCCCCTGGTCTGTTACAATGGGCAGCAGATCTCTGACGCCATTTCTACAACTGCCTCCCCACACCCCTGCCGGGATCGTCCCGGGATCATCCCTGTGCATCCAAATGACACACAGTCCCTTTCTACAGCTAAGGGTTATCCCAAGAAAATGGAGGGATTCTCCCTGCCTGCTCCCGGGATCCCCTGTGTGTCATTTGCATGCACAGGGCTGATCCCTGGACGATCCCTGGCAAAAAAGGCAGGTGTAGAAACGGCCACAGAGGATCCTGGGAGCATTTGCCTGGGATAACCCTTAGGTGTAGAATAGGGTGACCCTATGAAAAGGAGGACAGGGCTCCTGTATCTTTAACTGTTGCAGAGAAAAGGGAATTTCAGCAACCGTCACTTGTATATATGGGGAACCTGTTGAAATTCCCTCTTCATCACAGCAGTTAAAGGTGCAGGAGCTATACTAGAGCGACCAGATTTAAAAGAGGGCAGGGCTCCTGCAGCTTTAACTGGTGTGGTGAAGAGGAAATGTCACCAGGTTCTCCATATATAGAAATGACCCCTCCTGAAATTTCCTTTTCTATGCAACTGTTAAAGATACAGGAGCCCTGTCCTCCTTTTCATAGGGTCACCCTGAGTGTTGCGGCACCTTAAAGTCTAACACATTTATTATGGCATAAGCTTTGACCCATAGTTTCGTAGGCTTTTAAGAGTACCCCAAGATGCGTGGCTGTTTTTGCTGAAATAGAGTGTCAGGGCCACTCCTCTGGAAGAGGAACATATGTCATCACCTTATACTGAGACAGACCATTAGTCCATCCAGCCCAGTTCTGTCGACGCCGGCTGCCAGTGGCTCACCATGGCCTGAGGGACGTATCGTCCTCAGCCCGGCTCCCTGAGATTATGCAACCAGAGATGCCAGGGACTGAGGTTGTGACCATGGGCTTTGCTAGACGAGGGTTTAGCCCGGGCTGATACCCGGGATCGCCCCCATGCGTCCAGATGACACACAGGGGATCCCGGGCTCAGGCAGGGGTCAACCCTCCCTTGCCCCGGGGTAACGGGCTCCACTTTTGGCCCGGCAGTTCTGCAGTCCCGGCCTTACTCGCAAGTAGCTGGGGAAAGCGGTGGATGGGGCACAGCGCTCCACGGGAGCGCTGGGCCCATCGGGGCAGGTGGGCAGATTGGGGGGGGCGAGATCGGAGCCAGGGGGAGATCGGGGGGTGGGGAGATCATGGGGGGAGATCAGAGACACGGGGGGAGCAGAGAAATACCTGGCCCTTTAAGAATTAAAAAAAAAGGCCAACGCAACAGGGCTTTCCTCAGTATAGACTGAGGTGACAGCCTGAGCTAGCTGCAGCGCGGGCTTGCCCCTCTTCCCGACCGGACTTTCAGGGAGGTCTAGCAAGGCCACATGTGCTCTGCTCAACAGCTATTGGGGCCTCCCTTCTGAACCATGCCCTGCTTCCTGGCTCTTCTTTTTGAGCTCCTTCAGACGGGTCGGGGCGGTGCAGGGGGGAGTCCTATTTAGGGTGACCATATGGAAAGGAGGACCGGGCTCCTGTATCTTTAACAGTTGCATAGAGAAGGGAATTTCAGCAGGTGTCATTTGTATATATGGAGAACCTGGTGAAATTCCCTCTTCATCACCACAGTTAAAGCTGCAGGAGCTATACTAGAGTGACCAGATTCAAAAGAGGGCAGGGCACCTGCAGCTTTAACTGTTGTGATGAAGAGGGAATTTCACCAAGTTCCCCATATATCCAAATGACCCCTGCTGAAGTTCCCTTTTCAATACAACTGATAAAGATACAGGAGCCCTGTCCTCCTTTTCATATGGTCACCCTAGTCCCATTCCCGTACCTTGGCTGTGCTTCCTTCATCTCTTCCACTTCTGCAACGAGCTGTAATTACACAAGGAAGAGAGCAGGAGGAAATATCAATAAATACTGAGCTTTTTCAGAAGTCGGGTTTTCTGAGCCTTTTTTTAAATCGCTAAAACTGGGAAATGGAGCAGGAGACACACAGGAAGATCACTGCGTCGTCAAAATGACCTGCGAACATCCGTGAGCAGTCAGTTACGAGTGTGCTATAAAATGCTCGTTGAAAGAAGCTCTTTGCTCCTGACTCTTCTTCTCTACTTTATCTCCAGGCTTCGTTATCAGTTCCGCAGCCGTGCTTTCCCGGCATCTACCATAGCATAAGCCTTCTGGCCATCATTTCCATGCTCCACACACAGTGGTGTAGTAAAACCAGGGGTTGCAGGATTCAACCACCAGCCATTTTTGGTTAGCTGGGACACTGACATCATCTGCTGCCACCACCCACCACCCCTTTTAGACATCCTTGTTCCCTCTGAGAATAGCTGAATTTGCCAGCAACAATATATTGTTCTCTGTTGTAATGGGGTGGAGTGTGGTCTTGGTCTTTGAATGGGCAATTAAGACCCATTAGCTTCACAAGAGACTTACTCCTGGCACAGATGAGAATTGCCAGAACCGGTGTACTGGGTCCACACAGCAAACTGGATTTGGGGGCCCTCCTTGAGGGCATGGCAACGGGGACCCCAGCCTCCTCCCATATGTACCTGCCCGGACCCTAAGGTCATCCTCAGGGGTCCTTCTCCGTGATCCCCTGCCAAAGGAAGTGAAGCAGGTGGCTACCAGGAGGAAGGCCTTCTCTGCTGTGGCCCCCCCGGCTGTGGAATGAGCTCCCTAAGGAGGTTCGCTTGGCACCTACATTATATGCTTTTAGACGCCAGGTGAAGACCTTTTTATTCTCCCAACATTTTAACAGTCTATAAATACATTTTAACATGGTGTTTTAAATTTGTAATTTTGCATTGCTGCTGTTTTGATCTGGTTGAGCTTTTATATTATATTTTATATTATAGTTTTATACTGTTGTTTTATACTTTGAATGGTTTTAATTTTTGTGAACCGCCCAGAGAGCTCCGGCTATTGGGCGGTATAGAAATGTAATAAATAAATAAATAAATAAATAAATAAATAAATGTACCACTACGTTACCAACTCCACAGTGAATGATACAGTGCCTACCACAGTACTGGTAGAGATGAAAGTATCCTGATGACAGCGTGTCAGGAAGAGGGCGCAAGGGCAAATGTGATGCCCTGCCGTGGCCTCTAGTCCTGTGAATTCCTGCGCATTTATGCCCATTAGTGCCTCCCTTTCAGGTCATAAGTGGATGTGTTGTGTGCTATTAGGAAACCATAACCATGTGCGAGGGAGTCCATTTGCAGGACGTGCAAAAGTGTGTGTGTTCAGGGAAGGCCACGTACGTTAATGTGCCTACGTAGGTGATTTACTCGTTTCTTGCTTTTCCTCAGGGAAGAGCTCAGGCAAGCATGCAGGCTATTGTATTACTTTATCCTGATTTAAAAAAAAAAACCGAGGCTGAGAGAGCTTCCTAGCTGGGTGGGAGAAGAGGCATTTTGCATATCCAAGGACAACATAAGATAAGAAGTGCCCTGATGCTGGATCAGACCGAGGGTCCATCTAGTCCAGCACTCTGTTCACACAGGGGCCAACCAGCCATCGGCCAGGGATGAACAAGCAGGACATGGTGCAACAGCACCCTCCCATCCATGTTCCCCAGCAACTGGGGCACATAGGCTTACTGCCTCGAATGCTGGAGATAGCACACAACCATCAGGGCTAGTAGCCATAGATAGCCTTCTCCTCCAGGAATTTCTCCAACCCTCTGTTAAAGCCATCCAAATTGGTGGCCATCACTATATCTTGTGGTCTTGAGTTCCATAAGTTAACTAAGCGCTGTGTGAAGAAGTCCTTCCTTCTAGCCACTACCCATGCCATATCCCTCTAGTGAACATCTATGCCAGTAGGCCGTTTCGCAACCACATGGACACATGCCAAGGTGCATGGGCATATGCCTGTGTATTGCAACAGGTCTCAAGCTTCAGTGGGCAGCCATGCCACCAATGCTTTACGGAGTATGAGAGGACAGGTCTCTGCACTGAGGAGTTTACGTGCGACAATCCACTGCTGTATGCTTTATTATTGTTGTAGATCACAAGCTGAATATGAGCCAACAATGTGATATGGCTGCAAGAAAGGCAAATGCTATTTTGGGCTGCATTATAATAGAAGTATAGTTTCCAAATCGTGTGAGGTACTGGTTCTCCTCTATTCGGCCCCGGTTAGGCCTTATCTTGAGAACTGAGTCCAGTTCTGGGCTCCACAATTCAAGAAGGACGCAGACAAGCTGGAGCGTGTTCAGAGGAGGGCAACTGGGATGATCAGGGGTCTGGAGACAAAGCCCTAGGAGGAGAGACTGAAAGAACTGGGCATGTTTAGCCTGGAAAAGAGAAGATTGAGGGAAGACGTGAGAGCACTCTTCAAATACTTCAAAGGTTGTCACACAGAGGAGGGCCAGGATCTTTTCTTGATCCTCCCAGAGTGCAGGACACGGAATAAAGGGCTCAAGTTAAAGGAAGCCAGATTCCGGCTGGACATCAGGAAAATCTTCCTGTTAGAGTGGTACGAAAATGAAAGCAGTTACCTAGGGAGGTTGTGGGCTCTCCTAGGGTCACCAACTGTCAGGATTTCCCCGGATTTGTCCTGGTTTTTGTTCTTTCCATGGTGTCAGGGGGGATTTTCTATAATTTTCTATAATGTCCTGGAATGACACACCTTCCCCTTTAAGGCTGCCATTAGCATGGCAGGAGGGAGTGACATGCTTTCTTGAGGCACATCATTCCCCCACCCCGAGCTCCAATTGAGGTCTTAAAGGGGAAAGTGGGTCATTCGTGGACATTATAGAAAAGGCCCCAATTGGAGTGGGTGGTGGTGGTGCAGAATGAAACCCTTTCCTCTCCTCCACTCCAATCGGGTTCTTTAAGGTGGCGGGGGAATAACGTACTTTCTGCAGGACTCAGAAAGCTGCTTCCCCACACACACACTAGGTGTCCTCTTTTTTGGTTTCCCAAATATGGTCACCCTAGGCTCTCCCACACTAGAGGCCTTCAAGAGGCAGCTGGACAGCCCTCTGTCAGGGATGCTTTAGGGTGGATTCCTGCATTGAGCTGGGGGTTGGACTCGATGGCTTTATAGGCCCTTTCCAACTCTACTATTCTATGATAGCTTCATCCCACGTACCTGTTTCCCTCGAATTATCCCTACAGCGCTAAGCTGTCGTTGTCGTCGTTGTTGCTACCGGGCGACAGTGATCCTTTGCATACCAGGAGGTGGGTTTAAGGGGGGAAATGTAAAAAAATCATAAAAAATCAACAGATGGCCCAATCCGATTCAAATTTCATATACTTAAAGCTCTCCTTAATATCTATTACTAAGCCAATTTTGATGTCTTTATCTTTAAAGCTTACGCATAAAAGCTTAAAGCATTTGTTTAATTTTTCTTCAAATCCTGCTCCTGCGCCCCAGTGACTGCTCGGATGATACGCTCGAAAACTAGTATCAAAATACGGCGAATCTTTTGCTTTTATAGCACAATTAAAGCAGGATGCCTGGGAGTACTTCACAATCAAAGCAGATTGTAAGCTGGAAAACGTCGGAGTCCTTTGCATGCAATTCGCAGTGACTGCACAGTATAACGCTGGTGTGTTAAAGCTCTGATTTTATTAGTGACACAACTAATTGGGAGGGGGTTTGAGCAGGGAGCGCAAGGAACAATTGTACAAATGCAGCTCAGTGCTGCAGCCAGCGGTGCCTTGAGTCCTCTTCCCTCAGGCCTGGGTACGCATCAGTTCAAGTGACAGTTGCGGTTGTGCGAATCGACTCCATGCGAGAATGTACGCGTCTGGCCAAATAAGTGCGCGTGTCTATGTGAGAGAGAGGAGGGAGAGAGAGAGCGCACGTTCCTTTTGGCGAGGCCTCGCTGTGCGCAGGCCTGCTTCCTTGTGAGTCGCACCCTGTGAGTCAGCCTTGTGGGCAAGGCTCACTGGGGGTGGGCCAGCCCTCGACGACGCACGTGTGGGTCTGTGTGGGGAGCCACGCCCCACCGTTGCCACACAGAGGCCGGCGTTGTTCTTCCCAGGACAAGCCGCTTCTGTTACGGCCTCAGGCGCTTTCTCCCCCTTCTGATGAAACAGCACTTCAGCAGCCAGAGAGCTGAAACAGTTTCGAGCTAGACATGGGTGCGGCCCGGCAGTGAGACACACGGCTGCCTTTCCCCTCCCGCTTGCTCACTTGGCACGAGGAGAGCGAAGCGAGGGAGGTTGCCAAGGGAAGAAGCGAACCATTCCCAAACCAGAAACTCCTGGGCTTAAATATAGAATGCTGTTCTCTCCTGCTCCTGTGTCAGCCAGGCCCAAATCAGACCACACCTCTAGCAGTTGCACTCATAGAATCATAGAATCATAGAATAGCAGAGTTGGAAGGGGCCTACAAGGCCATGGAGTCCAACCCCCTGCTCAATGCAGGAATCCACCCTAAAGCATCCCTGACAGATGCTTGTCCAGCTGCCTCTTGAAGGCCTCCAGTGTGGGAGAGCCCACAACCTCCCTAGGTAACTGGTTCCATTGTCATCCTGCTCTAACAGTCAGGAAGTTTTTTCTGATGTCCAGCTGGAATCTGGCTTCCTGTAACTTGAGCCCATTCAAGTTAAACACTCCCAAACACAAGTTCCACGCCCCGTGGGCATTGTTGGGGGACGAGACCACGACAAAACATAGCTGTCAAGCTTAGCTAGCCGAGTCCTTATTCTTTGTTTCGTCGTTTTCGTGCCGTGTTCTGGGGGTCCTTGGAAGCTTACGGGGAGGGGCACCACTGTAAGAAGATCAGTCATGACAGACAAGCCCCCCCCTCCCTGAAAGACGGATTGCCCTCTCCGGCTTGCAAACTTCCCTTGTTCAGCCACTGGGGATTGCACGGCAATGTTCTCACTCCCAGGGCCTGTCTAGCGCAGATGTTCTAAACTGGTTTAATAATATTTCCCTTTCCCCAGGGAACTCAGGGAACTGTACTTTTGTGAGGGCATGTCTAACTGATTTCTCAGCATCCACGCCAACGCTCCTTTCCCAGAATTCTCTGAGGGGGAAGCCATAATGGTCAGACTAGTATATAAACCTGTAGAAATTTGAGGTACAGATCAGGGTGACCGTATGGAAAGGAGGTCAGGGTTCCTGTATCTTTAACAGTTGCATAGAAAAGGGAATTTCAGCAGGTGTCATTTGTATGCAGGCAGCACCTGGTGAAATTCCCTCTTCATCACAACAGTTAAAGCTGCAGAAGCTATACTAGAGTGACCAGATTTAAAAGAGGGCAGGGCACCTGCAGCTTGAACTGTTGTGATGAAGAGGGAATTTCACCAAGTTCTCCATATATACAAATGACCCCTGCTGAAATTCCCTTTTCAGTACAACTATTAAAGATGCAAGAGCCATGTCCTCCTTTTCATATGGTCACCCTACTGAAGCTAAACCACTGTTTTCAGAGTTCCACCCTGGAGAATCATAAATAACTTTGAACTAGGGTGACCCTATGGAAAGGAGGACAGGGCTCCTGTATCTTTAACAGTTGTATTGAAAAGGGAATTTCAGCAGGTGTCCTTTGTGTGCATGCAGCACCTGGGTGAAATTCCCTCTTCATCACAACAGTTCAAGCTGCAGGAACCCTGCCCTAGAGTGACGAGATACAAAAGAAGGCAGGGCTCCTGCAGCTTTCACTGTTGTGATGAAGAGGAAATTTCACCCAGGTGCTGCCTGCATACAAAGGACACCTGCTGTCGTGCTTCAACAAGTGAGTACGGTGGCCATATGAAAAAGAGGATGGGTCTCCTGTATCTTTAACAGTTGTATTGAAAAGGGAATTTCAACAGGGGTCATTTATATGCATGCAGAACCTGGTGAAATTCCCTCTTTACCACAACAGTTAAAGCTGATGGAGCCATACTAGAGTGACTAGATACAAAAGCGGGCAGGGCTCCTGCAGCTTTAACTGCTTGGATGAAGAGGGAATTTCACCAGGTGCTACATGCAGACAAATGATACCTTCTGAAATTCCCTTTTCTATTCAACTGATAAAAGATACAGGAGCCCAGTCCTCCTTTCCATGTGGTCACCCTACCCAACAAGGCCGTGCTAATGACATGTAATCGTCCCGCTCCAGGCGTAATGGCTCTCCAGCTTGCCTCCTTCTGGGTCGACCTTCTAGGCTGGTTGGGCGTCTGAATACATTCCCAGACAACACAAGCCAAGGGCCTGTTACAGCTCAGCATCTGAGTGCTGATGGTGTTCCATCAGGCCTCTCTGGCACTCTGATGGTGCCGGGCATGTGCTTGGCCGCCGGCCCAGTGACAAGACGCCCACACAGTCTGTCTTCCCTGTAACAGATTATCAATATCTGTGCTGCCTGGCTTGGTTTGCCTGGACACAGTGGCGCATTGCAGTTTTCCCTTGTTGATGGGCACGGGGAGACACTGGGCCTGAGTGGACCTGGCATACCCAGATCCTAAGGCAGGGGTGGGCAACACGGGCCCACTGGTCTTCAGTGCACCCCCTGCTGCCCCAGCCAAAATTTGGTTGCAAACCATGACGGTGGCCTAAAAAGGCCAAATTTAGCTTCAGAGTGCCAAGCCGCCGATTGAGTTGCTGCTGTGGCCATCAAAGTTCAACAGTGTGTGGTGGGTGTTTGTGGAAGGTTTGAAATTGGCCCTCAGAGTCCCTGAAGTCGCCTGTCCCTGAGCTAAGGGGGGGGGGGGGTTCATCGACTCAGGGAATCGTTTCCCATTTAAAAAATCCCGAAGCAGTTCACAGGAAATTATGAAACAATATGTCGTCATAATAACTAGGGCTGTGCAGGGACCCCTAATCTGCCTCAGAGGCCTATCCGGAGCCCCCGAAGCAGCCCCGATCCGCCTCAGGGCTGCTTCGGGGTTCCTGATCTGCCTCAGCACCGAAGCTGAGGTGAAATTCGGGCCCTGCGAGGTGACTTGGAGTTTTCTGGTTGCTGTCTGCGCAGCCCAGCTGCACAGCTGGCACCCAGAAAACTCTCCCTATTTACCTGGTGCCTCTGCCATCTGCCGCCCCGGATGGCGGAGGCACCAGGTAAGCCGCCCTCCCGCCCTTCCCCACTTACCTGCATCTGCCATCCGTCACTCCAAAAACACTGAAGCCCGGAAGTAGGCCATGGCCTACTTCCGGGCTTCAGCGTCCTCGGAGTGGAAGCTGCTAGACATAAGCCAATGGCGGAAGCCCCAGGTAAGTAGGGAGGGGGACTTACCTGCTGCCTCCGTCGCTGCCGCCATCTTTCTTCTGGCAGCTTCTGGTGCTGCCGCTGGAAATGAAAGGTAGTAGGCTGCGTGATAACTTAAAATCATGCGGCCTACTCCCTTTTATTTCCGGGGGCGGCACCGGAAGCTGCCAGAAGACAGATGGCGGGTGGCGATGAAGGCAGCCGGTAAGGCGATTGAGGGGGCGGTGGCTCCAAAGCACTGAGGTGGCCTGATGCTTCAGAGACAATTGGCTTCAGCTTCGGGCCGCCTTGGCCTCGGTCCGAACTGCCTTGGATCCGGTTCGGAAAGGTCCGAACCACCCTGATCCACTTCGGATTCGGGGTTCGGATTCCGAGGTGGTGCTCAGCCCTATTAATAACCCAGCAACCTTTGGGAAAAGCCAAGATAAATAAGTAAGTTGATTTGAGCAAAGACAAACCAGGAGCTTAGGCCAGGAATGGAGCGTGTACATAGAATCATAGAATAGCAGAGTTGGAAGGGGCCTACAAGGCCATCGAGTCCAACCCCCTGCTCAGTGCAGGAATCCACCCTAAAGCATCCCTGACAGAGGAGGGCAAACGAGGATGATCAGGGGTCTGGAAACAAAGCCCTATGAATCGAGACTGAAAGAACTGGGCATGTTTAGCCTGGAGAAGAGAAGGTTGAGAGGAAACATGAGAGCACTCTTCAAATACTTAAAAGGTTGTCACACAGAGGAGGGCCAGGATCTCTTCTTGATCCTCCCAGAGTGCAGGACACGGAATAACGGGCTCAAGTTACAGGAAGCCAGATTCCGGCTGGACATCAGGAAAAGCTTCCTGACAGTTAGAGCGGTATGACAATGGAACCAGTTACCTAGGGAGGTTGTGGGCTCTCCCATACTAGAGGCCTTCAAGAGGCAGCTGGACAACCCTCTGTCAGGGATGCTTTAGGGTGGATTCCTGCATTGAGCAGGGGTTTGGACTCAATGGCCTTGTAGGCCCCTTCCAACTCTGCTATTCTGATTCTGTGATTCTATGAATAAAAAATAATGGTTTTATGACAGAGTATTCAATCCATGTTCTTCTTTAAATAGAAAATCCCTGGGCGCACACCCTAATGACATGTGCTGCGCACAGCTACGCTTCAAGGGGTGATGTGGTGCTGTTTTATGGGTTGGAGCCCCGCACCCTCTTTACCCTCTGCTTTGCGGGCATGATCTCAAAGGTACGTTTCCTCAGTTTCCCTTCTCTGTGCTGTGGGTTGCAGGATCAAAAGACTGCTTTTGTGTTGCTCTGTGGAACTTCCCGCCACCAACACAACCCTGTGCTTGAAGGCGTGATCTCAAAGCTCATTCGCCTCGCTTTCCCTTTTCTGTGCAATGGGTTGCTGCTGTGGATAGCTGCGATCTCTCACCTCCGCCGTTTGATTCCTGGGCTCCGCCTACTGTGCCTCCTTGGCTCCGCCTACAATTAGCTGCCCTGCATTCTGCCTCACCAGCCCCAAGAGCCACCACAGCTGTCCCTGGAGCAAAGAGGTCCTGAACCTGGATACACAATTGGCATTTGTCAGGGGGTCAGGGGAGACTGTGCAGTGTCTGTGACCATACGCACTCATTCCCCTTTGGGGATTGCAGTGGAGACCCTTACATGCAGTGGTTGTTTGCTCTTCTCCATGGCAAAGAGGGATGTGAGTACTTGGCCAACAGGGGCAATAGCTTGCATAGCAATTTTAATTAATTAATTAATTAATTAATTAATTTTTGCATTTATATCCCGCCTTTTTTCCTCCAAGGAACCCAAGGTGGTGTATTTATTTATTTATTTATTTATTTATTTATTTAAATATTTATTTATTTATTACATTTCTATACCACCCAATAGCCGGAGCTCTCTGGGCGGTTCACAAAAATTAAAACCATTCAAAGTATAAAACAACAGTATAAAACCATAATATGAACTACAATATAAAAGCTCAACCAGATAAAAACAGCAGCAATGCAAAATTACAAATTTAAAACACCAAGTTAAAATTTATTTATAGACTGTTAAAATGCTGGGAGAATAAAAAGCTCTTCACCTGGCGTCTAAAAGCATATAATGTAGGGGCCAAGCGAACCTCCTTAGGGAGCTCATTCCACAGCCGGGGTGCCACAGCAGAGAAGGCCCTGCTCCTCCTGGTAGCCACCTGCCTCACTTCCTTTGGCAGGGGCTCACGGAGAAGGACCCCTGAGGATGACCTTAGGGTCCGGGCAGGTACATATGGGAGGAGGCGTTCCTTCAGATAGCCTGGCCCCAAGACATTTAGAGCTTTAAATGTTAATACCAGCACTTTGAATCGGGCCCAGACCTGGACTGGCAGCCCATGAAGCTGGAAAAGGACTGGCGTGATGTGGTCTCGTCGGCCAGTCCCTGTTAGTAACCGTGCTGCCCTGTTTTGTACCAGTTGAAGCTTCCGGGCCGTTTTCAAAGGCAGCCCCACGTATAACGCATTGCAGTAATCCAAACGAGAGGTTATCAGAGCATGGATCACTGTACATAATCTTCCTCCTCTCCATTTTATCCCCACAACAACAACCCTGTGAGGTAGGTTGGGCTGAGAGTCTGTGACTGGCCCAAAGTCACCCACCAGTGAGCTTCTGTGGCCGATTGGGGCCTGGAACCTGGGTTTCCCAGTCCAACGCTCTAACCACTACACCACACTACACTGACTCTCTTTTTAAAGACAATTTAGAAGCTTCAACCACTTGGATGCTTGTAGCAGCCAGGCATTCAGAATCTGATATGGTATCGGTTACCTTGACTACTTGTTAGTTTCTGGATTCAAGTGCTGGTTTTGACCTTTAAAGCCCTAAATGGTTTGGGAACAAACCATTGGGGACGAATGGGGACTAGAACCCAGATCTCCCGACTCCCAGTCCAACACTTTAGCCACTGCACCACACTGGCTCCATGGGGCCCTCTGCACTGGCACCCCCAGTTGGCGTGCAGGTTGCCATGGAGTGTTTATGCCTGGAGTCTTGAGGCAGGGTATTTTTCAGAGGTGTACGAAGAGTCGTGTTAGCAATGTGCTCAAGTAGAAATGGTAATAAGGGGCACCCGCCGAGGGCCCACACCCTAGTTGGGCCCTACTGAGAAGTGCCCCCTGGAGTTGTCCTCCTTTTCACTAGGGCAACCTGCTTAGGTTGACCATATGGAAAGGAGGACAGGGCTCCTGTATCTTTAAGAGTTGTATAGAAAAGGGAGTTTCAGCAGGTGTCATTTGTATGCATGCAGCACCTGGAGAAATGTCCTTTACATCACAACAGTGAAAGCTGCAGGAGACCGTTTTGTATCATTCAAGAGGCAGCTGGACAACCATCTGTCAGGTATGCTTTAGGGTGGATTCATGCATTGAGCGGGGTGGGTGGAGTGTTATTTATTTATTAAATTTATATACCACCCCATAGCCGAAGCTCTCTGGGCGGTTTACAAAAGTTTAAAAACAGTGGACATTAAAAAGTATACAAAATTTAAAACTTCAAAGACTGCCCCACGTAGAGGGCATTGCAGTAATCTAATTTGGAGGTTACCAGAGCATGGACGACTGAAGCTAGGTTATCCCTGTCCAGACAGGGGCTTAGCTGGGCCACCAAATGGAGTTGGTAGAAGGTACTCCGTGCCACAGAGGCCACCTGGGCCTCAAGTGACAGAGATGGTTCTAGGAAAAACCCCAAGCTATGAACTTGCTCCTACAGGTTCCAACTCTACTATTCTATGATTCTATGGTCACTCTCCTGCAGCGTTGACAGTTGCGATGAAGAGGGGATTTCACCAGGTGATGCATGCATACCAATGACACCTGCTGAAATTCCCTTTTCAATACAACTGTTAAAGATACAGGAGCCTGGTCCTCCTTTCCATATGGTCACCCTACTTGAGGGCTGCATTTCAACGGTGGGCAGGGCTGAAGGCAAAAGGCTGGAACTCAAGGCAAAAGAAGGAGGGCCAAAAGACCAGCAGCTTTTACCTTAAAGCTCTCATGGCCAGCTTCCAACCCTTTGGAGTTTCATTTCAGCCATTTAGAACAGCGGCGGGACAGGAGAAATTGTGCAAAAGTCAGGAAAACGCCAGAACTGAAACGCCTGTCAGAAATGTGTTATGTATGAAGTCCCTTTGTCTTTCCTCCCTTGAGACAATCCTGAAAATAATTGCAGGTGTTGTCGTTGTCCTATTTTAACATACGTGTTAGATGCTTAGACGGGTATCAATTCTTAATTTGCAATGTGCCTGTGAGTCGGGAGGTGGCAGCATTCTGCCACAATTTGCAATTTCAGCTAAACTGCGCTCACAGGCAGAAGATATTGCAGAGTGCTGTTTTCCTGGGAGATGATGAGGCAGCAGGGTCAAAAAGTGAAGGTCCCCGAGGGGAAGGGGAATTTCTGAGCAGGAGAGGCTGAAGACTCCTTAGGAACCTCATCTGGCATTTTTAAGGAACAGTGTCAAGAAACTGGGTCAGGAGCAGAGGGTGTCAGATGAAGGCTTCTCTTAAGGAGGCTGGATTATTTTGGGAGAAACTTCAGGCGCCTTCCAGGGAGTGGGAACGTCTACCAGGGCAGTGACAGTGCAGTAATTAACTATTTCTATGCCTCGTCTCCATCAGAACCAGATTAGGAGTGGATTAAGAATGTCTGTGGATCTTCAAAGGTATTGGTCATCACTGCCAAAGTCCCGATTTCTCAGATAGACTGCTTCTAGCCATGGAGCAGAAAACGTGATATATGATACACACAGGGCCGGCACTACCTTTAGGTCAACAAGGCAGCCGCCTAGGGTGCAGACCTCAGAGGGTCCCTTTAAGGGTCACAAATTAACTGTTTTAAGAAAAAAACACGATAAAAGGAAAATGTTATAGTTCAGAAACTCTTCTTGAACAGCTGAATTGAAATTGGCAATTTTTTGGTGTGTGTGTGTGTGTGTGTGTGTGTGTGTGTGTGTGCGCAAGTATCTTGCCTTGCCTAGGGTGCAAAATAGCCTGGCACCAGCCCCTGGACACACACCTTCCATTTTCAACTTCCCTACCAGAAGTATTTGATGAGTGAACATGATGCTGAAGAGTATTTGGCTACAGGCATTAGGGAGGCAGCGGGGATGACACCAAATTGGGTGCGATAGCTAACACCCTGGAAGACAGAAGCGAACTTCAAAGTGATCTTGATAGGCTGGAGCGCTGGGCTGAAAACAACAGAATGAAATTTAACAGGAAAAAGAAACCAACTGCACAGTTACAAGATGGGGGATACTTGGCTCCCGAGAAGTATCTTGGGAATTGCTGTAGATCACAAGCTGGATACATGCCAACAGTGTGATGTGGTTGCAAAATAAACAAATGCTATTTTGGGCTGCATTAATAGAAGTATAGCTTCCAAATCACAGGAGGTACTGGTTCCCCTCTATTCAGCACTGGTTAGGCTTCATCTTGAGTATTGCACCCAGTTCTAGGCACCACACTTCAAGAAGGACGCAGCCAAGCTGGAGCGTGTTCAGAGGAGGGCAACCAGGATGATCAGGGCTCTGGAAACAAAGCCCGATGAGGAGAGATTGAAAGAACTGGGCATATTTAGCCTGGAGAAGAGAAGACTGAGGGGAGACATGAGAGCACTCTTCAAATACTTAAAAGGTTGTCCCACAGAGGAGGGCCAGGATCTCTTCTCGATCCTCCCAGAGTGCAGGACATCAAATAATGGGCTCAAGTTACAGGAAGCTGGATTCTGTCTGGACATCAGGAAAAACTTCTTGACTGTTAGAGCAGTGCGACAATGGAACCAATGCCCTTGGGAGGTTGTGGTCTCTCCCACACTAGGGGCCTTCAAGAGGCAGCTGGACAACCATCTGTCAGGGATGCTTTAGGGTGGATTCCTGCATCAAGCAGGGGGTTTGACTTGATGGCCTTAGAGGCCCCTTCCAACTCTACTATTCTATGATTCTCTGATTCTATGACAATGGAACCAGTTACCTAGGGATGTGGTGGGCTCTCCCACACTTGAGGCCTTCAAGAGGAAGCTGGACAACCATCTGTCAGGGATGCTTTATGGTGGATTCCTGCATCAAGCAGGCGGTTTGACTTGATGGCCTTAGAGGCCCCTTCCAAAGCTATGATCATATGAGAAGCTGTGATCTATCTAATCTGCCAACTATACTGAGCCATTGACATGCTATGCCTGTCTTTGCAGCCACAAACTTGAAAACGTTTAACTATTCCATATGGCAAGGGTGCAGTACTTCTTTCAATCCAAGGCTGAATTCCATTGGTGGGCAGGGCTGCAGGCAAAACGCAGGCTCCAAAACCCCGAAATACCAGCTCAGTTACTGCCAGTAAGTAAGACTTAGGAGAGGCATCTCAATCTTTCAAAAGGAGGGAAAAGGGCTGTTGTTGGGTTATTTGAGGATTATTTCCCTCTGCAACAAACTATGCTGCCTGGGTTCAGACAACATGACAAGTTGTGCCCGGATGGATGATTAGGCAAATGGCACCCAGCATGTACTGTGGCTTGTTTAACATACATGCATTGTGCAACCGCCCCAAAGTGAGGGTGAAATGGATCTGTATTTCTTACAGAGGATGCTTAAAGTTTGGTAGTCCTAGTGTTAATAACTGGTCTACATTGCCTAGGGTGACAATATGGAAAGGAGGACAGGGTCCTGTATCTTTAAATCCTGCAGCCCTGCCCTCTTTTGTATCTGGTCACTCTAGTTTACCTCCTGCAGCTTTAACTGTTGTGATGAAGAGGGTATTTCACCAGGTGCTGCATGCATACAAAGGACACCTGGTGAAATTCCTTTTTCTATACAACTGTTAAAGATACAGAAGCCCTGTCCTCCTTTCCATATGGTCAGCCTATTTTTTGTAACTATAATATCACTGATGAAGGTCAATATGGGAATACTTTGTAGTACTGCTGAGCCAAGTATCCCCCATCTTGTAACTGTGCATTTGGTTTCTATTTCCTAGATGTAGAACTTGGCATTTATCCCTATTAAATTTCATTCTGTTGTTTTCAGCCCAGCACTCCAGCCTATCAAGATCACTTTGAAGTTTGTTTCTGTCTTCCAGGGTATTAGCTATCCCACCCAATTTTGTGTCATCTGCAAATTTGATCAGCATTCCCTGCACCTCCTCGTCCAAATCATTAATAAAAATGTTGAAGAGCACTGGGCCCAGGACTGAGCCCTGCGGTACCCCACTCGTTGCCTCTCCCCAGTTTGAGAAGGTACCGTTGATAAGTACTCTTTAAGTCTGATTCTGTAGCCAACTGTGAATCCACCTAATAGTTGTTCCATCTAGCCCACTTTTAGCTAGTTTGTTAATCAGGATATCATGGGGCACTTTGTCAAAAGCTTTGCTGAAGTCAAGGTATATGACGTCCACAACATTCCCACAGTCCACAAGGGAGGTTATCCTATCAAAAAATGAGATCAAATTAGTCTGACAGGATTTGTTCCTGGCAAATCCATGTTGGCTTCTAGTGATCACTGCATTGATTTCAAGGTGCTTACAGATTGACTTCTTTATAATCTGCTCCAGAATTTTCCCAAGGATGGATGTCAGACTGACTGGTCTGTAGTTCCCAGGTTCCTCCTTTTCGCAAGTAACCTGGGAACTACAGACCAGTCAGTCTGACATTCATCCCTGGGAAAATTCTGGAGCAGATTATAAAGAAGTCAGTCTGTAAGCACCTTGAAAACAATGCAGTGATTACTAGAAGCCAACATGGATTTGTCAGGAACAAATCCTGCCAGACTAATTTGATCTCATTTTTTGATCGGTGTAGTGCACTGCAGCTGAGTCCTGGGTGGGGCCCAGGTAGCTCTATAAACCTTCCTTTGTAGCCTCGGCAGGGCTGAAGCATTCTTTCAACTTCAACCATGTTGTCTAGACCTTGTCTTATGATTGTCACTACCTGCTATTGACTCATGGACTCCTGCTTTACTCTTCTCCTGCACTGTGTATTGTAACTGACTGCTTAACTGTGCTTTGACCTCTGCTTGTATCTTGACCGTTCCTGCCATAGCTTGATTCCATACCCGACTGAAGCCTTTGTGCTTGACCATTTGCCTGTTTTGTTGCCTTGCCTTTTGGATTGTGCCATAATTTGTTATAACGCTGAACTTGATTCAGCCACAGCAAGGCAGGCCAAGATAAAAGCTCTGGCACTTCTTCCAACTGCCATCTGGAACATTTTTCATTTTTTTTTTTTTTGCTATTGCTCCAAAGGGTAAGGAGGAGCCCAAATCTGCTAGTTCAAGAGCCAAGAAAAAGAATATAGAATTAAACATCAGGAATGTTTATCATACTCCTGATGGCACAACCTGAAGAAAGACCGAGGGGACAGGAGCAGGCCGAGGAAACATCGGGGCCTGCTTCTGTTGGACTCTTCCCCCACCCCCACAGGGCAAACTGCCATCTTGGCCCTGTGGGGAAGAAGAAGGACCGAGGGGACAGGAGCAGGCGGAGGAAACATCAGCGCCTGCTCCAGTTGGACTCCCCTCCTTCGGGAGCAGGACAATCCCATCAGCCCTTTTCCCAGTCCACTTAATTTCTCTCTCTCTCTCCTCCCCCCTCCCTCCCTCCTGAACTCCTTTTCCTTGTGTGTCATGTCTTTATTAGACTGTAAGCCTGAGGGCAGGGACTGTCTTTTTTGCTAAGTGTAAGCCGCTCCGAGAGCCTTTTTTGGCTGAGGAGCGGGGTATAAATATGATAAATAAATAAATAAATAATAAACCTGACCAATAGTGGAACAGGCTACTTTGGAAGGTGGTGGATGTTCCTTCATGAGAGCCACCTATCAGAGACACTGATAGTGAAGAGCCACCTATCAGGGACACTGTCATGGTGGATTCCCTCCATCGGCAAAGGGTTGGAGCAGTGACCTTTGAGATCCCCAGAGAGCTGCGGCTATGGGGTGGTATATAAATGTAAATAAATTCATCATCATCTGTGACTCATAGAATAGTAGAGTTGGAAGGGGCCTCTAAGGCCATCAAGTCCAACCCCCTGCTCAATGCAGGAATCCACCCTGAAGCATCCCTGACAGATGGTTGTCCAGCTGCCTCTTGAAGGTCTCTAGGGTGGTAGAGCCCCAAACCTCCCTAGATAACTGGTTCCATTGTCATACTGCTCTAACAGTCAGGAAGTTTTTCCTGATGTCCATGACTCCCTCAGTTCTGTCCAGTTAGGACTGGCAAAGTGAAGTTAAAAACCCAAATTCTCACTGGGTTGTTTGGCGGGATCCTTCTCATACCAGGCACCAAGTTTCTTTGCTCCCCTTGGGGCAGGAGTGCACAACCCCAATGGGTTGGAGGGGCTGGATTCCCTACAGGTGCCACAAAGCCACACAGGATTCTTTATCCACACACACCAAATCAGTTCCATTTGAATTCAACACCAAACACTGATTCACTGAACATTCGTTTTATACCACTCCACTGACCTATTTTCACTACACTCCTTGACACCCACAGGGCTACATTACCGGGAATGAAAAGACACATGGCTCTGAAGACAGACGTATCTTCAAGGCAGTAGATGTGATCTGATAGCATGTCACTGCCCCTCTGAATTATACAGTGCGGTATACTTTTACCTCCCATATGATCAGTGACACCTGCATTCCTAGACGGCCACCACAACGTCAGCTACTGTTTTGGGGGACTTTCCTTGCCTTTGGTGGACATACTCTGGTTACATCCAGACTAGACAATTGCAATTCAGTGGCGCTGCTATTTATTTATTTATTTGCATTTATATCCCACCTTTTTTCCTCCAAGGAACTCAAAGTGGCATATATAATTCCTCCTCCTCTCCATTTTATCCCCACAACAACAACCCTGTGAGGTAGGTTGGGCTGAGAGTCTGTGATTGGCCCAAAGTCACCCAGTGAGCTTCTGTGGCCGACTAGGGACTAAAACCCAGTTCTCCCAGTCCAACGCTCTAACCACTACACCACACTGATTCTGCTTTTAAAGGCAGTTTGGAAGCTTCAACCACTTGGATGCTGGTAGCAGCCAGGCTTTCAGAACCTATCACACCGATATGGTATTGATTACCTTGACGACTTGTTCGTTTCTGGATTCAAGTGCTGGTTTTGATCTGTGAAGCTCTAAATGGTTTGGGATCACCTGTACCTAGGGTGACCATATTTTGGAAACCAAAAAGGAGGACAACATGGTCATCCCCAAGGGGGCGTGTCCAGTACCAAGGGGGCGTGCCCACCCGAACATAGCCTTGGTCACATGTCTGATTTTACAGCACACATTTTAGACAAATCTGTCTTACATAACATCTTAATGTTAAAATCACTGAAATAAAGAACAAGTGAGAGATTCAATGTATCTGAAATTAACTTCACTCACTCCTACTTTTGTAGGTTTTGCTGTACTTTGAAGCTCTGTGTGTTACATTCTCCCCTTCCCTCAAATATCATTTCTGACTGTATCTTCACTCATTGCAAGCTGCTGTTGTTGTTAACAGGGTTTGCTACTGGCCCCAGATCTGTTTCAAATTTGGTATGGCTAAAGCTCTAACTAAAAGCTATCATGGTGCCAACTTTCACTCTTTATCTTTAAAAATGACAGTTTAAAAAAAAAAATTTTTAAAACCTCATTTTTTTAAAAAAAACCTAAAAAATCAATGGATGAACGGATCTGTTTCAAATTTGGTGTGGCTAAAGCTCTACCTAAATCCTTTCATGGTGCAAAGTTTCATGTCTTTATCTTTAAAAATGACAATTTTAAAAATAATAATTTTAAAACCTCAATTTTTAAAAAATTCCTAAAAAATCAATGGATGACGGAGTTATAAGCATTTTTGTTAATTCCCATTAGAGCTGCTCTTTGAAAAAAAATTCCGGATTTCCCCTCCCCCTCCCGGATTTGTCATCAAAAGCAAATCCGGTCATATGGTCACCCTACCTGTACCCATACAAACCTGCAGGGATTGATTCCCTGCAGAGGCTCTGTTTACAAGCCCAGCCTTAAGGTGTACCAGACTGGCAGGCACTAGAGAAAGGGACTTTTCAGTGATGGCTCCATATTTTTGGAACTCTCTCCCGAAGGAAGAACATATGATCCCATCTTCGTTAGCTTTTCAATTGGCATTTTATTTCAATCTGCATTTTGCTGTTGTTTTTAATTTTGTAATTGGACTTGGGTGCATGTTTTTTTAATAAATGTTTTATGTTGTTTTAATTATGTTTATAACCTGCCTTGGAGGGCTTCTCCCTGAAAAGCAGATATTAATTTCTTACATTTATTTATTATTTATTAATTTAATTTCTATACTGCCCAATAGCCGAAACTCTCTGAGCAGCTCACAAAAATAAATATGAGTAAACATGCGTAGACCTTTCAACAGATTACTTTGCTTAAGATGAATAGGGTGACTGTATGAAAAGGAGGACAGGGCTCCTGTATCTTTAACAGTTGTATTGAAAAGGGAATTTCAGCAGGGGTCATTTGTATATATGGAGAACCTGGTGAAATTCCCTCTTCATCACACCAGTTAAAGCTGCAGGTGCCCTGCCCTCTTTTAAATCTGGTCACTCTAGTATAGCTCCTGCAGCTTTAACTGTTGTGATGAAGAGGAAATTTCACCAGGTCCTCCATATATATATACAAATGACACCTGCTGAAATTCCCTTTTCTATGCAACTATTAAAGATACAGGAGCCGTCCTCTTTTTCATATGGTCACCCAATTTCAACAGATTACTTTGCTTAGGGTGACCATATGAAAAGGAGGACAGGCCCCTGTATCTTTAACAGTTGTATTGAAAAGGGAAATTTCAGCAGGTGCTATTTGTATATATGGGGAACCTGATGAAATTTCCTATTCATCGCAACAGTTAAAGTTGCAGGAGCCCTGCCCTCTTTTAAATCTGGTCACTCTAGTATAGCTCCTGCAGCTTTAACTGTGGTGATGAAGAGGAAATTTCCCCAGGTTCTCCATAGATACAAATGACACCTGCTGAAATTCCCTTTTCTATGCAACTGTTAAAGCCCTGTCCTCCTTTCAATATGGTCACCCAAAAGATGAATGAATTAGAATTTATAAGCAGAGTGGGAAAAGGTTTGGATTTTACCTCCGCTGAGCTTGCTCCAGTGAACTAGTAGTGGTAACCAGAAAGGACCAGAATCAGAAAATACATTTGAAACATTTCTTTAATGATAAATGATTAAAAAAAAATGCAGAGTCATCAATGAGATATGACAGCTGAATATAAATAGAAAAGTAAATAAATAATTGATGAGGGAAAATGTAAAACAAACAGAGAAACAACATATAGTTTAAACGATTAGTTTCCGGGCAAAGTACAAAGTGTTGGTCATCACCTTTAAAGCCCTAAATGGTTTGGGTCCAGATTACCTGCGGGATCGCCTTCTCCCATATAGTCCGCTCCGCAAACTCAGGTCCTCTGGGGTGAATTTACTTCAGTTAGCTAAAGCTAGGCTGACATCAGTTTCCCAAAGGACCTTTTCTTCTGTCGCCCCCAGATTGTGGAATGGCCTACCGGAGGAGATTCGTAAAATTAACACTATGTGTGATTTTAAGGCAGCTTTAAAGACTAGCCTTTTCCGGCAGGCCTATCCAGATCAATGTTAAATCATGATTTTTTAAGATGTATTGATTCCTGTTCTAATGTTGTTCCCCGCCTCGATCCAAAGGGAGAGGCGGGTAAGAAATAAAATTTATTATTATTATTATTATTATTATTATTATTATTATTATTATTATTATATAATTAATTTAAGGAATGGGAAACGTAAAACAAACTACAAAAAGAGAAACAATATACAATTAATCTAAGGGGGAATGGGGATAGAAAGGCAGCAGCAATTTACACACACAAATAACTAAAAGAAATAACCAAATAGGAACCGGTGGCCTTGTTAGGCAACACACTGAACCATGATGGTTAAGCGTTTTGAACTTAACATTATGGCTTAGCTGGTCACGTGAACCATTCCTAACCATGGTGGCTACATAACCACGGTTTAAACAAGCTCGCTAACCACTTGCTGCAAAAGGACTAGCAGCCCTAACTTAGGGTGACCATATGAAAAGGAGGACAGGGCTCCTGTATCTTTAACAGTTGTATTGAAAAGGGAATTTCAGTAGGTGTCATTTGTATATATGGAGAAGAAAAAGGAAAGGAACCTCTAGTGCAAGTACACTGAGTCATTACTGACTCTTGGAGGGATGCCAGCTTTCGCTATCGTTTTCTTGGCAGGCCTTATAGCGGGGTGGTTTGCCGTTGCCTTCCCCGGCCGTGATTACCTTTCCCCCAGCTAACTGGGTACTCATTTTACTGACCTCGGGAGGATGGAAGGGTGAGTCGACCTGAGCCGGCTGCTTGAAACCAGCTTCTGCTGGGATAGAACTCAGGCCGTGGGGAGAGTTTCAGCTGCAGAAACTGCTGCTTTACCGCTCTGCACCACACGAGGCTCATATATATGGAGAACCTAGTGAAATTCCCTCTTCATCACAACAATTAAAGCTGCAGGTGCTCTGCCCTCTTTTGCATCTGGTCACTCTAGTATAGGTCCTGCAGCTTTAACTGCTGTGATGAAGAGGGAATTTCACCAGGTCCTCCATATATACAAATCACACCTGCTGAAATTCCCTTTTCTATGCAACTGTTAAAGATACAGGAGCCCTGTCCTCCTTTTCATAGGGTCACCCAGCCCTAACTATGGCTTAGTGTGTTGTCTGAACAGGCCCCCAAACCCATTCATTACTAAGGTCTAAATTGCATCCTCCTAAAACAGGGGTGTACAATCTTTTCTTACACACACACACACACGCCAGTGTTACAGATTATGAGCACTCCTTCCTTACTGCTAGTATCAGCAATCTGTATGGTTATTTCTTCTTTTTTGGTGATGCAGAAGTCACCATGCTATCTTTGCAGCCCCAAATAAGGAACTGAGTAACACAGTGAGTTTGTGGGCCAGAGAGATGGAGAGGTAAGGGTGTTGAAATCCTAGTTGGAAATCCCCACTGAGCCATGAAATTCCCTGGGGGATTTTGGGCCCGCTTTTCTCTCTGTGTCTAGTCCATCTCACAGGGCTGATATGAGAGTAAAATGAAGGGCGTTCTCACATAACGCTGCCCTGAGCTCCTTAGAGCTGCCTTCCCCAACCTGGGCCCCTCCAGATGTATTGGACTATAGGTCCCATTATCCCCAGATGGTGTTTATGTTCTTGCTTAGCTGGTTTCACTCTTGGCTAAACATTCACAGGATTGTACTCTGCGGCTTAAAATGCAGTTCAGAAGAGGCTGTTTGTCAGAATCAAACATTTTTGAACATGCATTGCAAGCCTATATTGGGGGGGGGGGAAACCCAGCTTCACCGTTGTTGCCCCTACCTGCTGAGTAAGGGGGTTGGGGGGGGCAAGATAAAGGGTGGGTTTGTGAAGGCTAAGTTATAAGAAAGATCAACCGGCGAGTCCACAATACGTGTTTCCTGTTTCTAGGGTGCGGAAATGAATGAAGAACAGCACCATAACTTACAATGTGGATGCTCGGTGCATGAGTGCATTTTTAAGTGCCATAACTCTAACTGGGTTTTTTTAAAAATACATTATACATATATAATCTTAGTATACAAGGGCTGTGAACTTTTGATGAGTTTGAAATGCACAATTCTTTTGTGTGTGTGTGTGGGTTGTTTTGTTTTTAGAAAAGCTCCAGTTCATTCATGGTGGAATATTCTAGTCAGTGGCCATTTTTCATGTGGGGTGACTACGATTAAGGCAGGGTGACCATATGAAAAGGAGGACAGGGTTCTTGTATCTTTAACAGTTGCATAGAAAAGGGAATTTCAGCAGGTGTCATGTGTATATATGGAGAACCTTGTGAAATTCCCTCTTCATCACAGCAGTTAAAGATGCAGGAGCTATACTAGAGTGACCAGATTTAAAAGAGGGCAGGGCACCTGCAGCTTTAACTGTGGTGATGAAGAGGGAATTTTACCAGGTTCCCCATATATACAAATGACACCTGCTGAAATTCCTCTTTCAATACAACTGTTAAAGATACAGGAGCCCTGTCCTCCTTTTCATATGGTCACCCTAATTAAGGGAACACCAGAGGGAACCCATGAAGGTCTGGGCATGTCAGAGATCCCTGCGGGTGAAGAAAAGCTTCATAGTAAACTGGACTGGCCCAGTGGAGGAGATCCTTTCCTCAAAGGCCACAAAACTACCGTTTGGGACGTGAACCTCTCAGTTGTGACAATCTGAAGATTCAATCTTGAAGATTCACTCGTGATCGTTGGGGAATTCTTCAGAGAAGTACCTGCTCCCCCAAATCCTTCCACCCTTGTGCCTTTTCCCTATGAGTTTGCGTAAACTGCTCCAGTTCTAGGGTGACCACATGGAAAGGAGGACAGGGCTGCTGTATCGTTCTATTGAAAAGGGAATTTCAGCAGGTGCCACTGTTATGCATGCAGCACCTGGTGAAATTCCCCTCTTCATCACAACCGTTAAAGCTTCAGGAGCCCTACCTTCTTTTGTATCTGGTCATTCTAAGGCAGGGCTTCTGCAGCTTTAATGGTTGTGATGAAGAGGGGAATTTCACCAGGTGCTGCATGCATAACAATAGCATTCCCTTTTCTCTGCAGCTGTTAAAGATATAGGATCCCTGTCCTCCTTTCCATATCGTCAGCCTACGGGCCAGTTCAGGGGGTGAGATCCAGAGAAGCTGCACCTGGGCTGGTGGGAATGGAGCGTCCTACTTTGCCTGCTGGCCTTTTCTTCTAAAGTGCTTCTCTGTCCAAGCGTCCAAGGGCGATCCCAAGGTGACAGGCCCAAAGGACAAGCCGGAATCGACTGGCCATGCGGTGTTTGTAGGCGTGTGCCTCATGCGCGAACACAGCGAGCTGAACACCCGCTCAGCCATACGGTCTCTCCTACTGCTGGGACCACGAGGCCTTAAAGCACCTACTTGTGATGTGCAGAGAGAAATTATACCGCAAAGCACTGCGCGCTGCGCTAGCAGACACAGAGCGCTACTGCACACGGTGGCTAACACTGCATTCCACAGTGACTAAACCACTGGGAGCCACGAGAGTATGTGCCACATAAAATTATAGCACACGCTGCAGGAAATGCACCAGTCTGGAGCACTGTTTCTTCAAGTGTACTCTCTTGCTAGCCAGAGATTGTCCCCACTGAGATCTGTCTCTCCCCCATGAAAAACCCCCCCCACACACTATTTATTTATTTATTTATTTATTTATTTATTGCATTTCTATACCGCACAATAGCCGGAGCTCTCTGGGCAGTTCACAAAAATTAAAAACATTCAAAGTATAAAACAACAGTATAAAACCATAATATACTGTAAAATACAATATAAAAGCTCAACCAGATCAAAACAGCAGCAATGCAAAATTACAAATTTAAAACAGCAAGTTAAAATGTATTTATAGACTGTTAAAATGCTGGGAGAATAAAAAGGTCTTCACCTGGCGTCCAAAGACATATAATGTAGGTGCCAAGCGAACCTCCTTAGGGAGCTCACTACTCTCACACTTTTCTGTCCTGCTGTCACGGGAGCCCCAGTTCCAGGTGTCAGAGTTTCCTTATGATACCTGCAGACACATGAGAACCTGGCAGAGAGGGCCATGGGACAGTTGACAACCTGGGAACCATAACTCAGGGTGAGATGTTGGCCAGCCCAGCAATGCAATTCATTCTCAGCTTCCAAAGCTATTTTTCATGCCAGGGCTGTAGAGAAAAGCTAATGCAACCGAACATACAGCTAGACAACCACCTGTCAGGGATGCTTTAGGGTGGATTCCTGCATTGCGCAGGGGTTTGGACTCGATGGCCTTGTAGACCCCTTCCAACTCTGCTATTCTATGATTCTATGATACAAAGCTGTCTTGGAATATGGTCTGACCATTCGTCCTTACAGCCCAGTATTCATTCCTCTGATTGGTAGGAGAGTATTATCTCCTCCGACATCACTGGTGGAGGTTTTCCCATCACCTTTTGATTCCAGAGTGAGGAACCTCGGACCCAGGGGCTAAATCTGGACCTCCTGAGATTCCAATCTGGCCCTCTAGGGTTCTCCAGGTGGCCCCGTCCCCTTCCTTTGGCCCCACCCCTTTCCCCTGACCACCTATCATTTGGTGGTTTCGCAGTTCCCTCTTCTAAAAAGCTGAAATGTCTTTCCTACAGTTTAGTTACTGGCAGTAAAAGCTTTAAGTTACACTATGCAGGCAATTTTTGTGGGAGTTTGGCCCTTAACGCTGCCCCCTTTGCTTTCAACCATGCCCACCCCTAAAATTCAGCCCCCAAGAGCGTCTCCACACCTTATTCGGTGCTCTGGCCGAATGAAGTCCTCCAGCCCTGTTTTAATTGGTGATAGCGGGGATGATCAAGAGTTTCTCCACACAAGTGATTTATTGCACGTTCATGATTGGTCGCTCACGGAAGTTTGCAGTTCTTTTGCATGACGTCGTCAACCTCCAGGACGTCTCCTGTATTTTTATCCTGCTCTCAAAAAGATCGAAGTTAAGCTCTAATAGAAGTAAATGGCGCTGTATCGGCAGTGTGAAATGTGGGCGTTGAGCTATAAGTCAGCCACTACATTGCGTGGTTTCCCTGAACATATATAGCATTGCCAAGGAGGGAGGTTTTCAATTCCAAATCGTATGTTTGCCATCTAATGGAGCCCATCGTAAACCCGGAAAGATTCCAGAAGAAGATAGCCTGGTAAGGATGCAGAACTTTTGCTTAATGTAGAGAAATTCCAAAACTTCTGCATGCAAAGCATTTGCTCTACCACTGTGCTATGGCTGGTGCACAATGCTGCAACAGTGTCTTAAATGTGGAAGGTGGCATGGAGATTACGGAGCATGGAGCATGAATTATGGGAATGGGCTGGGCCGCTGAATGCCAGGGAGATCCATTTCCCAATCATAACCTGACAGTAATACTTGCACTCAGGCTGAATGCCAACAACCAGCCAAGTGGCTGTTGACATGTGCTCTTTTTCCTATGTGTTAAAGAAGCCTTGCCCCCCCCCCCCCAATTAGAGGGGCCGGAAGGGACTAGAGACAGCTATATCAGCACAACACCACCTGGAAATTCCCTTGACGCAATCCTGTGCGCCATCACGTCAAGGTTCCTTTCTAGCTGTGTTTTCATAGAATCATAGAATCATAGAAGAGTAGAGTTGGAAGGGGCCTCTAAGGCCATCGAGTCCAACCCCTGCAGGAATCCACCCTAAAGCATCCCTGACAGATGGTTGTCCAGCTGCCTCTCGAAGGCCTCTAGTGTGGGAGAGCCCACCACGTCCCTAGGTAACTGGTTCCATTGTCATACCGCTCTAACAGTCAGGAAGTTTTTCCTGATGTCCAGCTGGAATCTGGCTTCCTTTAACTTGAGCCCGTTATTCCGTGTCCTGCACTCTGGGAGGATCGAGAAGAGATCCTGGCCCTCCTCTGTGTGACAACCTTTCAAGTATTTGAAGAGTGCTCTCATGTCTCCCCTCCACCTTCTCTTCTCCAGGCTAAACATGCCCAGTTCTTTCAGTCTCTCTTCATAGGGCTTTGTTTCTAGACCCCTGATCATCCTGGTTGCCCTCCTCTGAACACGCTCCAGCTTGGCTGCACCCTTCTTGAATTGTGGAGCCCAGAACTGGACGCAATACTCTAGATGAGGCCTAACCACAGCTGAATAGAGAGGAACCAGTACCTCACGCGATTTGGAAGCTTTTGTCTACATGAACACGAGGGGAGAAAACGCCACGATGAACTGAACGCAGCGAAGCGGGAAGCACAACGCTCCCTGCTCTGCACAAAAGCTGGAAAGAATTTCAAAAAAGGAACGACACCACCTTTTCCAACCTCGTGCCCTCCGAGGGCCCTGCTAGCTGGGGATGACTGGAGTTGTAGTCTGCCACATCCGGAGGGCACCGTGTCGGGGAAGACTGCCTGCCTCGGTAAACAAGAGCGGGACACTCAGAACCCCAGTCTCTGGGATGAAGTTTGGATGTGGTGAATTTTGGAAGCGCCTTTAGGACTAAGCCCATGCCGCTGCACCTGCACACGCCCTGTTCTGCTTCTCTTGCTCCGCACCCCTCTCCTCTTTTCCTTCCCTCTGTCACCCCTGCCCCACTATAGAAATTGGGGGGATAAGCTACTCACAGTGGAGACCCATCTCTTTTTAGAAAGCTGCTTACATTGTTCTGTAAAGCACACGCTTCGCGCTGGAGAAATACAGTTTTCCAGCATAACTCACTCACCCCACCCCAAATCTCCATGGGTGCTACCTCAAAAGCTCCTCTGTTTGGTGCAAGTTGCTCAAGCAGGTTCTGTGGAGACTCCCATAAAAAAAAGGGGAGGGGAGGGCGAAGGGGGAAGCGAAGCACCCAACTCCTTTGCTCCACGGCTCCAATTTAATACAAAGCAAGAGCTGCCTGGGGGGGCCTTTTCTGTGCATGAGGGGGCAGGAACAGTGAGCTCATTACTTACACTCAGCTGCATCCCACCCACCCACCGACCCCTCTCTATTGGCACTGAAAGCCTTGGCAGGTCCATGGTGGATTTGCTGTGCCTTGAACCAGTTTGACTAGCTGTGCTAGATGAGCCGCTGGCCGGGCCAACAGGCCTCGAACGGGCATGTCAAACGTGCTGCCCTGAGATGAGGACGCCGAGGCTTTCCCTGCCAGCCCGGCTGCCAAAGCTGTGTCCTCAGCGCCGGAGGGAGGAGTCAGGAGAAGACCCATGAGCCAGGGCGTTGAGACAGAGGAAAGAGGGTTACAAGCCGGCATTCAGCAATACTACAGACGAGAAGGAGCTTGGAATTGTTGTAGATCACAAGCTGAATATGAGCTAACAGTGTGATATGGCTGCAAGAAAGGCCAATGCTATTTTGGGCTGCATTAATAGAAGTATAGCTTCCAAATCGTGTGAAGTACTGGTTCCTCTCTATTCGGCCCTGGTTAGGCCTCATCTAGAGTATTGCGTCCAGTTCTGGGCTCCACAATTCAAGAAGGGCGCAGACAAGCTGGAGCGTGTTCAGAGGAGGGCAACCAGGATGATCAGGGGTCTGGAAACAAAGCCCTATGAAGAGAGACTGAAAGAACTGGGCATGTTTAGCCTGGAGAAGAGAAGATGGAGGGGAGACATGAGAGCACTCCTCAAATACCTAAAAGGTTGTCACACAGGGGAGGGCCAGGATCTCTTCTCGATCCTCCCAGAGTGCAGGACACGGAATAACGGGCTCAAGTTAAAGGAAGCCAGATTCCAGCTGGACGTCAGGAAAAACTTCCTGACTATTAGAGCAGTATTTATTTATTTAAGCATTTTTATGCCGCCATTCAGCCAAAAAAGGCTCTCATGGCGGCTTACAAAAGTATTTCTTGACAGTCCCTGCCCACAGGCTTACAATCTAAAAGACATGACACAAAAGGAAAGGGGATTGGGAGGGAGGAGGAAGAGGGGACAATGGAATCAGTTACCTAGGGAGGTGGTGGGCTCTCCCACACGAGAGGCCTTCAAGAGGCAGCTGGACAACCCTCTGTCAGGGATGCTTTAGGGTGGATTCCTGCATTGAGCAGGGGGTTGGACTCGATGGCCTTGTAGGCCCCTTCCAACTCTGCTATTCTATGATTCTATGATTAAGGCTTGCTAGCTGTTCACTGCAGGAGCTGTACTTTGGAAGATAATTAGCTACCTGTATATAAAACAAAAGGTATCACACCGAGTGCCCAGGTGGTATCTAAACCTGCTGACTTGTCTGGTGGGTGGAAGCGTTTCAGGATTAGGTCATATGGCCTGCCAAAGGCTCTGTACTGTTTGCAGGTACTTTCACGGGTTAGCTGGCTGGGCGATGACTTGGCAGCCAGGTAGGTGTTTGCATGTTTCTGGAGTCCCATGGAAGTAACTCCCTTTAATCTAATCCGTGGAGGAAGCATGTACACAATTACTCTTGCCTACCTGCAATCCTCTAGCTCCCGGCAGCTTTCCATTGCTGTGACTGTGCTGCTGCTTCTGAAACGAAACGGATTCTTGAGCCAAGGTGTCAGGGGAATGTCAACGAAAATGCAAAGCACAGCTACACCTGTACAGAGAGCCCGTATGTCTGACCACCTCTGTAACAAGACCCAGCCACGGCTGATCTCTCTAGCCAATACAAGCAAGGCTCTAAAGAACAGGTGGTCTCGGTCCTCAAAGCAGCTTGCCAGCATCCTCAGGCAGCCCAAGCTGAAAAGTAACCAGACGGTGCCACAAGTACATCTGTCTCTGCTTCTGTCAAACACTATGTCATCCAAGTCAGAGTGGATATGAACAGTTTTTAGCTTCATCCCACGTACCTGTTTCCTTCTAATTATCCCCTACAGCGCTAAGTTGTTGGTGTTGTTGCTAAATCACACCCTGGGCGGCAGCACTCCTAAGATCCTTTGCAAAGGGTTTAAGGGGAGAAATGTAAAAAAAATCATTAAAAAATCAACAGATGACCCAATCCGATTCAAATTTGGTATGCTTAAAGCTCTCCTTAATATCTATTACTGTGCCAATTTTGATATCTTTATCTTTAAAGCTTATGCAGATGTACGCATTTGTTTAATTTTTCTTTAAACATATCAATTCCTGCTCCTGGGCCCCCAGTGGCTGCTTGGAAAACAACAAATGATTCTCTCGAAAACTACTAGCAAAGTACCTCGATTCTTTTCCCTTTATAGCACAATTAAAGCAAGATGCATAGGAGTACTTCACAACAAAAGCAGATTATAAGATGGAAAACTTCAGAGTCCTTTGCACGCAATTCGCAGTGATTGCACAGTATAACGTGGGTGTGATAAAGCTTTATCTCCAAATGTAATGCAAATCAATCATAACAGGCCTGTGAGGGTTCCAATTGCTGACTCAATGGGCCTGTTCCAACTAGGCTTCCAACCACTCAGAAAAAGTTCATTGGCCAACAGAGGCCATGGCGGTGGAGAAAGAAGGTGTTTTTTTCCCTCCACCATCACTGCCAATGAGTACACCCTAAAATGGACTCTAATCTGTGTTTGGTCATATCCACTTCAACACTTCTACCACCTGACCTTTCTGTTTCATTACTCTCAGCTCCACAGAATATCATGGAATGGATATGACCTAACCTTTTGGCTGAGAACATTTTGGAGGAATTGTATGGATAGCCCTGGTCACCCCATGATTCCAGGACTTGACCTGGACTTCGGCAGAACCACCAGCCAATTCTGTGGGAAATTCCCCCAAGGATATTACAGATACATAAGCTGCCCAGGGTGGACCGTTATCGTTGACCGTCTCCCCTGGAATCAAAGTTCCCCAAGGCTATAAGGTCTCTTCTACAGCAAGCAGGATATTCCACTATGAAAGAGGTATATAAAAGGCAGGAACCACACTACTGCTTTATAGTGGTACTGAAGTGCACTGACAACTGTTGGGACCCACAATACACCAAGCAGGATATAGCACTATGAAAGCAGTATATGGTATATGTCAATGGTGAGGGAGGAAGCAGCAGCCAGGCACCTCTCCACCGTGCCTGGGTCCAGCTCCAGCTGAGAGCCCCCTCCCTCCTGCTGTCAACTGTAACTGCTGAACTTTACAACTAAGATTGTAGTGCCTGAATTTGCTTTCCTTTTCCCCCTCCTCCTCCTCCTCCCTCCCAATCCCCTTTCCTTTTGTGTCATGTCTTTTAGATTGTAAGCCTGTGGGCAGGGACTGTCAAGAAATACTTTTGTAAGCCGCCGTGAGAGCCTTTTTTTGGCTGAATGGCGTCATAAAAATCCTTAAATAAATAAATAAATAAAATAATGGGCCCCAGCAGGTGTCAGTGCATTTCAATACCACTATAAAGCAGCAGTGTGGTTCCTGCCTTTTATATACTGCTTTCATACCACTTTCATAGTGGAATATCCTCCTTGGTGTAGATGAGCCCTAAGTCTTGGGATCCTTAACACTACCTCTGAGACCTCTTCCATCAGCTCAGGTGGGAAGATTGTGGGGCAGAAGGGTCTCTATCATGTGTCTGTGAGCTTCATCACGTCAGCGTTATACAGTGTAATAACTGCAAACTGCATGCAAAGAACTCCGAAGTTTTCCAGCTTACAATCTGCTTTTATTGTGAACTACTCCCATGCATCCTGCCTTAATTGTGCTATAAATCCAAAAGATTTGCCGTATTTTGCTACTAGTTTTCGAGCGTATCATCCGAGCAGCCACTGGGGCGCAGGAACAGGATTTGAAGAAAAATTAAACAAATGCTTACGTCTGCGTAAGCTTTAAAGATGAAGACATCAAACTTGAGGCAAGCAGTGGTTGTGTTCCTGCCTGGAAAAGGGGCGTTTTGTGGCTCTAAATTGAGCTTTGACTACACCTTTTGCGGCTTCAGAACGGTGCTCCCAGCCGGAAGCCGCTCTGGGAGAGCGACTTCCGGGCGCGCCGTTCCGAAGCCACCTGCCCACCCCAGTGTCCTGGCTTCGCTTTGGCTGGGCGTCCACCCAGCTGAAACGAAGCCAGGACGCTGGAGCGGGGTGGGTGGGCGTGGCTTTGCTTCAGCTGGGTGGGCACCCAGCCAAAGTGAAGCCAGGACACTGGGGTGGGCAGGTGGCTTCAGAATGTCGCGCCCGGAAGCCGCCCTCTCAGAACCGCTGTGGGAGAGCAGCTTCCAGGTGCGGCGTTCAGCACCCCCCCTTCCCTTGGCGCTCCAGTTGGCCGCCTGAGTGGCCTCTATGGTAGCACTGGCCCTGATCATAAGGAGACGCTAGCATACATACACCAAATAATTGGGACCAGACAACTGTGCCAAAAACATGCAAGAGGAAATTAAATCTGGCAAGGACACCATTCACAGCACCACGCAGAAAGTATGGCATGCTCCATTTTCAAAGTAAGTTGTAGTGGAGGGGGTGGGATTGTCCCAAAAATTACACAGACTCCCTGGTATTTTCATTGCAAAGAGAGGTATGATGCTTTCAGTTCAAACTTATAATTCCTAGGATCCCCTTGGAAGAGGAAACGGCTATTAGACCAGTTTAAGACCATAACGTAGATGCACAGAGCTTGACCCATGGAAAAAGCACAGCCTGCTCCCAAATATGGTGGTGGTTGAAAAGCCGAGTCTGTACCAAACCCCAAGTATTGTCAAAAGGAAATCTGGGCTACCTACTCAAGAGTGAGCTCTTTTGAAATTTATCTCTGAGTAAACACACGTAGGATGCTGCTAATTTTATTAGGGCAGGTCTACTCAATCTCAAATCTTGTCCAATTGTCAGAGAAATAAGGGCTGCTGCTGATAAGATCTAAGGATGGGAACCTTCCTCAACAGAAGGGATCATAGAATCAAAGAATAGCAGAGCCGGAAGGGGCCTCTAAGGCCATCGAGTCCAACCCCCTGCTCAGTGCAGGAATCCACCTTAAAGCATCCCTGACAAAGGGCTGTCCAGCTGCCTCTTGAAGGCCTCCAGTGTGGGAGAGCCCACAACCTCCCTAGGTAACTGGTTTTACTGTCGCACTGCTCTAACAGTCAGGAAGTTTTTCTTGATGTCCAGCTGGAATCTGGCTTCCTGTAATTTGAGCCCATTCCATGTCCTGCACTCTGGGAGGATCGAGAAGAGATCCTGGCCCTCCTCTGGGTGACAACCTTTCAAGTATTTGAAGAGTACTGTCATGTCTCCCCTCCATCTTCTCTTCTCCAGGCTAAACATGCCCAGTTCTTTCAGTCTCTCTTCATAGGGCTTTGTTTCCAGACCCCTGATCATCCTGGTTGCCCTCCTCTGAACACGCTCCAGCTTGTCTGCGTCCTTCTTGAAGTGTGGAGCCCAGAACTGGACGCAATACTCATGATGAGGCCTAACCAGCACTGAATAGAGGAGAACCAGTACCTCACACGATTTGGAAGCTATACTTCTATTAATGCAGCCCAAAATAGCATTTACTTTTTTTGCAGCCACATCACACTGTTGGTTCATATTCAGCTTGTGATCATAGAATCATAGAATAGCAGAGTTGGAAGGGGCCTACAAGGCCATCGAGTCCAACCCCCTGCTCAATGCAGGGATCCATTGATCACAATTGCTGAACCATCAGAACCAAAATATTGGATATTTGTTCCCTGCTATTCTTTCAAAGAGCTCTGAGAGCGTGTGGAGGGTTCTCAGTAGATCTGCCACCCAGGCATTGGCCAAGCTCAGAACTGCTTCGCTTCAGAGATGGAAATATAGCAGATGCCTTCTGGACTAGTTGAAACATAGGAGACTTTTGCTCCAAGAAATGGATGGAGACAAGTCCAAGTTGTGTGTCAAAACTTTATGTGAACTAATGCCAGTGGGGGCCCGGGAATTCCCAAGAGCCAAAAATCAAAATGCTCAGAGCCAGTTCTGTACGAGGCTTAGAAAATCTTTACATTCTCAGTCTTGCATCTGTATGATATACTTAACTCTATAATGCATTTATTTAATTCATTTAAAATATTTCTTAGCCGGTTTTTTTTTTTAGGACAGAAGCCCTCCCAAGGTGACGTACAGCTAGAAAACACATGAAACAATAATGGTCAATGTTTTCCACATACATTATCTTAATAACTTACAACAACCCTGTAAGGTAGGGTGACCATATGAAAAGGAGGACAGGGCTCCTGTACTTTTAACAGTTGTTTTGAAAAGGGAATTTCAGCAGGTGTCATTTGTATATATGGAGAACCTGGTGAAATTCCCTCTTCATCACAACAGTTAAAGCTGCAGGAGCTATACTAGATTTAAAAGAGGGCAGGGCTCCTGCAGCTTTATCTGTTGTGATGAAGAGGGAATTTCACCAGGTTCTCCATATATACAAATGACACCTGCTGAAATTCCCTTTTCTATGCAACTGTTAAAGATACAGGAGCCCTGTCCTCCTTTTCATAGGGTCACCCTACTATAAGGTAGGTTAATATCATCCCCAGGTTCCAGATGGAGGGTGTGGGTCATCCTAATCACCCACGTTTAGTTTTTTAATGGTTTTAATGCTTTATGTGTGTATGTTCTGTGTTTTAGAATTTTAAATTTTGTATACTTGTTTTTATCTCAATTTTAGAATTTCTGTAAACCGCCCAGAGAGCCCTGGCTATGGGAGCAGTATATAAGTGTAATAAATAAATAAATAAAGCTGAGAGAAAGTTTCCCTGTAATTATTTCCCATGTTAAATGAGATGTGTGGCGTCCCATGTCTAACAGGACATCAGACACACACCCCACCCAATCCAGAAAATAAACCCGAATCCCGAGTGCTTTGCACTCTTGAAGGTGATGATGTTTTTAGGTGCAATCCTATTTAGACAGAAAAAATGGGCCACAACTCCCAGCATGCCCCAGCCAGGTGTGTTGGCTGTTGCATGCTGGGAGTTGTGGGCCTTTTCCCTGTCTAAACAGGCGTAAGATTACGACTTTAAATGTGTTTTGAAACATTTTAGGCTTTTGTGTGTTTTCTTATCTTAGCCCCTGCAAGTCTTTTCATTATCCTAGTCCCTGCAGTGTAGTATTTTGCCTATTTATTCTTCTCATATTGCTGATTTTTATTGGGTGTTGTTGTTTTTAATCACGACTGCAAAACGCTCAGAGAAATAATTTCGTGAGGCGTTTAAATAAATTTAATTGCAATTATAACTTCTTCTTCCTTCGTTCAGAGAAGCCAGCCGGCTGGAACCGGAGGGGCTTCGGAGACCTTTTCCTCCCGCCAAGCCCCAGCAGCAGCTTCCGTTGAAAACGAGGAGCTCCGTTCCGCACCTCGTTCCAAAATCCGGGCTCCGGGTTTTCCTTCCAGCCGGGCCTGCGTCACCCTTCCTTCCAGCCCTCCTCCTCCTCCTCCTCCTCCTCTTCCCGCCCTTTCCCTCCCCGTCCCCTCCCCCACGCCCTCCGCGGCCGCCATTTCGCGGCTTCTCCTCAGCCGCTTCCCGCCAAAAGCTCCACATCATGGACGCCCGACGTCAATGCGGGCAGAAACAAAAGAGTCCCTAGTTGGGCCGGCGGGCGGGCGGGAAGCGCCGCCAGTGCCTTGCTTTTTCGTCCTTTACGTTCATGCTCCACATTTTTAAATATATTTATTGAACACTCATGTTAATAAAAGTCACGACGTGTACGGACGGAGGAAGCGCGCGCGCGCGCGGGGGGGGGTCTCTCACACGTGCGAATGTGCATCCTGCGTGTTTATTCCGACGCGCGTTTATCTCGTGGAATTTTAATGGGGCTCCCAAGTAGGGCTGCTTCCCTTGGACACAAGGGATAAAACTCGTGTAGATCCATTGAAATGAAGAGGCTTTGGTTAGTCGTGACTCAATTTAAATTCCATTCATTTCAATGGGTCTACTCTAATAGGGTGACCCTATGAAAAGGAGGACAGGGCTCCTGTATCTTTAACAGTTGCATAGAAAAGGGAATTTCAGCAGGTGTCATTGGTATATATGGAGAACCTGGTGAAATTCCCTCTTCATCACAACAGTTCAAGGTGCAGGAGCTATACTAGAGTGACCAGATTTAAAAGAGGGCAGGGCTCCTGCAGCTTTATCTGTGGTGATGAAGAGATAATTTCACCAGGTTCCCCATATATACAAATGACACCTGCTGAAATTCCCTTTTCAACGCAACTGTTAAAGATGCAGGAGCCCTGTCCTCCTTTTCATAGGGTCACCCTAACTCTAAGCATGTTGGATTTTACCCAAGTCCCCTTCCTCACAGGACTTCCACACCCACCTACTCTAGAGGAAGACTCCTTCACTTTTGGCAGCCTGCATAAAAACAACAATTTTGGTAGCACAACCAAAACATCTGTTTTAGCCAAATCCTGGCATTCTTACCAAGAACACTTCTAAGCCTTGTGTTTTTCTGTCTGCTCCACTGAAGGAAAGTAATGTTTTGGGTCCAAGGACATGGTGCTTCTGAACATGTGCAGAGTACCTTTCCTTTGCAGGAAAGTTAGGTGATTATAATCTAAAAGGGATGTGTCTCAAACTTCTTAAGTCTCAGAGCTCCCTTTACAAACGTAAACATGTTTACTCATTCAAACGTCCTACTGAGTTTATAGGAGATCAAATCCGACCAAATGGGAGAACTCATTTAATAATAGTTTACGCTGCAGACTGTTCAAAGTGCCTCACAGGTTCGACATAATCCTTACAAGTTACAATCCTGAAAAGTAGATCAGGAGTATTTACACACACTGGCATTATGGGATGCTGAGGGTGAGTGACTCCCCTAAGATCACAGAAATGCGTTCAGAAATAAGAGTCAGACCAGGAGCTGTGTGGTTTATAGCTCCGGCTGCAATCCTAAACACGCAGAGTAGATCTCATTGAACTCTTTGGGACTTACTTCTGAGTAAACATGCTTAGAATTGTCCTGCATGTCTCTTAGGCACTATGCACTGCTGGCTCCCAAGTACTTTGAGTCACTGAGGGATTTACTAGAGAGTAAGTAGTCTTAGAAAAGCAAATCTTATGTGTGTTTATTTGGATTGTCCCCAAACAAACCATCAACCTTCTGTTCCTCAAGTGACCATGCATGTGTAGCCTGCTGCTGTATCTGAAGATCTCTGGTCTGGAGCATTAATTCAACCCTGATATTAGAAAATTAAGAGACTTCTCCAATCCTCTCAATAAATCACACACAATGAAAAACCCAAGGAGCCGTTTCCCCAATCTCTTTCATCTCAGATAAAGCTGGAATAATGCAGCAGCGGAGAAGCCATGCCACCACATAATGCCACAGGTGCATTAAACCAGGGTGACCACATGGAAAGGAGGACAGGGCTCCTCTGTCTTTAACAGTTGCATAGAAAAGGGAATTTCAGGTGTCATTTGTATATATGGAGAACCTGGTGAAATTCCCTCTTCATCACAACAGTTAAAGGTGCAGGAGCTATGCTAGAGTGACCAGATTTAAAAGAGGGCAGGGCACCTGCAGCTTTAACTGTTGTGATGAAGAGGGGATTTCACCAGGTGCTGCGTGCCTACAAATGACACCGGCTGAAATTCCTTTTTCAATGGAAGTGTTAAAGATACAGGAGCCCTGTCCTCCTTTTCATATGGTCACCCTAATTAAACCCACCCAGTTCTTGGCTGATGGGGGAATGAGATGCTGCCGGGCCTCTATATCCTCTCTGGAACCTTGTCCCTCCTGCCTGCTGTAGCGTTAGAGGACCTGGGATCCAAAGTATAATTGTTTCAAAAGATTCTATAAATATAAAACAGGGAAATGCATTGCGTTACTTAGTTTGCAGAAAATGCTCAGCGGTTCCTTTGTGCAGTGCTTTTAAAGCTGGCCCACAAGAAGAAGGTCATAGAGAATTTCCACCAGATGCAACTTCTCCTATCACACTTCTCTCCCTCTCTCTCCCGCAAACACGCAAACGAAGTGTGTGTTCGCATGCCGGCTAGTACAAGCAGTGCCCATTAAACATCCCTTTGATGAGAGTGCATGCATGAGCACTGAAAGCAAAAAACAACAATGCTCACACTTTCCCCTGCCCTGCCTTTATAGCCTATTCTGGCAATTGGCCATGAGGTTAAAATCCTGGCTAGGCCTGTAAAATCCTGGCTGCTTGGGAATCCTACCACCTACTGGCTGCTCGTGTTATTATTATTATTACTAACTGAGACCTGCCAGTACCAAAAAGGTTGTACTGTTCAGGACAAGACTGCTACTGCTAGGCTGTAATTACTCAGGACTGTAATTTGGAGTGTACAGATCAGTTGAAGTGGAGTGTGCTTAGAAAGGTGTATCCCAGGATTCTTTGCAATGTTGCAAAGGGTGCTGGGAAATGATAGAAACTCCTGGATCGTGCAGTCAGACATGATCCAAGGTTGCACCTCCACATCCTCTGCAGAAGTTAAGCCCTGTGCAAGATATACAAATGTAGGGTGACCATAAGAAAAGGAGGACAGGGCTCCTGTATCTTTAACAGTTGCATAGAAAAGGGAATTTCAGCAGGTGTTATTTGTATATATGGAGAATCTGGTGAAATTCCCTCTTCATCACAACAATTAAAGGTGCAGGAGCTATACTAGAGTGACCAGATTTAAAAGAGGGCAGGGCACCTGCAGCTTTAACTGTCGTGATGAAGAGGAAATTTCACCAGGTTCTCTATATATACAAATGACTCCTGCTGAAATTCCCTTTTCAATACAACTGTTAAAGATACAGGAGCATTGTCCTCCTTTTCATATGGTCACCCTATACAAATGAAGAAAAAAACCACACCTGTATAATGGAGGATGGGTGTGTGGAAGTCATGCCTGGTGACCGCTCCCTACTCCCAAACTTCTCACAATTCAAAGGGCTGACTACAGACATTGTTCTAGAAGCTGGTCATGACGGACACGATAGTGAAATGAAACAGTGATGCAGGTAATTGCTTGTGAGTTTTCCATTAAGCTTGCTCATGAACTTCAGAAGAAGTTCAGCACACAGTATTGCCTAACAAACTTGAAACGCAGATTGGAGATGTATTGAAAACGGATACCTTCTTCTTTTATCCCGTTGTGGTTATATCACAGGCTCTCATCTCTATTGCAAGCTCTTTGTTAATACGTAATTGCAAATGTGGGTATGCAACAAAATGTTGCAGTATAAAATGATTCTCTTCAGGGTCCCGGCCACTCCATTTCATTTCCCCTCTCCCCTATTTTCCCTTTTCTCTCCCCTGTAACAGTTACTCATCATTCTGTCCCCACTGAGCACACTCAGTCCTCAGTGGACTACATTTGGGAGTGGGATTCTCCTTTTGGAGGCATTTTAGGGTGGGGGAGAAGATGGAAGCATGTATGCCCAGTCCTATCTGCATTCATATCTTGAATTTCTCTATTTATTTCTATGGGTAGATCTCACTTCTGTTCCTGGGGACATTTGTGCAATCGCCCCCCCCCCCCCCCGAGACTGTCAAAAATTGCTATTGCCGACTATATTTCAAGTCGTCATGGCGGAGAATTGGGAAAAGTTTTCAATTAGCAATAATCACGCCTCGGATTAACGTCATTGGCTACGATACTGCCACTGCGCAAATCTTGTGGCAATCCTAAGGAGAAGGGCATAGCTCAGTGTGATACAGGAGGTCCTAGGTTCAATTCCTGGCTTCTCCAGGTAGGGCAAGGCAAGAATCCTGCCTGAAACTCTAGTGAGCTGCTGCCAGTCAGTGTCGACAATATTGGGCTAGATGGACCAATGGTCTGACTCAGTTTTAGGCAGTTTCCGATGTTCCTATGTGGTATGGCTGGGTGGGGCACGCTGGGAGCGGTAGGCCTTTTTCTCTGTCTATACATGCTTTGGATTGCACACATAAAGAATTAAGAAAATGATTAGCTTGTGCTAATCTTCTGGTGAAAATTGGAAGGACGCCTTTTAAGACGTTGGCCAAAGCTGAATGCAGTGCTGTGAGCCCACCAAAATGGACAGATGGTCTACTAGGAACAGCATTTCTCAAGAGAGAGAGAGAAAGCCCCCCCCCCCCCCAAGTCCCTTCAATTTCTAAATCAAGTATTGGGAAGGAGGTGCTGGAACAGAATGATGGAATTCGCTGTTCATGAACATCTTGAAAATTCTAGAAGATTTCAGATAAGGTACATGATGCTCTTTAGCAGCACTGGTTACTTAGGAAAATGTGCATGCTCAACTCCGTGGCTATTGATGATTTAATTAGATTTCATATGTCCTCAATTCAAGTGACGTCCATATTACATAAAGGAAAGAGTAAGATGGAAGGTAATGTGAACAAGACGCTTTGTTGTTTTAGCACAAACAGTGTGACTTTTGCTGGGGTAAACTTTGAGCGGCATCAGTAAAGATAGTATTATAATTAGGACAACACATTGAGTGTAAACGGCTCTGGTTTACAACAGCTTCAATTGGTTTAAATTGACAGGAGTGTGTGTGGGGGGGGAGAAAGAGTGGTCTTCTATTTTTAAATCATAACCAGCCGAGATTTCTCCTCTACATCACAGAGCTTAGCGAATTCCCATTTTGTGAATGGCTTCTGAAATATGCAAGCAAAGTGGTGCCCTGCCCTCTGCTCCAGAAATGGGGAATGTGTAGCCTTCCAGATGTTGCAAGTCCCATCATCTCTCGCCATTGGCCATGCTAATTAAGGCTGGTAGTTGTTGTAGTCCAACAACATCTGGAGGGCCTCATATTCCCTACCCCTCCTTCAGGAAAATAGCTGTTGTGTGATCATAGAATCATAGAATAGCAGAGTTGGAAGGGGCCTACAAGGCCATTGAGTCCAACCCCCTGCTCAATGCAGGAATCCACCCTAAAGCATACCAGACAGATGGATGTCCAGCTGCCTCTTGAAGGCCTCTAGGGTGGGAGAGCCCACAACCTCCCTAGGAAACTGGTTCCATTGTCATACTGCTCTAACAGTCAGGAAGTTTTTCCTGATGTCTAGCTGGAATCTGGCTTCCTTTAACTTGAGCGTGTTATTCCATGTCCTGCAGAGTATAACCACTCTGGTCATTTTTAAGACTCACCTGAAATTCACTGTGTCCCTCCATCTCAGTGGAGAAACTGCCACCGGTGGCTTAGGTACTATATGCCACTCCCAGCAATATCCAACACACATTCTCAGTTATTTGGATTGTAATGCCATACTCAAGACTTTTCCTATTTACAAACCAATTTCCTTAAGGGTTTTTTTTTTTGTCCCGTCCCCCCTTGATTATATATGTTCCATACATAATCAAGGAATACCATTACAAGAGCAGAGACACCACACTGACAACAAAGGTCCGCATAGTTAAAGCAATGGTATTCCCCGTAGTAACCTATGGCTGCGAGAGCTGGACCATAAGGAAAGCTGAGCGAAGGAAGATAGATGCTTTTGAACTGTGGTGTTGGAGGAGAATTCTGAGAGTGCCTTGGACTGCAAGAAGATCAAACCAGTCCATACTACAGGAAATAAAGCCAGACTGCTCACTTGAGGGAATGGTATTAAAGGCAAAACTGAAGTACTTTGGCCACATAATGAGAAGACAGGATACCCTGGAGAAGAGGCAGATGCTTGGGAAAGTGGAAGGCAAAAGGAAGAGGGGCCAACCAAGGGCAAGATGGATGGGTGATATTCTGGAGGAGACAGACTTGACCTTGGGGGAGCTAGGGGTGGCGACAGCCGACAGAAAGCTCTGGCGTGGGCTGGTCCATGTAGTCACGAAGAGTCGGAAGCGACTGAACGAATAAACAACAAATTGTGAATTGCAATAAGACTGGCCAAGTCGCAAAGCCGTTTCCAGAAAGTGGTGGAGCACCTGGTGAAATCCCCTCTTCATCACAATAGTTAAAGCTGCAGGAGCCCTGCCTTCTTTTGTATCTGGCCACACTAGTATAGCTCCTGCAGCTTTAACTGTCGTGATGAAGCGGGTATTTCACCGGGTGCTGCATGCATACAAATGCCACCTGCTGAAATCCCTTTTTCCATGCAACTGTTAAAGATACAGGAGCCCTGTCCGCCTTTCCACATGCTCACCCTATATAAATCCGTTCGCAACTTCTCTTCTACCCCCTCATATCCCATTATGTCCCCTAAACATGAGTGGTCACCCTAATTTATAGGCATCGAGCTCAGAAGGCCATAACTAGTCAGTGAAGCTGCAGAGCACTGTAACATCTTCCCAGTGCTCTACCTGCATTAGGCATTGGACAGCTACATTCTTCAATAACCAAGGGCTGCCCCATACAGAGTGCATTGCAGTAGTCTATCTAAGCACACTGATTGCGCCCCTCTCCACTTGTTGTCTCTCCACTGGATTGACTAGGGGAAACTAGCGCATATACAGTCCTTGTCCTGCCTTGCTGCATGAGGCTGTATTTTGCGGTGTTCCAGCGTTATGAGTCTTTGTGCCTGATACTCAGCACACTTGGGGCTGCTATGGAGATACTACACAGCCTCCAACTGTGGATAGCTGTGCCATGAATCTGAGATACCCTCACCTCCACCTCTGTTGATGCTGCACTATTGTTAGGTGTGACTCTTTGGCCAAGGGGAACCAGCTCTCTTCGTCCCGTTCCTAGTTCCTCTTCCACTTTTCCTCTCAGCCACAACTCTTTTTTACCACTTCTCAGGACCTGTGTTCCTATCGCCAGAGAGGTGGGGCACACAGGATCAGCACACCGCATCCAAGGGTTTGGTGTTTTTTTTTCTCCTTTTCAGTCCACCTAATTTCCGGTTTTAGAGCAAGAAAAATGTCTGCAGCAATGGAGGTTGGGAAAGTCAGGTGCCAGAAGTGAGAGAATTTGACCCCCTCGTCTGTGGTGCACCCTCTTGTCATAAACCCCATGTCCCATCAGACATCCTGGCCCTTATTTCAGGCTCTACCATCTGCTTTGTCTGTGAGTGGGGCAGGCATAGAATCATAGAATGGTAGAGTTGGAAGGGGCCTCTAAGGCCATCAAGTCCAACCCCCTGCTCAATGCAGGAATCCACCTTAAAGCAACCCTGACAGATGGCTGTCCAGCTGCCTCTTGAATGCCTCCAGCGTGGGAGAACCCACGACCTCCCTAAGGAATTGGTTCCATTGTCGTACTGCTCTAATAGTCAGGAAGTTTTTCCTGATGTCCAGCCGGAATCTGGCTTCCTGTAACTTCAGCCCGTTATTCTGTGTCCTGTACTCTGGGACAATCGAGAAGAGATCCTGGCCCTCCTCTGTGTGACAGCCTTTCAAGTATTTGAAGAGTGCTATCATGTCTCCCCGCGTGTAACAACGACTATTGCTGCCCCTGTTTCACCCCAGAGAGAAAGCAACTTCAGATCTGCATCAGACAGCACACAAAATAGTTGCCCCACCAGGGTATGGCTCATATTCTGAAGGTGCAATTCTATACATGTTTAGATAGAAAAAAGTCCTACAACTCCCAGCATGCCCCAGCCAGTCAATGCCACACATATGCATGCCACATATATGATTGTACTTTAAGGCTGCTATCACACCAGACTTTTTATCCTGCAACTTATCGGGGTGTTTGCTTGCGTATTCTTTGCGGGATTAAGATCAGGTCCTTTACATGGGCGGATATGTGATCTGATTACATAAGAACATAAGAAGTTCCCTGATATTGGATCAGATCAAGGGTCCATCTAGTCCAGCACTCTGTTCACACAGTGGCCAACCAGCCATCGGCCAGGGGTGAACAAACAGGACATGGTGCAACAGCACCCTTCCACCCATGTTCCCCAGCAACTGGTGCACACAGGCTTATTGCCTCAAATATTGGAGATAGCACACAACCATCAGGGCTAGTACTTAACTTGTCTGCAAGTTCTATATGTTTCATTATACAGCCACTAGATGGTGCTGCCACACTGCCGATATATCGGATTAACACTCCTTGCCGCATTATCTCCAGTCTTTTTTAAAGTGGGATAAAGGTCAAAATGCATGGAAGACACCCTTGAGGTTGTGTAAAAGACCTGCAAACGTCCATGAGTGACCAATCTCATTCGTGCAATAAAAGCCTTGTGCAGAAATGCTCTAAGTTCCACGTGAACACACACACACAGTTGCAGGGGGACGCGTTGAATTGTAAAAAGCGAGGTCCGAGGTAACTGAAATACAGAAGGTACAAATACTGTCAATTATCTTATTTACAATGGCCATTCACAAATCAGTTGTTGTGTGATAAGACAGATATCCTTGTATTTGTGAGCTGATAGGGCTGGGGGAAATCCCTATTCAAGCCACAGAAGATTAGAGTTGATGACTTGCACCTCACCTGTACAGGTATGTTTAAGTAAATGGGAAGGAGGAAGCAAAGCAGAACGGGCTACACGAAGAGAAGTAGGAGACACGGTGGAGAAGGAGATACCCCAGGATGGATGAAGGCCAAGGGAACTTCAAAGCTCCATCCGACTAGCGTTTTATTGCACGCTTGTTACTGGGCACTCACGGAGTTTGCTCAGGTCCCTCACGTGATGTCGTCTGCCTCCCGCACGCCTCCCGTCCCCTCTGGCCTTTCTCGCGCGACAAAAAAAGCTCTCGTTAAGTCCGATGTTTTTTTAAACCCGGAATTGCTGCTCTCTCCTGCTGTGTGCAGGAGAAGCAGCGCCATTAGAACAGCAGACTCAATGGGCCTCGTGCTCATTGGGTACTTCCTCTTTTGAAAAGAGGAAGTAACTGAGGAACGAAAACACGGGCGGAGAAGTGAAGGTAGGGAGTGTGTTAACCCCCGATGTGATAGAGCTTTCAGAGGCACTTCATAGAATCATAGAATAGCAGAGTTGGAAGGGGCCTACAAGGCCATCGAGTCCAACCCCCTGCTCAATGCAGGAATCCACCCTAAAGCATCCCTGACAGATGGTTGTCCAGCTGCCTCTTGAAGGCCTTTAGTGTGGGAGAGCCCACCACCTCACCAAGCAACTGATTCCACTGTCATACTGCTCTAACAGTCAGGAAGTTTTTCCTGATGTCCATCTGGCTTCCTTTAACTTGAGCCCGTTATTCCGTGTCCTGCACTCTGGGAGGATCGAGAAGAGATCCTGGCCCTCCTCTGTGTGACAACCTTTCCAGTATTTGAAGAGTGCTCTCATGTCTCCCCTCAATCTTCTCTTCTCCAGGCTAAACATGCCCAGTTCTTTCAGTCTCTCCTCATAGGGCTTCCTTGCTTTGCAGCCTGGCTGCAGATCTGTCGGTTTGCTGGATTTATTCTGGAGGCAGAATTTGTGCTGGCACCACAGCTAAGCCGTCCCTCAACAGTGGCAAATACGAGCAACCCACAGGCAGTGATGTAGTAGAGCCAGGGTCCACATGGTCAAAGCACTGGGACTTTTTGATTGGCTGGGATGATGATATCATCTGCCACCCCTTCCACCCCCCCTTAGAATCCCCCTTTTCTTCTGAGCTTAGCTGAATCCTCCCAGGAAGGGGAAGGGGGGGATGGATTTCCCCAGCAACAATATATTTTTTGCAAGTGATCCCTCTTGTGATGCAAAGTATTTTGGGGTGGCTTGGGAATGGGCAATTAAGGCCAATTCTTTTTCCAAAACACCTGCTCCTGGTGGGATGAAAAGTGCTAGAAGTGGTTTGTTTATACGGTATAGCAGCCGCCTGACTTTTAGGACTCTCCGTGGGGCTGGGGCTCAGCCATGAGTGCCGACACTTCCAAATTTACCACTGTACCACTGTCCATAGGTTTTCCAATTGGAGGGCTTTAGGTCTGCCCTTCCCATACCAATTTTGATATTATTATTATTATTATTATTATTATTATTATTATTATTATTATTATTATTATTTCCATTTATATACCACCCCATAGCCAAAGCTCTCTGGGAGGTTTACAAAGATTAAAAACAATGAACATTTAAAAACCAATATACAAAATTTGAAAGTGTAAAAGCAGACTACATACCAACTATCCAGGAATCTGTTAAAAAAAAGTCAACATATGCTGTTAAATGCCTGAGAGAAGAGAAAAATCTTGACCTGGTGCTAAAAAGATAACAATGTTGGTGCCAGGCGGGCCTCATCGGGGAGATGGTTCCATAATTGGGGGGCCACGACTGAGAAGGCCCTCTCCCTTGTTGCCGTCCTCAGAGCTTCCCTCGGGGTAGGCACCTGGAGGAGCACCTTAGATGTTGAGTGCAGTGTACGGGTAGGTTCATGTCAGGAGAGGCGTTCTATCAGGTATTGTGGTCCCAAGCCATATAGGGCTTTATAGGTTAAAACCAGCACCTTGACTCAGGCTCAGAAACGTACAGGCAGCCAATGCAAGCAGGCCAGAGTTGTTTGAACCTTCTGGTTCCTGATATCATTATTATTATTATTATTTATTTATTTATTTATATAGCGCCATCAATGTACATGGTGCTGTACAGAGTAAAACAATAAAATAGCAAGACCCTGCCGCATAGGCTTACATTCTAATAAAATCATTATAAAACAATAAGGAGGGGAAGAGAATGCACCAAACAGGCACAGGGTAAAGTAAAACTAACAGTATAAAAGTCAGAACAAAATCAAGTTTTAAAAGCTTTAGGAAAAAGAAAAGTTTTTAGCTGAGCTTTAAAAGCTGCGGTTGAACTTGTAGTTCTCAAATGTTCTGGAAGAGCGTTCCAGGCGTAAGGGGCAGCAGAAGAAAATGGACGAAGCCGAGCAAGGGAAGTAAAGGCCCTTGGGCAGGCGAGAAACAATGGCATCAGAGGAGCGAAGAGCACGAGCGGGGCAATAGTGTGAGATGAGAGAGGAGAGATAGGAAGGAGCTAGACTCTGAAAAGCTTTATAGGTCAACAGGAGAAGTTTATATTGGATTCTGAAGTGAATTGGAAGCCAATGAAGAGATTTCAGAAGTGGAGTAACATGGTCAGAGCGGCGAGCCAAGAAGATGATCTTAGCAGCAGAGTGGTGAACAGAAACCAACGGACTGATGTGAGAAGAAGGAAGGCCAGTGAGAAGAAGGTTGCAGTAGTCCAACCGAGAAATAACCAATGCATGAACAAGAGTCTTGGCAGAAGAGACAGACAAAAAGGATCGAATCCTGGCAATATTATACAGGAAAAAACGACAGGATTTAGCTACTGCCTCAATATGAGGAATAAAGGAGAGCGAGGAATCAAATATAAAGCCAAGACTACGAGCTTCCTTGACTGGAGTAAGTGTAACATCGTTGACAGTAAGAGAGAATGAGAGATGAGGAGAAGGTTTAGAAGGAAAAACAAGCAATTCAGTCTTTGCCATATTAAGTTTCAAACGACGGTGAAGCAACCAAGCTGAGATATCTGAAAGACATGCCGAGATACGATCGTGAACATCAGGAGAAAGATCCGGAGATGAAAGATATAATTGTGTATCATCGGCATACAGGTGATATTGGAGGCCATGAGATTGAATAAGATTACCCAAGGGCAACATGTATAAAGAAAACAACAACGGGCCAAGCACCGAGCCTTGTGGAACCCCTACTGAAAGGGAAAAAGAGGAAGACGAGCTGCCATTAGCCAACATGCTGAAAGAGCGACCCGCTAGATAGGAGGCGAACCAGTTATAGACAGAGCCACAAAATCCGAGGTCATGAAGGGAATCCAAAAGAAGATCGTGATCAACCGTGTCAAAGGCTGCAGTTAGATCAAGGAGAATAAGAATGGAATAAAGGCCTTTAGACTTGGCAATAAGAAGATCATTGGTAATCTTAGTAAGGGCTGTTTCAGTGGAATGCAAAGGACGGAATCCAGATTGAAAAGGATCCAGAGCAGAGTTACTAGAAAGAAAATCAAGACAACGAGAGTAGACCGCACGCTCCAGGATCTTTGAAACAAAAGGCAACAAAGAGACAGGTCGGTAGTTAGACAGAGATAGCCTATCAAGAGTAGGTTTCTTGAGAATGGGAGAGACTGTAGCATGTTTAAAAGCAGAAGGAAATGAACCAGAGGACAGAGAAAGATTAATAATATGAAGCAAGGAAGGGAGGATAGCAGGGATAAGATTAATAAAGACCCGAGAAGGAATCAGATCACGAGAACAAGTGGAAGGCTTCGAAGAGCGCAGTATTGTAGATAGTTCATCAGCTGAGACCGAAGGAAATGCAGAGAAATTTGCAGGAGGAACTGACAGATGAGGAACAGGAACTGGAAGAGGAGCAGAGCTGGCAAGATCAGAGCGAATAGTTTGGATTTTAGCATTGAAAAAAGAGGCAAAGTTATTAGCAGACAGAGAGGCGGGGAGAGATGGTGGATTAGGCTTCAGAAGAGAATTGAAGGACGCAAAGAGCTGCTGAGGATGCCTAGCATTTGACTGGATCAACGTTGAGTAATACTGCTGTTTGGCCAATGAAATAGCAGAATCTGGTCGCTGCATTTTGCAGAAGCTGCAGTTTCCAAACTGTGTTATGCATTATTACATGTATATCCTGCCTTTTTTACCTCTCGCAAGGACTCCAAAGTGACTCACATAGTCCTCCACCTCTTCATATTATCCTCACAACAACAGCCCTGTGAGGTAGGTTAGTCTGAGAGCCTGTGACTGGCCCAGAATCACCGAGAGAGCTTCCATGGCCAAGTGGGGACAAGAACCTGGATCTCCCGAGTTCCAGTCCAGTACTCTAACCACTATACCACACTGGCTCTAACCACTACACATTTATTTATGTATTTATTTACAGATTTTTTTTTAGCTGCTTTTCAGGATTATGCCCTCACAAAGCAGAAGACAAACAAAAGTACCATCAGATGGTGCTATATAAATAAATAATAATAATAATAATAACATCCGCAATAGCAATGTCAGCAATGACAGGGCACATTTAAAGCAAAGCAACTGTTATTGATAACATCTTCGAAATACTGTTGTTAAGGATTCTAAGCGCGTACAGTTTTAATTTTTTAAAAATACAATATTTGTTTTATCTTTTAAAACATTCTTTGTGTCTGTTGATCTCATGCCCAAAACCTAATAGCCTGGTGCTGGAACATTGGCAGTCTACTAAGGGAAAGGTTTTATTAGGACATTTTAAATGATGGCATCTGAGTTTAAGGAATAAGGTATTAGAAGTAAATTTATAATGCAGTTGAAGGAAGGATTCGTAGGCAGATCCTCTACAATGAGGCGACAGTTTCAGTGTGATTTTAAGATACCCAGTTACCAAGGTTTCTACATCTGGTGGCAGCAGTGGGATATAAGTGTTAAGTATATGAAAAGAAATACTTGCTTAGTCATTAAAATTGTGTGTGTATGGCTATCTCAGGGTTAAACAGAGAAAGTCTATCTGTGGGCAATTACCTTGAGATAGAGGCTGTTCTGGGAACCTTGCCAAGATTCTAAGTTAGCCTCATCACAGCTGTATGTAATGTAGATAAGAATTGTGTAAGATGTGTATATAGTTTCTCACTTTGTAAAATGGAACTGATCACTGATCACTGATCACTGCTCTCTGATCACTGCTCTCTGTGTATGCCTCAGTGTGCTGATCTGAACTGATCTGAATTGGACTGCACAGAAGCCTGAAGGAAATAAACCAGCTCTGCTGTGTAAGACCTGCGTGATGTGTGTTTGTTTTCTGAGCACAAACAGAGTTCCAGAGAGAGAAAAGTTCTGGCACAATAACCCAACAAAGGTTATGGGCCCAGTCCAGTCCAGGAAGCCTACGCCAGCCTAACCCAGGCAGAAGAACCAGAACTTGGTGGGAACGGTGCAGTATCAGAACCAGGAGTCTGCTAAAAAAGAAAACTGTTGATGAAGGAAGACATCAAGCTAAAGCCAGTGCTGCAAAGTGAGGAATAATCTCAGTCGGCTGACTCTGAGGAGGACTCTGAGCAGGAGGACGGTGAGATACCAATTCCTAAAGCAGAGGGAATGGCAGGAGCTAATATGTCTGGTTTGCATCAATTGTTGGAAAAGCTGAATGACTCTAACTATGCATTATGGTCTTACAAAATGCAAATGTATCTGATTCAGGCTGAACTGTGGTATGTAGTCACAGAGGATCCACCAGATAGAGCAGATCCACAGAATGCTAAATGGTTTAAGGACGATGCAAAAGCAATGGCAGTTATTGCATTGGCTGTGGAAGACTCTCAAATTTCCTTCATTCAGTTTTTGAATACATCAAAAGAGTGCTGGAATGCGCTACAAGCTGTATATCAAAGAGAAACAGCGGGCAGTAAAATAATTCTAACCCGGAAGCTGTATGGAATGAAGCTGAAACCAGGGGAGTCTATGTCAAACCATTTGAAAAGCATGAGAGAAATCTTCAATCAACTCAGGGCACGAGGGATGGAGTTTACAACTATACACCAAGTCTATGTGATTTTGTCAAGCCTTGATTCATCGTACGACGCGGTTGTCACCATGATGGAAAGTCAAGAGGAGAAAAATTTAACCCTCGAGTATGTAGCTGGAAAACTACTGGAAACCTATGAAAGAAGACAAGCTTCAAAACAACAGAGCCTTAAACATCCTGTGGCTGAATTTCAACAAAGCCATAAATCTTCTGATGTGGTGGCTGCATTAAAGGCAAGGAAATGCTTTAACTGTGGTTCCACAGGACACTTAAGGTGGGATTGCAACAACAAGAAGAAAAAGCAGTCGACAGCAAAGTGGAGAGAAGAAAACAACATGAATGAAGCTGAATCAACAAAGAAGTGTCTTCTAGCAAGAGTCAAAGAGACAATGAATCCTTGGTTTTTGGACTCTGGGGCTTCAATAAGTATGGCAAAAGACAAACTTTCATTTGTAACATTGGAAACTTCTACTTCAAAGCAAAAGTGTGTTACCCTTGCAAATGGATCAAAAATCCAGATTTGTGGTGTGGGTAATGTATATTTTGATTGTCTGGGAGTTGAACTACAAAGTGTTTTATATGTACCAGAATTAGAAACAAACCTTCTAAGTGTGTTTCAGTTAACAGAAATGGGGTATGAGGTTTGTTTTACTGAAGAAAATTGTACTATAAAACAGGGAAACAAGGTGTGTGTGCAGGGAATAATGAAAGAATCTTTGTATGTGATTAATACTTGTACAAAAAATGAAGTTGTAGCCAGCAAAGTCACAACAAAAACAATAGCCAATTGCAAACCACACCAAGAGTGTATCCATTTAACTCATAAAAGGTTTGGTCATGCTAACTATAAAACAATTTCTAAGATTCCAGAATTGTGTGAAGGGGTGAAAATCAAACCATGTTCTAACTATGTAGAATGTAATGTATGCAGTGAAACCAAGTGTCATAAGTCAAACATTCCAAAACATAGTGAGAGAACAACAAAAAGAATTTTTGAATTAATTCATGCAGATCTTGCAGGTCCTTTTGAGACAAGTCAAGGAGGAAACAGATTTTTCTTGTCTATTGTTGATGATTACAGTAGATTTGGATTTGTGTATGTGTTAAAACAGAAGAGTGAAACTTTTGGAAAGTTCAAAGCCTTTGTTAAGTGGAGTAAAAATAGATTTAAAGAACCTATAGCTAATCTAAGAACGGACCGGGGAGGTGAATTTCTTAGCAACCAATTAAAAAAATTCCTCAGTGATGAGGGTATACAACATGACCTTACTGCTCCATATTCACCATTTCAAAATGGAGTTGCAGAAAGGAAAAACAGAACCTTGCAGAACATGTTAAGAGCTCTATTGAAAGAGTCAGGATTGTCTAACCTGTTCTGGGCAGAAGCTTTGTCCACCTCAAATTATTTGTTAAACAGGCTTTACCACTCTGTACATGAAAAAACTCCATATGAAATGTTTTACAAAAGAAAACCTAGAGTGTCACATATAAGGGTTTTTGGAAGTAAATGTTTTGCTCATATTCAGAAAGAAAACAGACCAGGAAAACTAGCTCAAAGAGGTTTGGAATGTAAACTGTTGGGATATGATACACAAACAAAAGGCTATCGTTTGTGGTCTCCATATCACAAAAGTGTAATTGTGAGCAGAGATGTAGTTTTTCATGAACAAATGCAGGAAACAAAACAGTATGTAAGTTTGCCTGTAGAACAGAAAGCTGTAGAAACAGAAGAAATTCCTGAACAATCTCAGCAAGAGAGGGAGGGGGAAGAAACTGTAGAGGAGGAAACTATGCCTGTAACTATGCCAAGACGATCAGAAAGGGAACGCAAAGCTCCAATTCGTTATTCAGATGAATACCAAAGCAAACAGGTTTCTCATAGAGCTTTACTAATAGCCTATGAACCTACTTCATTTGAGGAAATTCAGGAAATGGAACCTACAGAAGCTCAGGGCTGGCATGAAGCAATGTCAGAGGAAATCAAAATAAAACAAAATGAGAAAGGACAGGTGGAACGTTCAATGGTAAAACACAAAGAGATGCTTTTAAAGCTGGGTCTCAGATTGTAACACAATTTAAACAACATGCGCAAGAGGAGGACTGTTAAGTATATGAAAAGAAATACTTGCTTAGTCATTAAAATTGTGTGTGTATGGCTATCTCAGGGTTAAACAGAGAAAGTCTATCTGTGGGCAATTACCTTGAGATAGAGGCTGTTCTGGGAACCTTGCCAAGATTCTAAGTTAGCCTCATCACAGCTGTATGTAATGTAGATAAGAATTGTGTAAGATGTGTATATAGTTTCTCACTTTGTAAAATGGAACTGATCACTGATCACTGATCACTGCTCTCTGATCACTGCTCTCTGTGTATGCCTCAGTGTGCTGATCTGAACTGATCTGAATTGGACTGCACAGAAGCCTGAAGGAAATAAACCAGCTCTGCTGTGTAAGACCTGCGTGATGTGTGTTTGTTTTCTGAGCACAAACAGAGTTCCAGAGAGAGAAAAGTTCTGGCACAATAACCCAACAATAAGTGCGCAACCATTCCACATTTGGGGTGCTTCTTGATGCATCCAATCAAAAGGCCTCATACAGCAGTTCTGCCTTTCCCCGCCCCTCAATAATGGATTTTCTGCAGTTAGAAAAAAGATGTTACAAGCTGTTGGAAAACACGGGGGGAGGGTTATGTGTATGACGTCTGGACCCCCACCCCCGAAAATTCTGTGAATGATGTAACCCTGCACATAGCCCTAGTAGCAGGGTTACATTATTAGCTGGATTATAAGTGACACATTCTTTCACAGCTGAGTTGTTCCTCTCATACCAGCCTTCTCTCCGTAGCTCCCATCATTACCGCCCACTGGTCATGCTGGCCGGGGCAGATGGGTGTTGTAGTACCCCCCCAAAAAAAAATCTGGAAGGCATTATGTTGAAGAAGGCTGCTTTAAACCGTTCTTTGATTTGTAGCTATTGATTTGTTGCTCCTTTTGCTGGGCTTGGCTTTGTGAAAATATAGAAGAGGGCCAGTTCCGGACCTTCGGGGCTCCGCCAGAGGGCTGTGCCCTTTCTCCACCACCACCGATCGTTGGAAAGAGGTCCTGCTCCCCCTGAAATATAGGACGTGAAGACCTGTGGATTGTATCCATAGTTGCATACATACCAGCTACCTGTTATCCAAAGACAATGCAAGGGAAGCTCAGAGAAACTGCCCGTTGTTTTCTGGGGCTTTCATTTATTTGGTCTGTGCTTGCTGCTGAATCTGTATCATACCTTCTCTTCCTGTGCATTTTTATAAATAATTGTTCCAGTGACACGCAAGCATACCTTCCGTCCCATTACGCTCCGTGGCATTCACTTCCAGGTAAATATGCTAGAGACGCACTTACAGTATGAAATTCTAAACCTTCTTACTGGGAAGAATGTCCTGTTGAAACGAGCAGGACTTTCTTCTGAGTTCCAGTAAGTATGCTTAGCATTTCAGCCTCGTATCCCGATGTTTTAATCATATTTACCTGGAAGTAAGCTCTTACGATCAAACAGGAGATGCATGTAGGATTGGGCTACCTTCATTGCTTTCGCCTAAAATAGCAACAACACTCCCCACCCTAAACATCCTACTATTCCAGCAAAAGAGAGCCCAACACAAGAAAACCAAGCCTCTTGCTTCTTCAGCTTTAACCATTAGTCTTCGCTTCTCTTTGCGAGCAGGAAACAGGCCCCGGAGTCCCACCTCCACCACCCTCCCCCATTTCCTGAAGCAGGAGTCTGTTGGGAAGGAAGGTTATAATTACACGCCACTGTTCAGCCATTAAAGCCGCTGGCCCCTTCCGGCTATGCATCAAAGCACTAATAATAACAATTCTAGCCAGCAAATCTGTATCTGGAGCTTTTTAATAGCAAGGCAGGCCTGTTTGTTATGGCTGTAGTACAGCGAAAGCGTTCTGGGACAGGCATTTCCAGCATACGCTCAACCATGGCACCCGAAAGGGGCAGCCCCTGCACCCGTTTTCAAGGGGGCATGAAAACACGGAAAACAGCCTTTCCAACTCGGTAACTTCCAGATGTGTTGAGCTACAAGTCTCATCCCCAGACAGCACAGGCTGCAGAGGACACTTGGTTGGGGACAGCTGATCTAAAAGATGTGATACCTGGTGTGGGTGTGGGTGTTAGGGTGACCATATGAAAAGGAGGACAGGGCTCTTGTATTGAAAAGGGAATTTCAGCAGGTGTCATTTGTGTATATATGGGGAACCTGGTGAAGTTTCCTCTTCATTTATTTATTTATTTATTTACTTATTGCTCTTATATATTGCTCCCATAGCCAGGGCTCTCTGGGCGGTTTACAGAAATTCTAAAATTAAGATTAAAACGAGTATACAAAATTTAAAATTCTAAAACACAGAACATACACACATAAAGCATTTAAAAACCGTTAAAAAACTAAACATGTGGGTGATTAAGATGTGCCGCCATATGTCTGGGCAAAGAGGAAAGTCTTAACCTGGCGCCGGAAAGATAGCAGCGTTGGCGCCAGGTGAGCCTCGGCAGGGAGATCGTTCCACAGTCTGGGGGCCAACACCGAAAAGGCCCTGTCCCTCGTTGCCACACTCCAAGCCTCTCTCGGAGTAAGCACCCGGAGGAGGACCTTAGATGTTGAACGTAGTGACCGGGTATATTCACGTCGGGAGAGGCGTTCCGTCAGGTATTGTGGTCCCAAGCCGTGTAAGGCTTTATAGGTCAAAACCAGCACCTTGAATTGGGCTCGGAAACATACAGGCAGCCAGTGCAAGCGGACCAGAGCAGGTGTTATATGGTCGAACCTTCAGGTTCCCAAAATCAATCTGGCCGCTGCACGAGCTGCAGCTTCCGAACCGTCTTCAAAGGCAGCCTTACGTAGAGTGCATTGCAGTAATCTAACTTGGAGGTTACCAGAGCATGGACAACTGAAGCCAAGTTATCCCTGTCTAGATAGGGGCGTGGCTGGGCCACCAACCAGTGAAATTTCCTCTCCATCACACCAGTTAAAGCTGCAGGAACTTTACTAGAGTGACCAGATTTAAAAGAGGGCAGGGCACCTGCAGCTTTAACTGGTGTGATGAAGAGGGTATTTCCCCAGGTTCTCCATATATACAAATGACACCTGCTGAAATTCCCTTTTCTATGCAACTGTTAAAGATACAGGAGCTCTGTCCTCCTTTTCATATGGTTACCCTAACAGTGTAGACGCCTTTCCAACATTATATTTTACTTGCAATAATGAGTGTTCAGTGCGCAATTGAAATATCTCATTGCAACAACATTGTTTCCATCTTTCCTCTTTCCTGCTATTAAGCAAGTGCACGAAGCAATGTACTGGTGTTTGATCTATTCCAGCAGGCCTATCCAGTGGAATTTTAGGATGTTTTTAGTATGTTTTAATAATGTATACTATGTATTTATAATGTATACTGTGTATTCCAGCTGGACATCAGGAAAAACATCCTGACTGTTAGAGAAGTACGACAATGGAATCAGTTACCTGGGGGGGGGGGCCTCTCGCACACTAGAGGCCTTCAAGAGGCAGCTGGACAAGCCTCTGTCAGGGATGCTTTAGGGTGGGTTCCTGCATTGAGCAGGGGGTTGGACTCGATGGCCTTGTAGGCCCCTTCCAATTCTGCTATTTTATGATTTTATGATTGTTGTTCCCTGCCTCGATCCAAACAGAGAGGCGGGTTAGAAATATATTTGCACACATTCCAGTGTGATATTTCAGTGCTCCAGGGTGATAGCTTTACTGGTGCTTTCTGTTTCTCACACTGCTGTTGTTAAAAAGGTGGCAAATTTAACTGACTACAAAGAAAGCTCTCCTGTGCCCAGAAAGATGCCCTCAGGAATGAACGGCCTCCTCCGTGCCGGACGACATGGCAAAGATAATTTTGCCAACTGCCCAGGGCAAAATCCAAAACAGCAGCCACAAAAAGCCTGGCCTAGGCTTGTAGCATGATCAAAGAAATCGACAGGTGAAGGCTTTTACGGCACAGGGATCAATGTTATCACTCACTAGTGTCAGCTCATCAAGTTGCTGATAAAAGCATAGTGACAGAAGCCAACTGAATCAGAAAGGAGAAGCTGATACGTCTCCTTGGCATCAGTGCCTTTACACAGAACCAGCTGTGTCGGATGACAGTCCTGGCTGGTTGAGGGATGCTGGGATGTTTGGTCTAACACATCTGGGAGAGACCATGTTGGTTGGGGCAGGGGACAGTTTCCAATTGCCAGCTCAGACTTTCGACCTGGAAGACTCGGGTTCAAATCCCCACGGCGGGTGTTGCCAGCTCTTTTCCCTTCCTTCCCGTGGCAGGGCTCCTGTGCCTTTTACAAAGCAGATAGAAATCAAACCGTAAAGCCAAAGGGCTGTCTAAATGCACAGAAATTTAGATTATTTTATTATTTTATTATTATTTTATTTATTACATTTTTATACCGCCCACTAGCCGAAGCTCTCTGGCCGGTTCACAAAAATTAAAACCATAATAAAACAACCAACGGTCTAAAAACACAAACACAAAATACAGTATAAAAAGCACAACCAGGATAAAACCGCCCAGCAGAAATTGATATGAGATTAAAATACAGAATTAGAACTGTAAAATTTAAATTTAAGTTAAAATTAAGTGTTAGAGAATAAGAGAATAAAACTGAGAGAATAAAAAGGTCTTCAGCTGGCAACGAAAGGAGTACAGTGTAGGCGCCAGGCGGACCTCTCTGGGGAGCTCATTCCACAGCCGGGGTGCCACAGCGGAGAAGGCCCTCCTCCTAGTAGCCACCTGCTTCACTTCCTTTGGGTTATACGACGCAGCAGCCGCTGCATCGCCACCCCAGGGCTTTCCAGCAAAGCTGCAGAGAAAAAAAGTCGGGGATTTATCCTGACTGTTTTTCTCTGGAGCGAGGCCAGTACGCGCCACCCACCATCTGTCCTCGCTCCGGAGTTGCAGTGGGTGGACGGTGGATAGCGACCCAAAATTGGTTCCTGTCTGCCTGGGCAGAGGGCAGGGGGTGGGCCGGGGGAGACTAATGGACACCGGAAAGCCCTCCCTGCCTCCCTGCTTCAAGACTATTTGCCCCCACCCAGCACCATGGGATTTGGTGGCAGAACAGCGCCAACTCAGCGATGTGAACACCAGAATCTATTATAACAAACTGTAGTAACTGCATCACACAATCACAATTCACCATTCACTTATACAAACTAGCAAAAATCACAGGCAAAACTCTACAGCAGAGGAACATAAATAAACTAAAGTAATAACTAAAATGTCAGTGTAACAGGTGCAATGAATAGGTGCCACTTTTCACAATGTATTAAATTTAGCAACCTTTTGATCAAGCGTGGTTGATGCGCCTTTTACCAATTGAAAGTTTTTCTTCATGCTGTGAAAAGCTTCACCAATGGACTCTTCTTTAGAAGCACAGCAGGCTGTTCTGCGAAACCAAGAAGCCTCCTGGATATCAATGCTAGGGGAAACGTCACCTGTTGAAATTCTGCCTGCAAAGCACTTGAGAGCAGAAAATGTAATCTTCACCAGGGATGGCTGATCTCGGCCAAACCAGGAGAAACTTATTTTGAAGTTTCCTTGAGGCTGTGGGAAAGGGTCCAGGAACGGTACTTATTATTACACAAAACTGATGAACATCAGAACATCAGAAGTGTCCTGTTGGATCAGACCAAGGGTCCATCTAGTCCAGCTAGATGGACCACACAGTGGCCGACCAGCTGTTGACTGTGAACCCACAAGCAGGACAAGTGCAACAGCACCCTCCCACCCATGTTCCCCAGCAACTGGTCTACAGAGGCTTGCTACCTTTGCTACTGGAGATAGCATAAAGCCATCATGACTAGTAGCCACTGATAGCCTTCTCCTTCAGGAGTTTATCCAACCCCCTTTTAAAGCCATCCAAATTGGTGGCCATCGCTACATCTTGTGGTAGTGAGTTCCATAGTTTGCCTAGAAGTCCTTCCTTTTAACTGTCCTAAATCTCCCACCAATCACCTTCATGGGACGACCCCGTTGGGTTCTGGAAGTATGAGAGAGTACCGTATTTCTTTGATTCTAAGACGCCATCGATTGAAAGACGCACACTAATTTCAGTACCACCAACAGAAAAAAAGCTTTTGATTCTAAGAAATAATAAATGCACCCGCGATTCTAAGACGCACCCTGTTTTTAGAGATGTTTATCTGGGGGATATGTGCGTCTTAGAATCGAAGAAATATGGTATTATGAAAGATCAGGTGTAGGTCCTTGAATTATTATTATTATTATTATTATTATTATTATTATTATTATTATTATTATTATTTCTTACCTGCCTCTTCCTTTGGATCGAGGCGGGTACAACATGAGTACAGGAATCAACACATCTTAAAAATTCTTGCTTTTACATTGATCTGGGTAGGCCTGCCGGAAAAGGCTAGTCTTCAAAGATGCAATCCTATACACACTTACCATGGAGTAAGTTCCATTCAACTCTATGGGACTTACTTTTGCGCAGATATGCATACAATTGAACTGTTATTATGGTACAAAGTTCTCTGGTTCAGAGTTCACTTTGGAAACACATATATCACAGGGCAGACTTGAATTTCACGGTGCTCCTAGTAGCCACCAGGGGGCAGGCTTTGATCACAAGTGCTTTCCACATGCAAACCGCCCCCCCCCCCATATAACCATTAATAACAGAAAGGTGACCTAAAGAAAGCTGCTTTTGAAATTGCAGCAATTAAATTTCATTTATTAGATCTAAACCCGCAAGCAAAGGTGCCATCAAAGAGGAGTGCAGAAGCCAAGTGCAGAAAAGCACTTCAATTAAACAAAAGAAATAGAAAGCAAGGCGGGGGAGTTTCTGCAGAAGAGGTAGACTTAGTGTTTTGAGTGGGAAACTAAAACAAGTTTTAAGAGTGCCAATTTCTCCTGCCCCTATGCCTTTAAGAACAGTCTGAGACTGGCAGTCACACAGAAATCTGGCAGGTGATAAAACTTCCTCAGACCCTCATCTCCATGCCAGGAAGAAAACGCTTCACCTGCTACATTTCTACTTGCAGGGGTGCTCTTAAAGGTACAGCAGCAGAGTCAATGCCAAAAAAAGTGGCAACCCAGTTTGCATATTTACATTTCAGCAGCATCTCTTTGCTCTCAGATCCTGGGGTATTAATCCCACCTGCCAATGGCCATGCGGCCTAGGAATGATGGGAATTATTATCCAACGTACCCTGAGGGCTCCAGGTTGGGGCAGGCTGGTCCAGTGTTTGTGGTCCCATTAAGACATATTGTTGTTTCCACTCTGACAAACATTCATGCACACATGCTTTGATTCTGCCATTGTCTGCCATTGTCCCAACAGCTGGCTTTAGAACATGGGCAAACTATAGGGTGACCCTATGGAAAGGAGGACCGGGCACCTGTATCTTTAACAGTTGCATTAAAAGGGGGATTTCAGCAGGTGTCATTTGTATGCAGGCAGCACCTGGTGAAATTTCCTCTTCATCACAACAGTTAAAGCTGCAGGAGCCCTGCCCTCATTTGTATATGGTCATGCGAGGCAAGGCTCCTGCAGCTTTAACTGTCGTGATGAAGAGGGAATTTCACCCAGATGCTGCATTCCTACAAATGACACCTGCTGAAATTCCCTTTTCTATGCAACTGTTAAAGATACAGGAGCCCTGTCCTCCTTTCCATATGGTCACACTAGCAGAAACATTTTATTTATTTATTTTTGCATTTATATCCCGCCCTTTTTCCTCCAAGGAACCCAAGGTGAAGTAGATTATCATCCTCCTCTCCTCTCAATTTAACCTCACAACAACAACCCTGTGAGGTAGGTTAGGCTGAGAGTCTGTGCTTGGCCCAAAGTCACCCAATGGAGTTCCATGGCCATGTGGGGACTAGAACCCGGATCTCCCAGCCCAACACTTTAGCCACTACACCACACTAGCTCTCATTTTACCTGACCTTTCTTCTGTACATTTAGCAGCAAGCCTAATGCTTGAAGCAGAAATTTAGACAGTGAAACTCTGGTGGTGCTAGGCAAAGATTCACCTGCTTGATTTCTATGCACATCCAGCTGCTTTTAAAAGCAGACAGAAAGATGCCAAGGCTATTTTAAAGGGGTGAGCTGTACATTCATGTCATGACCCAGCATGGGACATACCCAATTCCTATAAAGCAATGAGGGAGATCAGTGAGCAGTTTAAAGCACAGTATAGTTGGGTGGGCAGGAAGGGGGACAGTGTGAATTTCCCCTGACATTCCCCCTGCAAGTCATTTTTTCTTCTTGCAGGGGTTAATTCCAGGCTCAAGAGTTTGCTTGAGAGAAAGCCGTCTGGGGAAGATGTCTGGTGGTGGGTAGTGAGGAAGCTTGCATGAAGGAAGGGAAGTGTTCCATAGGGTGACCATATGGAAAGGAGGACCGGGCTCCTGTATCTTTAACAATTGTATAGAAAAAGGAATTTCAGCAGGTGTTATTTGTATGCATGCAGCACCTGGTGAAATCCCCTCTTCATCACAACAGTGAAAGCTACAGAAGCCCTGTCCTCTTTTGTATCTGGCCACTCTAGCTATACTCCTGCAGCTGTAACTGTTGTGATGCAAAGGGAATTTCACTATGTGCTGCATGCATACAAATGACACCTGCTGAAACTCCCTTTTAATACAACTGTTAAAGATACAGGAGCCCGGTCCTCCTTTCCATATGGTCAGCCTAGCGTTCCACACTTTCCCCCATATTCCATAATGTCCTTTAAATCCTCCTCCAGCCTCCAATATGAATTCTAAACATGGTCTAAAGCCCTGTCTAGTTTCACCCAGAGTGTAGACAACAGGTGCGTCTCATGCAGGTAATCCTCATCAGGGAGTTGGGATTGGCTGCATCTCTGTGATGGACCCGGGTTTGCTCTTGCGTAATGTGTGAAATGGCCATCGGTTGCGGGTGAAGAAAACGTGCCTGTCTCTCAAGCCCAGCTACCGTGCCAGGTGATTCCATCTGCTGACACTTGAGGGCGTCCGTGGACTGAGAACAGCTCCTCAGTGTGAAACCAAATTTGCAGCGGTGTAGCAGAATAACTGAAAAGTATGAGATGATCATAGAATCATAGAACAACAGAGTTGGAAGGGGCCTACAAGGCCATCGAGTCCAACCCCCTGCTCAATGCAGGAATCCACCTAAAGCATCCCTGACAGATGGTTGTCCAGGCCAGCTGCCTCTTGAAGGCCTCTAGTGTGGGAGAGCCCACAACCTGATTCAAATGATGGTGATGCCTGATTCAAATTTGCCCTCATCTGACAGCCCTAAGGCAAGCCAATTTCTCAGCCTTCGGTCGTCCCATACCATCCGCAGTGTGATGGCAATATGCTGGCCTGCCTTACAGTGCAGTTGCTTTAAGGATTACACAAATAACATATGTGCAGCACCTTGATGACTTAGGGAAAGAAGTGTTGTTGCTACTGCTTCTGCTTTTGCTCCAGAGAGTGGCCAGAAAGCCCAATCATATGTAGGTTTACTCAGAGGTCCATCCCAACCGAGTTTATTTCTTCAAAGTGTTCATAGTATTATGGCCTGGAAGCATAACCACTTATTACACCATTTCTGGGCCACATCAAGACTCTTGTGGCACCTTAGAGACGATCACATTTGTTACGGCATAAGCTTTTCTGGACCCTATCCACTTCATCAGGTGTTTTTTAAAAAATGTCTGCGTAAGACACGGAATAACGGGCTCAAGTTAAAGGAAGCCAGATTCCAGCTGGACATCAGGAAAAACTTCCTGACTGTTAGAGCAGTACGACAATGGAACCAGGGGACGTGGTGGGCTCTCCCACACTAGAGGCCTTCAAGAGGCAGCTGGACAACCATCTATCAGGGATGCTTTAGGGTAGGGTGACCATATTTGGGAAACCAAAAAAGAGGACTCCTAGTGTGTGTGTGGGGAAGCAGCTTTCTGAGTCCTGCAGAAAGTACGTTATTCCCCCGCCACCTTAACGAACCCGATTGGAGTGGAGGAGGGGAAAGGATTTCATTCTGCACCACCACCATCCACTCCAATTGGGGCCTTTTCTATAATGTCCACGAATGACCCACTTTCCCCTTTAAGACCTCAATTGGAGCTCGGGTTGGGGGAATGATGTGCCTCAAGAAAGCATGTCATTCCCTCCTGCCATGCTAATGACAGCCTTAAAGGGGAAGGTGTGTCATTCCAGGACATTATTGAAAATTATAGAAAATCCCCCCTGACACTATGGAAAGAACAAAAACCAGGACAAATCCGGGGAAATCCTGACAGTTGGTCACCCTACTTTAGGGTGGATTCCTGCCTTGAGCAGGGGGTTGGACTCGATGGCCTTGTAGGCCCCTTCCAACTCTGCTATTCTATGATTCTATGATTCTATGTAAAAACAGAGGTTTGCCAACACATTTACCATTCCTAGGGTTTACCATCCAGGAGTCAGCATGGGATGCATCTTCCTGCTGAGAAGTAGAGGCCCTTTTCAGTGGTGGCCCCCCAATTATAGAATGATCTCCCCGATGAGGCTCGCCTGGCACCAACATTGTTGTCTTTTCGGTGCCAGGTCAAGACTTTTCTCTTCTCCCAGCCATTTAACAACGCTAAGTTTGTTTGCTTTTTAACGGACCCCAGAACTGTTGTTTTTAAATGGATACTGTTGTTTTTATACTGTTTATATTTTTATTTTATTTATTGCATTTCTATACAGCCCAATAGCTGAAGCTCTCAGATATTGATGGTTTTTTATAGTTTAAAATTTTGTATACTTTTTAATGTTTACTGTTTTTAACTTTTGTAAACCGCCCAGAGAGCTTCGGCTATGAGGCGGTATATCCCACCAATTCAGGCATTTCACCACATTGAGGGTGAACAACACTCGAACATTTCTTCCTGGGGGGAAAGTTATCGAGAAGGGGTTCCTCTGCAGTTTCAAGGACAGATGGAAGTTCTCCATTTCCTGGATCCATTGCAGGCTCCAGGCTTTAAGGATCCGTGGGCAAGACACACTCCTTGATCACGCCCCTCAGGGAGTCTGCTTTAGAATCATAGAATCGTTGAGTTAAGGCCATCAAGTCCAACCCCCTGCTCAATGCAGGAATCCACCCTAAAGCATCCCTGACAGAAGGCTGTCCAGCTGCATCCTGAAGGCCTCTAGGGTGGGAGAGCCCACCACCTAGGGTGACCCTATGAAAAGGAGGACAGGGTTCCTGTATCTTTAACAGTAAAGTGGAAAAGGGAATTTCAGCAGGTGTCAATTGAAGAGGGTGAAATTCCCTGTTCACCACAACAGTTAAAGCTACACTAGCTATAGTAGAATGGCCAGCTACAAAAGAGGGCAGGGCTTCTGCTGCTTTAACTGTTGTGATGAAGAGGGAATTTCACCCTCTTCAATTGACACCTGCTGAAATCCCCTTTTCTACATTACTATTAAAGATACAGGAGCCCTGTCCTCTTTTTCATATGGTCACCCTACCACCACCTCCCTGGGTCATTGGTTCCATTGTCGTACTGCTCTAGCAGTCAGGAAGTTTTTCCTAATGTCAAGCCGGAATCTGGTTTCCTGTAACATGAGCCCATTATTCCGTGTCCTGCACTCTGGGAGGATGGAGAAGAGATCCTGGCCCTCCTCTGTGTGACAACCTGTCCTTCCCCTCCGTCTTCTCTTCTCGAGGCTAAACATGCCCAGTTCTTTCAGCCTCTTCTGATTTGGCTTCTCACCCCTATGGTCTTCATCTGCTCTTGCTTCTCCTCCTCTCGCTCCTAATGGCTGCCACTGGCTTGCTCGAGAGGCAGGGAGCAAGGAGGCCGCGGCCTCTCCTTCTCCTCCTTCTCAACACCATCTTTGTCTGGGACAGAGCAAGTGGCAGGTGAACAAATAGGTTGCAATGGGGTAGAGGAGCAGCAAATCCTTGAGGCCCTTGTCAGTGGGTCCTTGCAGTACGGACCCAACCATGGCTACCCTTGTCACCAGCTTTGCCTCCCATTAAAATAAGAACTTACTGCACATACTTCGTGCGGTTAGTTATAACGGCTAAACTGAGCCTCTGGTTTTTTCTACATTTATTTATTTATTTATTTATTTATTTATTTATTTATTTATTTATTTATTTCATTTTTATACCACCCAATAGCCAAAGCTCTCTGGGCGTTTCACAAAAATTAAAACCATTAGGAACATAATAAAACATCCAACAAGCTAAAAACCCAAATACAAAATACAACATAAAAAGCACAACCAGGATAAAACCACACAGCAGAAATTGATATAGGATTAAAACACAGAATTAAAACAGCAGAGTTTAAATTTAGATGTTAACATACTGAGTAAATAAAAAGGTCTTCAGCTGGCGACGAAAAGAATACAGTGTAGGTGCCAGGCGGGCCTCTCTGCGGAGCTTGTTCCACAGCCGGGGTGCCACAGCAGAGAAGGCCCTGCTCATAGTAGCCACCTGCCTCACTTCCTTTGGCAGGGGATCACGGAGAAGGACCCCTGTGGATGATCTTAAGGTCCGGGCAGGTACATATGGGAGGAGGTGTTCCTTCAAATAACCTGGCCCCAAGCCGTTTAGGGCTTTGTATGTTAGTGCCAGCACTTTGAATCGGGCCCGGACCTGGACTGGCAGCCAATGAAGTTGTAAAAGGACTGGCGTGATGTGATCTACATGAGGCTTTTAGCCAGCCACTTTACCAAGGCTTCTGTTTCTGGATTTTTTTTACGGGGTTAAGATCAGCTCCTTGCTGGAATGCCAGTCCTCAGCCGGAATCCAACTATGGGTTTCCCTCGACGCCAGTTCTGCCTGGAACCCTGTCAGCCTGGGTATGGATCTCAAACTGCGCAGTGCTTGTGGAGAGATTACTAGAGGATTTTTACAATAAATTGTATTTATTTTTAAAATGTACCCAAAAAGTGATCAGTCCCCTAACAATTGATGTCTAAAGAGTTGTTATGTAAGAAGAAGAAGAAATAATTAAGACAATTTTAGGGGGGAGGAACAACACAAAAGGGGAGAAAAAAGGGTGGAAAGAAATCGTAAGGAAAAACCCCTAGAAATAACTAAATAAACAAATATACTAGTTAATAAGTGTGTCGTGTGATGATTGATAGAGGATCATAGAATCATAGAATAGCAGAGTTGGAAGGGGCCTACAAGGCCGTCGAGTCCAACCCCCTGCTCAATGCAGGAATCCACCCTAAAGCATCCCTGACAGATGGTTGTCCAGCTGCCTCTTGAAGGCCTCCAGTGTGGGAGAGCCCACAACCTCCCTAGGTAACTGGTTCCATTGTCGTACTACTCTAACAGTCAGGAAGTTTTTCCTGATGTCCAGCTGGAATCTGGCTTCCTTTAACTTGAGCCTGTTATTCCGTGTCCTGTACTCTGGGAGGATTGAGAATTGGATGGAGGGACTGTTCACAAGTGTAGGAAGGCAGATCCCATCCATAGACTCATAGAATAGCAGAGTTGGAAGGGGCCTACAAGGCCATCGAGTCCAACCCCCTGCTCAATGCAGGAATCCACCCTAAA